>NC_080087.1:64719453-65035842 GCF_950005125.1 Chionomys nivalis
CACCGATTTGCACTAAACTTAAGCAGCTAATTTCTCTTCTAAACGTCAAAATTAATTAATGTTCTCAGGTATTTCATGAAGATTCTATACAAAATATAGAAAAATTAGAGTTCCAATGATTAAAAAGTCTTGTATAATGCAATATTTCATAATTGTTTGCATTATTTTAGACTGCAGTATCATAAAATATCTGATTTTTTAAATGCCTTAGAAATGTCTTTGTTTTTTTGATAGGATGTATCTAGTTGTCTTGTTTTCTATAAGTAAAGTTAATTGTGTTTCCTTTATTAATTTAACATTGTGGTGTTCATTGTTAAAGGGAACATTGTTTAAATCCACATTGTTTATTTTGACAAAGTTTCTATTTCTTATTTACAGATGCTATTATTTTTATGAGTCCTTTTGTTTCTGTTCCCTTTTTAGGCGGTATATATTGCACCCCTAAAAGCTCTAGTACGGGAAAGGATGGATGATTGGAAAATTAGAATAGAAGAAAAACTTGGTAAAAAGTAAGTTCTTACTTTGATTCAAAATAGGCTTTTAATAGTGTAAGTAAACTACAAGATTTAGAAGTTGTATAAAACTACTTGATGTTTTCAGTGATTTTCATAATTTTTATTTAAAACTCAACCATATTCCAATTCTTTTTAAGTATAAAATGTAGTCATTTAGATACCTAATATGAATACTGTCATTTTATCTTCAAAAACATTTCTCATGTAACTTCCTCAATGAAAAAAACAGATCTTTGAAAAACATTATTTTGTATTAATATTTTAATGTTTGACATGACTGTTTATTACAGTATTGTTTATCAGCAAGACTGCAGACAGCTTGATTGTTCCAAAATACACTACTAAGTAAATAATGGTACAAGTGCAAAATGTAAAATTTTGTATATCTCCACAAAAGATTGGCTGCTATGTACTGAAGGGAACTCTAGAGGGACTGGGGTTAAAAACAGAGAGAGAGAAGCAAACTGTCCCACCTCTTCTCTGAAGCAAATGACTCTAGGAATGAACTGTTAGCGACTGCTCACTATAATTTCTTCAGCCCTGGATGTATTACATATTCCACATAATATGTAGCATGTAAAACTGAAAACATTAAAGAAGTAAATAGATGCTCTGGGAGTGTTATCATTAGAGGACCAAACCTTTTCCCATTGTTCTCTTTCCTCAGTCTGAATCTAGATATGCAAATTGTGAGTAATTACTGAAAATGTGGAATTTGCCTCCAGATTTGGCTTTGTGTTCTATAACTCTTCTATGCTTTCCTCGGTATCTTCCTTTTTCACTATAAAGCTGAGAGCCTCTGAGAAAGGTGGCCTTTAGTTATCCTTCCTGACCTTGTTTATATCACACTTTGTTTGAAGTTTTCTATGTTAACTATAGAAAATTGCAGTCTAAGAAATTAAGTGAAGCTTGGAAATAACACTTTCTAACAAAATAGGTTTAAACAAAATAGTGTCAAGTAGCAGAAAGAGTATTTCAAGTTCATCCTTGGCCAAATACTAAGTTCAGCTTTAACATGAACTACGTAAGATCCTATCTCAAAAAGCAAAAAAAGAAAAGTGGGGGGAGGAGTGAATGAATAATAGGTCTGTCTGTCTGTCTGTTTCACTATGCAGACAAGGAGATAATCATTGAGTTTTATAAAATAAATAACAGACAGATTGCTGTAGGTATAATTCAGCAAAGCTTAATACTTAAATACATATAGATTGCATATATTGATTTGAATTTATATGTGCTTATGTATTTTTTATTGTTTGGCTTTCTGCATTCATGCAATTTTCACATTTCAGAAAATTTCAAGTGAAAGGGGATTGAGTAGTTTTAACTACTGTAAAACTTTGTTTCAAAAGAGAGAGTTTTTAGTCTGTCCAAAGTTATGTTTACTGGGGATCAATTTTATTTCTCTCCAGAGTTATTGAATTGACAGGGGATGTGACTCCAGACATGAAATCCATTGCTCAGGCTGACCTTATTGTCACTACACCAGAAAAGTGGGATGGAGTCAGTCGAAGCTGGCAGAATAGGAACTACGTTCAGCAGGTTACCATTCTCATCATAGATGAGATCCATTTGCTTGGTAGGTACAACTCAAGTAAAAATAGAATTTTTTAAAACTTGATACTCTTCTATTAATGTAATTTCATTGACAAATAATTGTATATATTCTTGATGTATAATGAGATGTTTTATTTATATACAGTGTATAATGATTAAATCATGTTAAGATATTTGTCACTAACTATATAACTAATTAGGTCCCTTGGACTTATTCCTTCTATCTAACTGCAGCTAAGTACCTTTCCAACATCTCAGGTTTCCTATCCTCTACCAAACCACTTTCACACCCTGGCAAACTGTTTCCTTGAGGTGATTTTTTTTTTTTTTATTCCACATAGATCATGCAATTTTGTCTCTCAGTCCATGGTCGTTTCTCTTAGCATAATGTCTTCTGGTTTATCTTTGATGTAAATGCCAGGATTTCATTCTTTTTTATTGTTTTATTGTTTTATAATATTCAGTTGTTTGCAGCATTTACTTTATTCATCTCTAAGTAGACATCTAGTCATTATTTGGTTCGTGGATAATAATATAATGAACGCAGAAGTACATATAACTCTTTGACATACTGATCCCAATTCCTTTGAATGTCTGTACAAATGTAAGATTGCTTATTCATACGGTAGTTTCCTCCTCCCACTTTTTAAAGAAATTTTTGTGTTCTGACTTTGTGCCTGCAACAGCCAACATGGATTAACAAATAAATGATATTCATTATTCTTTATTTTTAGGGGAAGAGAGAGGTCCAGTTCTAGAAGTTATTGTATCTCGAACAAACTTTATCTCATCACACACAGAGAAGCCTGTTAGAATAGTCGGATTGTCCACTGCACTGGCAAATGCCAGAGACCTTGCTGACTGGCTCAACATTAAGCAGGTATGAGGAAGAGTTACAGATTAGTTACTCAGGAACAGTTGTTTATGCTTAACTTTATTATATAGTTATAATGCATCCTTCCATGTAAAAATGGTAACTGGTTTCTTTTTTATGTTTAACCAGATGGGTTTGTTCAACTTCCGACCATCAGTTCGCCCAGTTCCTCTGGAAGTCCATATTCAAGGTTTCCCGGGTCAGCATTACTGCCCACGCATGGCTAGTATGAACAAGCCTGCATTTCAGGGTAAGCATCTGATTATTGGAATATGGTAATAAGCATTCTCTCTAGATAGTAGCTTTTAAATACATCCTATATCATTTCAGTTTCTGTCAAAGAATGATAATAGTCCCACAGGTAAAAACAATCAAAAGCTATCTATCTACATCACCCATTGAGGAACATAAATACTTGTTAAATTGTATATGGAAAATTAAAGGTATTTCATAAATAAAAATGACTTCACAACAGAATAAAATATGTATTTTAGGAAGTAGATGCTTAATATTAGCATCCAAGGTGTTGTTTGTTAAGTAATAGCTTAAACATAATAAATAAGAGTAATAAATTTTCAAAATCATGATTTTAACTTTTAACAGAAAATATAGAACTTGCACAATTCAGTAGCCCGAGTATCAGTTCCATAGTTAACATTACTACTGCCTTTGCTGAAGACAGCCTCAATTCCCAGCACCTCATATCAGATTTCATATCCATTATATCTAGTTCCAGGTCATCCAGTGCCTCTTGCCTCTGCAGGTACCTAGCATTCACGTGGTGTGCACACATAACATACATGTAGGCAAACACTCAAACATAAAAATAAATAAATCTTAATTTAAAATAACTTGGACAATTCATTACTTTTTAAAATTCTATTGGTTTCATGTTTGTTTTTCATTTTTCCTATTTTAACAAGTTAAGCAAATAGGAGAAGCATAGGAATAATACCACAGTTTTATTGAAACTTGTTTTATTTAGACTATAGAAGGAATATTTATTGTATCAATTAAAAGAAACCTCCAAAATAAATTCTCTCCAGTATACCACTGTTGATGGTGAGGTGGCGCCTTTTTAGCTGCTGCAATTAGCCTATGACAGAAGCACAGTATTGATTGTGGGCTGGAGACCCATCCTGGCAGTTTAGATTATTTACACCTCTGCAGAAGCATTGTACAAAATCACTAATGAACAATAAATCTGCCATGAGCTGCACAGCCACACCTGTTCTTGCAGCAATAAAATACATTAAAGGTTGAGGTTTAGAAAAGAAACAGATCATTCATGATTGTCTATATAAATGATACCAGTATTGTAGGAGTATGTGTTTTAAACATTGTATTTCCAAGGTGATTTATAACAGATTTATCATTTATATTTTTAGTATTCTAATAAATGGTGAATGAAAAAATAAATAAAAATAAATGAGTTTATTTTTAATGATATCTATTACAGAAATTGCTTTTATCTGTATAGGAAATGGCTGCATGCCATTTCAGAAAAGGAAGCATTTGCATTGTGTAAATAGTAAGTCAGCAGTAAAGACCTGAAGTATTTGTTGTTAGGTATGAAATCACTTCAACCCTATCCTTATTAATTATTTGTCATCCCTATACTGAATCCTAGACTTCTTTGATTTTGGAAATGGAATTTGTGCTAGCCTAACTTCTATTGTGGTATATAGTCAAGTACATGCTTACATTTCCATTTGAAAACTGATTTTTGACCTGTAAAACAGGTTCTGCAGCTCATACTTCAAAGAAGAAATCTAAACAAGGGGAACTTTTTCTTATAAAATGTTAAGTATATTGATTTTAATTCTTTAGTTATCTTATAAGGTGTTACACATCATTGTAACATTTTGAATAAAGTTAGTTTTAGTGATTTTCTTCCCTGCCTTCAACCCCTCTCACTGTTTGGAAAGAGCTGCTTAAGTAACAATTCTTCTTCTGCCATTTTGCCACTCTTTTAAAATAAACAAATCTCACTTTTAGGCAATCCAGATGGTTTATGTGCCACATTAAGTATTTCTTTAAAAATGTAATTATTCTTTCTTTATTGTTGGTACCAAGGCTTCGAAGTGCCTTTTTCTTCTGTATACCGAGTTGCCATGCCCTTCTCAGATACACATCAGGCACTTAATCTCTAATGTACTCTCCTCTCCTTTGAAGCCTCACACATGTATTTCAGAAGTCAGAGGAAACTTTCTTTTCATTTATCAGTTATTTATTTTATCTTAATTTTTCATGTACTGATAACAGTAAAAGTAGAAGTGTGTGTGTGTGTGTGTGTGTGTGTGTGTGTGTGTGTGTGTATGTTGTCATTGTTGTTTCTTGGGCTTTTTCATAATTTGGCAGAGTTTGCTTGGAACTCTTTAGATCTCAGGACTGTTTACCTCTCATATCACTTAGACAAGCAGCAGTGTCTTGGAAACAAACTGAAGAATAGAGAGAACTGAAAGTAAGACTTTATGTCTCTGTATAGCTTAGTGAAGAATCTCAGCCTTTTAGTGCCTCCTTCCTTGGCTTGACCTTGGGTGTGATGAGTAACTCTTCCCTGTACTAGGCAGTGTTCTGTAGAACTGTGGTTGGCATCTTCCCTTTCCTGTCATTTTTCCCAGTGTCCTATCAGTCACCTGTACTACCTGAAATAATAATTAATTTCCTGACCAAATTAAGAGTTCACATGAACTATATTGGTTTTCATGTGCATCTGTTAAGTGGCTTAATATTTCATTCCCACAACTTTCCACAGCAATTAGAAGTCATTCTCCAGCCAAGCCTGTTTTGATATTTGTCTCATCAAGACGTCAAACTCGACTTACTGCTTTAGAGTTGATAGCTTTTCTGGCTACTGAAGAGGACCCAAAACAATGGTTGAATATGGATGAACAAGAGGTAAGTTGCTTCTTCAAATTCATACTGTACTGTGATAGGAGTTGTGTACTTAATTATAGTTAGTTTAATTCTATAATAAAAGTAACAGGAAAGAAGGAGTACAGTATTGTGCTACGTTTATACAACCTTATTAATATTTGCATACATATCCTCAGGATTCCCAGTAAAACACTTACTTTGCAGATCTATGATCATTCCCTTTATTTAATATCATAATGATTAATATTTTATATTCAACTATGTTTTCAAAAGTTTTAGCATTTCTTGCCCTTACATAACTTAAAATCAATTTTGTTAGATTAACTTTAGAAAAATGTATAACATGATCCTTGTTTACAGCTTAGTTAGTAAATACTAATCAGTATAGTAAACTTTAAAACTACCTTTACATTTTTAAACAATTACGATTTGTCCCTGTACTGTTTTATTTCACTGTGTACCTATTCCATAGTTTTTTCTTCATATAATTAAATAATCGAGTTTCTTTATTGCACTTTATTCGTTTAGAATTATTTTCTCAGACCATAGTTGCTGCTTTTCTTATGCTGCTAATTGATTTCTCAAGTACGTATGCTGATTGAAGTGGTCAGTCTTGGTGTAGGAGAGTCCACCTTTATTGTAATTGAGTAACACTATGAATAAAAGGTTATCCTCTTTAATCTACACCTTGATTTTTGTCGATGAACATGTTTTCATGTATTTATTCATTAGTTTCGTTTTTCTTTTCTGTGGTCTTTTATATCTTTTTTAGTATATCCTAAAGATTTGTTGAGCCTTAAAATTAGGTGGAAATACCTATATGAAACTTCATATTACTAACTGTTCCTACATGTGTGTATGTTAGTATGTATATATGCTAATCTACTCCTTAATTATTTTTGCTTGTCTTTTTATCTTTTACAAATTAAAGGTTTTCCTTTCAAATTATATAGTCTGTGTAATATGGTCCTTGTTGCCCCTTCTCTGTTTCATAGATTTAATTCATAATGACTTTCCTTTTTAATATTTTTCTAGTTTTAAAAATATTTTCTGAGACAGAATTATGATGAAGACTGAAGAAATAGGTTACCTAATTGTTGTATTATCATCTCTCATTCCCCCTCCCACTTCCTCTTTTTGTGGTCATAGCATGAAGAACAGTATTTCAAACCCATCAATTTAGTTTGAACAAATTAGAAATTTCTGCCTTTCTGTAGCATGAATAATAAAAACTCTGAGACAGATATAGGGGTTAAAACTGAAGATCAAAGACGCAGAGCAGTAAACCACTAGAGAGCCCTTTTACCTTTACCAATTCTCAGATCGAAGGGGTGATCCTGTGTAAAGGTAGCACTGTGTCTCAACCAAACCTCAGCCTCCACACTTCAGTGAGTTCCTGTCTTTCCCCCTTTATATTCCTCTCTCCACCCAGCCATATCATTCCTTTTTCCACCTCCCTAGTGCTAGGATTAAAGGCATGTGACTCCCAAACACTGGGATTAAAGGTATGTGCCACTACTCCCTGAGCTGTATGGCTTAGCTTTGCACTCTGATCTTCAGGTAAGCTTTACTTATTAAAATACATAAAAATATTACTACACCTTTCATTCTCTTGTGGCTATCTAGAGTTCTTGTCTGTTGGATACAATGTATATGCTATCATAAGCTAGTATTTCAAAGTGTTCTAAGTTCTACAGATAATTTTATCTTTAGGATTCCATTATTACTTTCTTAAATTTGCTTATATGTATATACTGTACAGTATAACTTAATGTCTAAATAATTTTATTCTCTGTTACTCAATTGCTGTGTCTAAGGAAAGTGGATATTATTTGGAAAGTATTATATTAATCAAGGTGACTAAGATTCAGAAAGATAAAAATTCGTGTTCTCACTCCTTTAAGATCCTAGTTTATCCTGTTTATACCTATACATTATATGGGAGGAGGTTATGAATATAGGGATAGCCTTTCTAATGAAAGGAGATCTATTTCAAGAAGAGACAAAAGACCTGTTGAGGAAATAGGAGTGCTCTATGGAGGAGTAAGAGAAGGTAGAACCGACAAATTTTGTTTGAAGATGCCATAAGAAATCTAGTACTGTTTGTGTTCATTTTTAAGAAATTTCTACAACAGTATCACAATTTAGGAGGCAAATACTAAAAATAGGCAAATTACCTATTTATGGTTTAGTATATGAAGAATATAATATCTATTTCATCTTAATTTTATTTCTCTTTTGTTTTGTCTCTAAAAAATGGTCCTAATTGAAACATTTCTTTGAAGTCAGAGTATAAAGTACATACATACCTACTGAACACACTTTAGGGTGTGTGCTCAAAGTACATTGCTCTGCATTTAGCACATATGTGATTGACATTGTTTTAAAATGTGAACCTCATGTGTTCATCCTTGCTAGAATACACTTCTTTTATATATTTGTTCTAATTATGATATCTGTGGAAGTCTGTATAGCTCAGCTATTGTGGAGAATTGTGTTGTTGTGTTGTTTCAGTTAGCACAAAAATTTTTCACTATTGATAAGTAGAATCCATAACATTTGTTTGCATGGTTTGTTTGTTTGCTTGCTGGTAAAATTATGACAACTGGTAATTTTTTATTTCTACATGTTTGGTCTCGTTCAGTCTGTGTCAATCCAGGAAGGCCTTGCTTCATCACAAAAACATAACAAACAAAAATTTTAAATAAAGTTTTCATTGAGTTTGCATTTAGTTTACTCTGTGTGTGTGTGTGTGTGTGTGTGTGTGTGTGTGTGTGTGTGTGTGTGTGTGATGGAGGAATTACTTTCATTTAATAAAGAAACTGCCTTGGCCCATTTATAGGCCAGCCCTTAGGTGGGTGGAGTAAACAGAGAGAATGCTGGGAGAAAGAAGCTGAGTCAGGAGTCGCCATGATTCTCCCACTCCAGACAGACGCAGGTTAAGATCTTCCCTGGTAAGCCAGCTCATGGTGCTACACAGAATATTAGAAATGGGTTAGATCAATATGTAAGAGCTAGCCAATAAAAGGCTGGAACTAATGGGCCAGGCAGTGATCAAAAGAATACAGTTTCCGTGTAATTATTTCGGGACATAGCTAGCCATGCGGGCGGCCGGGTGCCGGGGATGCAGCCCCGCCGCTCTTATTACAACATGTGTGTGTGTGTGTTCAACTTGAGTATACCAAAACCTACAAAAGTGGGTTTTGCTATATGATTATACCTAAACCCACATAAGCAGGTGTTTCTGTTATGGTACAGCCAGATAATTAAATTAAATGCCTTAATTGAGTTTATATTGCTGTGATAGGACACCATAATCAAAAGCAACTTGGGAATTTAAGGATTTATTTTATCTTACAACTCAGGCCACAATCCCATCACTGAGGGGAGTCAGGGTAGGTACTCTAGGCAGGAACTGAACTAGAAGCCAAGAGGAATGCTGCTTACTGGCTTGCTTCTTGTGACTTGTTCAGCCTGCTTTCTTATGCAATTTTGGACCATCTACCCAGGGATTGAACCATCTGCCCTGGGCTGCACCCCCTCATATCAACCATTAATCAAGAAAATGCACTACACACTTGCCTCCAGATAATCTAATGGAGACATTTCTCTATTGAAGTTTCTCTTGTCAGATGCACTCTAGATATACCCTGTGTAAAGGTGGCATAAAACCAACTCTAGATTTGTAATGTCTGTAAAGGATGCATTCTGGGAAGGCATTCTGGGATGAAATGTTAGTGTCATATATCATTAATGCTCTTTGTGCAGTATTTAGTGTCTTGTGACAGGACATAGGTAACTAGCACTTGGAGAAAGCTGAATAAACATGGTAGTTATCTTGGCAACTGAAGGGGACTCTGTTGCTGACATAGGCAGCCTTCAAATCATTCTGCAGCTGAAGAACTACTTTCTAGGTATCTGGGGAAGAGGCAATAGTGAAAGCAAAGCAAAAGAATCAGCGCATCAAGAGATAACTTGGCTAAGAAAGACACATGAGTTAAATTTCTTAGCAGAGGCAAATGAGTAATTTAATATCTTAATCCAGTACTGACTGAAAGGGAAGTGTTAAGATGTAGGAAAACAACTCCAAGTCTATCCTTCCTATAAAACTATACTGCAGCTAGAAACCCCAAAGTAGTATCCTTTGAATTTGCCAGTAGGAAGCCTTTTTCTACAGTTTCTGGGAATAAGCTACTTAGTCACTTGGATTCTCACTGAGAGCATCCGCTTCTACTAGCCTCAAACTTTCACCAAGTCTTTGCACTATTCTCTCAGACTTCATGACAAACAGAAAATTTTGATTGCCTGAGTTTTAATCTGTGACATATATCAGGAAAAGAGGATTTATTTTTGGCTGATGTTATAGGAATTATAGAAAGTGATACTGGCTGTCCAGAGTAGTACAGGTTCAATGTATAGTTCTTCTAAATTTATTAATTTGGTGTTTTCCCCATTGGCTACATTTAAAAAAAAAAAAAAAACTTCCAAACAATATACATTTTTATCAAATAATCAAAACATCTTTCTCTGCATGTCTCCAGAGGGACAACTCAACTAAAACTTCCGTCTTGGGCAGCAGTTAACATAAAGACCTACGTTTCTTGATCTCTTTGTGGCTTCTGTTGTTGGTAACCTGTTGTTTTGCCGAGCAGGAGTTAGAATTCAGGGTCTCATCCATGTTCTCTGCAACAAGGTACACCCCTGCCCATACAGTCCTACTTCAGTCCCTTCTCAGTATTCTCTACTGTATTAGTTCCCTTGCTGCTACAAAATACAAAATATCCCTTGCTGATAAAAACAACTTTAAGACAGGAAGACTTTAAGAATATAGTCCATCATGGCATGGAAGGCGTGGTCACAGGTATTGCAAATAGATACCTGGTCACATGAGTCTGTAGTTAGGAAACTGAACCATTAAATGCTTGCTTCTTCCTTTATCTAGTCCAGGGTCTCAATTATGGAATTATGCCGCCCACATTTGGGTTGGCTCTTACTTTTTCAATTAAACCTTTCTGGAAATGTCCTCAGACACATATAGAGAAATATTTTTGTGGCAATACTAAATTTATTCAAGTTCATAGTGAAAAGTAAACATTAGCCAGTAGACTAAACTAAAAAAGTCACAGCTAATATATTACATTCAGTAGTAAAGAATAGTAAGAAAGGAGAGAAATGAAATTATTTAGAAATCTATTGATACATATGTGAGGTAGCAGCTAAGCAAGGGTAGGGAACAAATTGTTTCTATTTGTCACTCTTCCAAGCCAAAAATACATTTATTATTTATTTGTTCTACCATGTGTCACCTGAACATGTTTTTCAACAAGCTGCTAAGCTAATCTAGAGTGCCCAAAATACATAAGAGGCTGGCAGCTAGATTTGTATGTATGCTTAATTCATAGTTATAAAGTCTCAATTAATTTTTTAAAATAGAGGGGAAAGTTTGGGTGTACCTAAAATTTTTTCCCTTGTTGTATAATTATAAAACAGCCTAATCAAAATCAGTTGCCTAAATGATAATAACCACATTTTGCTTTTTCATCAAGTAGAACGGAAGCATCAAATACCCTGTATAGATATTTCAGTTATTGTTATTTCTACACAAATTACTAATCTTGTAGATATTAGCTCTCCAAACCAGCAAAGCTAAGAAGTCACGAGGAATAGAAAAAAATATAATGATGCTTATTAGCTGAGATTTTAGAAAGTATGCAGCCCTTGGCCACTTGGCTCTTGGAACATGGTTCTAGCAGTATAAGAAGAGAACCATTAATTTTCAGTAATGCACAGCAAAATATAGGACTTCATCAAAATTAGAAGCAAAGCAAGATCATCTTAGTGCAGAGAAAATATATGATAAAATGAAAAACTAGGTATATAAGAAACATGCCTCATATTTATGGCTTTTCTTGGGCATTGTTAACAAACATTTCATCTCAGAGAGGACATTGCCCACATATTGGGTAAATGGTCCCATCCCGGTCTAGATTTAGTGGACTATTGAGTTTAATGGTATTAATCCCATGGGTGTGTTTGAGGTGTTACATAAAGAAATTATGCTCCCCAAAATCCTACTCCATGAAGGCTGATGACTCACAAAGACTGCATCCTAGGAGCTCCAGTTTAGCTATAGACAGCTCTGCCCATAAGTCTACTGTCCATCCCACTTGTATATACCCTTGAGTAGGGTAGTAAATCACAGGACCCCTAAGACATAGATTTTGTTTACTTCCTGAGCCAGAAAAGAATGTTTCAATTCTAGGGGAACATATATAACACCTCAGTATAATAAAGTACATTGATGATAAGTAATCCACTAGCATTGTATTGAATAAAGCTGAATGACCTCTCTAACATCTGCTAATAAGACATGGATGAGCACTTTCACCAAACAGTGCTATAAGACCTGCCATAAGCAGCTAGTACTGTTGGCCAATGACATGGGGAGAAAATATTTTAAATTCCAACAAAAACTGTTAGAAAAATAATAAATGAATTCAGCGGACTTTATAGATTCAAATGAATGCAGAAGCCACTAGTATTACTTTATCCCAGTTGTGAATTATTTGAAATATAAATCAAGAAAGTGATCTCATTTTATAAGAGCTACAAAATGATGATGATGATGATGATGATGATGATGATGATGATGATGATGATGATGATGATGATGATGAAATGCCTAAGAGAGTAAATTTAGTTAATAAGGCAAAAAGACCTTTGCATTACAGATTAGTAAACATTAATTAAAGAAATTTGAAGAAAATACAAAAATGAGGAAGGGCAACGTGTACTCAAATTGAGAACCAATGTTAACAGACTATCCATACTACCTGTTACGAATTGATCAGAAATGTCCTCCCACAGGCATGTGTTTTGAACACTTGATGTACATTTTATAGTATTATTTTAAGGCTGTGGAGCATTTAGGAGCTGGGGCCTGACTGAAATAAAAAAGGATCCTGGAGACAGGTCCCACCACAAGTCTTGGCTTGGTTACTCTGCTTTCTGGTTTAGAGACCCATGAGGCCTCCAGTCTTCCCCGCCGTGGTGAAGAGAAGTCACTGTGACACTGCTGACTCCAGTTGTCCGTCAGGTATTCTGTCATAAAAATTAGCACAGTACCAGAAGAGAAGTACAGCGTGATGTCTATCAATGTACTAGTGTTGCTTGCCACTGAACTAGAATGTGGACAGAACTACCAAAAGGGCCAAATATGAAAGCCATTTTGAGCAATTTAACAGATTCAAAGCTGTAGTGATAAACATAATATTGGCATTAAAAGCTGACCATAGAGTAAAGAGCCTGGACACCCTGATGCATAAACCATTTGATTTTTGACGAAGGTGGTAAGGTTTAGGAAGCTAGGTATGGTGGCATATGCCTTTAATTTCAGCACTCAGGAGGCAAATACAGGCAAACTCGCAGAGTTCAAGGCCAGCCTGATCTACATAGCAAGTTCTAGGCCAGCCAAGGCTACATAGCAAGACCCATGTAGAAAAAGAAAGAGAAGAGGAAGGAAGGGAGGAAAGAAAGAAGGAAAAAACTAATACACATAGGATTTCTGAGGCGCTAGATTATCCTCAATACCAGAAAAGCAACACAGAGAGGAAGGAAAAGGGAAGGAGGGAAAGTAGGATTACATACCTGTATCACAGGTTGTAGGAAGCTAAGAGGCTATTGAACAACAGAAAAGACACATTAGAGAAAGGACAGTTTTTTCATACCTCTCTCTTATTTGCTCTAATCCAAAATGGCTTAAAGGCACAATAAAGAAAACTCAGCAGAATACAGAGATAGCCTTACAGATTAACAGAAAATACTTGCAATGTATACCTCTAACATGGGCTTACTGTCCAGAATATGATTTTCAAAACTAAGAAAAAGAACTGAAGATTAAAACAGCAAACAGCTCAATAAAAATGGTCAGTGGGTCTAAACACATTTCTCAAGAAAACATATATGTTCCAGGTTTAGAAAAATGTTCAGTATCACTAATTATCAAGTGTAAATCAAAATCACAGTTGCTTCCCATTATGCTAGTAATAATGGTACAGGTCAGAAAGACCACTGATAGGAAGTTTGTGCAAACATATAGACACACCAGTAAGTTGGTTAACTTTTGTTTTAAATACTGTGGAGGTGCAAATTGCTTATAAGGCCAGTGCTTTTGTAGTTTTGTGTCTCGTAAATTTCCTGGATTTTACTAATTAACATTCCAGTGAGGATAGATGATAACAAGCAAATAAGTTAATGTATGATGACTCTCATAGGAAAAATAATAAGCATGGGAGATGAGAATGTTCATAATTGGATATTACACAGTAATCAAGGCAGAAGGGCCTCTGACAAGATAGACTCTGAGCTCAGTTAGAAAGGACAAGGAGCAAACCAAGCACATAGCTAAGGCAGCAGCAGTTCATTATATTAGCAGGTATAAGGAACACCGATTACATATATACATTTGTTTACATTTTTTTCTGTTTTTCTTGTATATATATTCACATTTTTGCATGTGTTTGAATATATGTGCATATAAAAGCCCCAAATTGGTGCCAAGAATCATCCTAAAATGCTCTCTGACTTTATTCGTTGAGGGAGGGTCTCTCAGTCAAACCTAGAGCTCACCAATATGGGTAAGTATGCAGCTTGTTCTGGGGATTCCGTATCTCCACCTTCTGAGGATGAAATTACAAGTGATTTGTCATGGCCAGGCAGTCTGTATACATAGGTTCTGGGAATCCAAACACCAATCCATATACTTGAGTAGCACATTCTTTAGCTACTAAGCCATTTCGACAGATCTTTCTTTCACTTTTTGAGAACATTTTGTTAATTCTGGAACAATAACTTAGAACTTAGTAGGGATGGTGGTGTAGGGTCTCCTAATACCTTGGTGGCAGTGGCAACAGAAAGATATATTTAGAATTAATAATAAGACTTTATGATAGATGAAAGATAGAAAAAGTAATCAAGAATGGCACTCTGGTTGTTAAATCAGAACATAATAATGCTACATAATGAAACAGCAGAAGAAATTCTGAGAAATAAAGAATGGGATAAAGGAAGAAGGGAATTTGGACTTAAAAGTTATATTTGATATGTTTTTTGGTATGCCTAAGACTTTCAAGTGGAAATTACAAAGTGATTAAATATAAGAGGTCTGTCAAACCTACTTCAGATGTGAACATATGGAGTTGGACATGTCTGTGTACAAGCAGACTTCATGCCCAAGTGAGTTCATATAACAGCCTTGGACAGTGTGAAGAAGAGGCACACAAGGGACTCACTTGTTTTGAGGTGAGATAGGAAACGAAAAACTGTCAAAGGTGATAAGATGCCAGTAGATAGATACCAGTGCAGGAGAAAGTGCTCGATTACATGAAGTGATGAAGGGAATTCATGGTATGAGAAAGAAGCTCCCAGTGTCATTTAACACTTGGAGGCCCTGTGAGTGAACTTGCCAAGGAGTTAGGAACAGAAGCCAGTTTGGAACTGGTTACAGAGTAAATGAGAGGAGTGGGGAGAAATGGAATGAACCACAGCTTAGTGGTTTTTGATTTGGCACTAAGAAGGTTCGCTAAATCGTGTTCCCTCAGGTGTTCAACCATGTAGTCCTGCATGCAACAGGACTGTGATAGCTCTGGGTGCTTACCAATCAGCACTAAAAGGCACAAAAGGCACAAAAGCAGGAGAAAGCCCTTTCTTCTGAATTCACTGGTTGTATATTGCTTTTCTTTCTTCTCTCAGCAGGTAGCAGAATGCTGGGAAAAGATTAGGCTTTTGTTAAGATTATATTTACAGGGGCTGGAGAGATGGCTCAGAGGTTAAGAGCACTGACTGCTCTTCCAGAGGTCCTGACTTCAATTCCTAGCAACCACATGGTTGCTCACAGCCATCTATAATGAGATCTGGTGCCCTCTTCTGGCAAGTAAGCATACATGGAAGGAATGTTGTATACATAATAAATAAATAAATCTTTAAAAAAAAAGATTATATTTACATTCCTTTCTTAACTCTCTTACTTTTACTATATCTCCAAAACTGCCCATTTCTTTCTATGTGCTGTTAAATAAGATCTACATACCTAAAGTAATAAAAGGAGCCAGTTAATTTATGCTTGTTCCAAAGATCAAAAGCAGGAAAAGAAGTATCTCTCTGACTGGAGCAAGCCAGGCAATGGATATGGGTGGAGACAATATAAAAACAAAAATGAGAAATAAAACAGTTTAGTTAAATCTTGCTAATTCAGATTAATGGGCTAAAAACCTTCCTAAATTATACAAAACTTTAAAAGGTTGCTAACTTTACTACTTTGAAGTAATTCACAAAACATTTAATAACTCCTGAATAAATCTTACCCTGGTGCTTTCTGGGTTTTGTTTTGTTTGTGATACATAGCACCAAACTTCAGGCCTCTCACAATCTGAACAGGTGTGGTGATTATCTAGATAACCTGCCATCTATGGGAATTGCACTATCTCATGGGTTTCATTGAATAAGGAGCCAGCGAGCTAAGTGATAGCATTCATTGGTCTCTGTCTCCTGACCTTGAATACAGTGTGATCAGTTGCTTCCCACTGACTGCCTTGCCTTCCCTACCATGATGGTCTTTCATTGCAAGCCAAAATAAACACTCCCTTCCTTAAGCTAGTTTGGTCAGGCATTTTGTCCTAGCAGCATGACTAGTAACCAATGAAACAAGTTTCTACCACTGACGTGCATTCTTGGCCCATTTTTATTTTCACTCTGACAAGGATCTTACTGTGCTTTAGTGCAGGGTGCCCTCATGCTAAAGGTCTTTCTTCCCATGTCAGCTTTAGGAGTAGCTGGAAACACTACATACTCCCCAACCCTACACCCATTCTTTGCATAAACCATGCCTCAACCCTCTTAAAAACTATGGAAATGCTTATGATGTGAAATGTCTAAAAATGGTGTGGAAAATAGACCTCTGTGAATTTGCTAAGCATTGAACATTTGGGTCTAGTTGGAACTCATGGGATACTGGTGTGATTGGGATCATCAATTTTCATTCCTTAAACAACAGAAGACAATCTGTTTCTCTTTGCTTTAGGTGATAACATGCATGGAGTACTTCATAGTTCTTTAAAGGATCTATTATCAAATCTAGTCATAAATTTGTAGAACATATTTCTTATCCCAGTTTTCCAGGTGCAAAAACTAGAGCAGAAAGATTGATTACTTTGGCTGATGCACCAAGTGACAAGTTGTACCCAAACACAGGGTAGCAAACTTGGTCTGTTTTGTTTGTTTTAACTTGCAATATTTACAGTAAGTAGGCTTATTAGCAACATATTAACCTTAGATAAGATGAAAAAGAAAAATTTGAAGAGGAAAAATGTATAAAAAAATCAATAGCTACAAGAACAAGAAATGACAAGACTATGCCATTTCACAATCATGAAGAAGTTGAAAGAGATGGCATTTGGTTTTAGCTTATAGAACAAGATAATTGAGATGTTCTTCTTTTTTAGGCACAGGTATAGAGATAATTAAATACTAAAGAATATTTGCAAATCATCTGAGTCGATTTTTCCAGTGTGTAAATGATAATTACTCATTGTATCAAATCTTAGCCTGTTTTCTGCATACAGTCTGGAACAATGAGATCTAGTGAACATTGTAACTATAAGTGGTCTTTCATTCATGTAGTAATATATGGGGCACTGTGCTAGAAGGCATAACCTACATCCAGCAGTGCTGGGATCATGACTGACTGTCTACCATTAGTTATACGATCCCAGTATACTATGTGGCTGCTAGGCCTCAAATTTTCACATGTAAAAGGAATGGTAACAACTGTCTTTATGGGACTGCTGTGAAAAGTAAATGTGTTAAGAACATATCAGATCCTTAAAAATAATGTATTTTTAGCGTGGTAACTGTTAAGGATTGTGCCTGTGCTTAGGATTATAGATTAGGGTGCCCAATTGGAATCTGCAGATATCCTAAAACTAGATACTCAACATTTGTAGTATCATGGTTATGCAACACTGAATATGCCAAATAAATAGGCCAAGTCTGCTGAAAGCTAGAAGGTGAACTTTGACCTTTTATTTATACCCCTCTGGTTATTTTATCATGATTTAATTCATATTAATAAAATGTAATTGTGCTAACTTTAAAAAGATAACTCTGTAATATTCATTTTCAACTCAGTCTGTTCTGCATTTGAAAAGCACCCCAATATATGGACATATTCTCCAAGCATGTATTAGAATCAAAACTCTCTAAAAATGGAAATAAGCATCAAAACTATGTACAAAAGTAAATATGAAGTGTTTATAGAAGGATTTTCTGCTAGTGGTATAAGGAATTTACTTAGAAATGTGAGTGAGGAAAGCGTGTTAATATCTTACCTTGAGATTCCATTTGTATATTATGATAAGAATTAGGCAAGGAAAAAGTAATTTTAAATGGTATTCTATGTATTTGGAAAATGTAGCAAATCTCTTATTGTTTAGATTTTATTTATTGTTTAGGTGTATATTTACTTATTTGTAATTCAAACTTTTGTGTGAGTTTGTGTTTATTTCTCATGTAATTTTTTTAAAATCAGCACTACTAAAAATGGAACCCATGGGTTTATATGTGAAAAGCAGGTGCTGTATTGCTAAGGTTCGCCCTCAGGCAGATTTATTTCCTTAATCACATATGTATATGCTTAAAATTAATATGTCGCTATATGGTAAATCTTTTACAGTGTGGTTGACATTTAGAGAAGGTAGGAAAAAATAATTTTGTAGTATTGGGAAATTTTAGAAACTTTTATTTTGAATAACTTTCTAGAATTCTTTTCTGTTAACATATCAATAAAATGTTCTATGTTTATTCTTCATTGTTAATTTTTCCTCTTCCATCTGTGGGGTTTATCATAGAGAAACAGGTTAAGAAATTAATACTTTGCAATTACAAGGAAATACTTAAACTTCATTTAACATCTGTATTAGTGTGGTTGATTGACTCCTGTTTTTAGAAGTCTTTGTAACTTTCATGATTCTTCTGCTTAGTGTATCTTCTGTTGAACAGTTTAGACCACTGATAAGCATTATTCAGTGGCATATGGTCTGAGTCTGACATGCTTTGAAAAAGAGTACAGAGTTCTGATAATGAGGATTCTGTGAAAATGGGAAAACCAGCACAGCAGATATGCTTTGAGAAGCTATGGGATTTTAGCATCTTGAAACAATATATCACACTCAAAGGGACAGAACTGGGCTGCACAGTCTGTTAGCTCATTCTTGTCCAATCTGGTCTCCTTTCTTTTGGAGCCAGCATTGTCATCAACTTGCTGAATTATATTCTGACTGGAATGTACTTTAGGCTCAGAGTAATGTATCTACTTAAATGGAATCCTATCTCTCTACAAAAGCTTTTTGAGTATAATAAATTTAAAATATAAAAAGTTCTATTAAGTTAAAGTAAATGGTTCAACAACTTACATATGTGTCTCTTCCCCCACCCCTTAAACAGATCACTCGAAAGCATATAGATCTGTTTCTCTTTTATGTGCAATTTCAAATATTTTTTGTTTAACTATTAGGTGGTCTGATATATTTCAAAGGTTGTTTATTGAAAAAATACCAATGCATTACAACAAATATTTATTAAACCAACCGTACATCAGAATTGAAACTTCCTATTGTTTTCATTGTTGTAGTTAGTCATGTAGCACCCATATTACCAACAGTTAACCCTTTCAGTGCTATGGTATCCATTTTTATGTAATAAATAATGTACCATATGTCTTGGTGGAGTAGTACATATCCTTGAAGAAATAGAGATGATAACCTAAATACTTGTTGAGAATCTTATTTCATTGAATCAAAGTTGAGAAAGGTTACTATATTGATTTCAAAATCAATGAAACTTTTTAATTTAAAACATACTAAGTTGTATGAATAAACTAAGTGTGATGTTAACACTGCTGCATTGTATAAAGAATAATCTGTGATAAGCTTTATAAATTGATAGCACAACAGGAGACAAATAGAAATTGCTAAGGAAATATCTTAAAAGGTTCAGCTTTTACTACCTGAAAATTTCCCAATTTTTTTTTGCTTGACTTAAAATAATTTGATCAAAATTAAACTCAGTTTAAAAACAATAACAAGTACATATAATTCAATAAAATTTATTTTTAATTCCTTTGGGCTACTTTAGTAGTATTTTATGTTTATTAATTAGCATCTATAATTTTCCCTTATGTTGTTCAGAAAGTTCAGATTCATCCTTAGAAACTGTGTAATAAATGAAGTTGTTCTTGTGATTGTTCTCTTGAGGATTTCAGGGATTGCCAGCTCGAATAGGCAAAGCTTTCTTTTTAATGCATTGATTTATGTGACTGAGAGGTGAGAAGAGTGAGAAATAGCTCCTCTTCCTCCAAATCTCCTGTCACAAGGTGTTTTAGTTTTTGAATGGCAAATGGCACATTACTTTTGAGGTATGATTGTCATGGGACATTGTGAATTACACAATTCATATGTACTTGCTTTGTTTATAAAACAGAAAAATCTAAAAGTAATTTTAAGTTTAAAAGCATCAGTGAATCAATATAAATTGGAAATACCTTATGCAGTGCAGCTGGCTCAGAAATAATTTATTAGACAATTTAAGAACTTTCTTATGCTAATTTCATTGAAGACAGTGTACATATATATAGTAAATTTCAGAGAAGTTTATTTCTTATGTTCACAGATAAAGGCAAAAGCTGTTATGTATTATGAAACAGAATGAAGTTCTAATACACTACAACTAACACAGTGAAAGTTAACAAATAACTTTTCTAATATGTGTGATACTCAAAGTATTGCCTACTTAATGTATCATTTTCTATAAATTAATTTTACTATTAAATGTTACCTTCTTTTTATGTATTATTAGTATAAGACAGCTTGTTCCCACATTCTAAAATCTTATAAGTTTTTTTTAATTATGAAAACAAAAGGAATATGAATGCAAGAAGTTATTCCTTGCATGGATAATATGGACTTGTGTATTTTTTCTAAAATATAACAACCGCATAAAGTTCCCTTAATTGGCGATTTTGAGATGTTTACTTTATGCACACCCAGAAGAGGAAATGTATTCTAGTTGTGCATGATAGAAGTTGTCAGGAGGAAAAAAAATGAAATGAGATCTGAATACAATATTATTTATTTGTATTTCTACTTCAAGCATATAAAATTGTCCATGATCTTTTTCCAAGTTCTCTCTCCAGTATTGAGTACTACTGGCATGTGTTGATAAGGCTATAGAAATAACTAAAATGGAGTAGCCTTTAAAAGATGTGATATTGAATGCTCATGAAGGGAAAAACTTCCTATGCTGTCCCTGAGGTTACTCTCTGCTTTAAGGACAAGCAGAAGACCACTAAGAAGAGGAGATTGGACTTTCTGTTTAGTTCTTTACAAGGAATAAATTTTATAAGCAAATAAAATTTGCTGCCATTGCCATCAAATTTATGTTGCACTCATTATATCCAGTGTACAATGGAGATGAATAGAACATTTAAAGAATATTTATGAAATGTGTTCCAAAAAACATGTAGATGTATGAAATTTAACTGAAACAAGGGAAGCTTTAGACATAAATTCTATAAAAATAAAATGCTAGAATATGTGAACATTTTTAATATATTAAAAATCTTTAAATAATAAAGAAATTGTATAGTTTAACTTTGAAACAAGGAATCACATAGCCATCATTTCCAGTTAAATTGATAGAAGAAGAAACACTTTGGATTTTAACCATAATTTTAAAGCAAATAAAGGATATATAATTGTTTAGGTACAAATTAAAACTACAACAGGAATTAAATAGTAGGCAAATGTATATTTTGTAGGTGCTTAAGAAAAATTCTAGGTAATAAAACACAAGTGAATACTTTGAAACATTTGGTCTGTCAAGTTATTTTAAATAATAAATAAAATGATGTTTGAAAAACTAGATAAGGATATTTATGGGCAAAGAAAGGTTGTTACCCATCAGCGTGTATACTGGTTATATTACACCGGTAAGCAAAAGAGAGATGTCATATCAATTAAAGTAAAATGGTAATTCACCCCCAAAAAAGCAACTAGAAGATATCAAAGGCTTTTAGCTACTGATCAAAGCAATAAGAAATAAACAAAGTAGTCTTTTTAACGATTAAAATTTTTTCAGGCTCTGATATGATTATAGTTAGTAACTTTTCTGGCAGAAAAGTTTGGAATAGACCTCCTCCAAGCATCTTCAAACTGTTTTTATCCATTGGCAAATTTTCAGATAAGGCTAGTTACTTACTACATGACTTTAATGGAAGGATTTAAATGCGCACGAAGATTACTCATTATTATTTCTAATTTACAGATAAAGAAACGGAGTCAGTCATGTGACTTAATGAGTCCTAAGTTTAGTATGAAACTTTGTTGTGGTAAATGCTTTCTGATAGAATTATATCAGATTCTTTTTGTTTTTGCATTTTCTCAAGTTTAGACTCAGATCTGAAAAGATAAATGTCTTTTATTATATTGATATTGAACCTTTTTAGACAACTTTAAATCCTTTTAAATATTCTATAATCATTAAGAATAATTTCTATTTATCATCATGTATTTTTCTATTGTTTAATAATACTAAAATGGATAGTATGAAAATGTTTTTTTTGGTTTTTTTAAATATTTATTTATTTATTATGTATACAATATTCTTTCTGCATGTATGCCTGAAGGCCAGAAGAGGGCACCAGACCTCATTACAGATGGTTGTGAGCCACCATGTGGTTGCTGGGAATTGAACTCAGGACCTTTGGAAGATCAGGCAATGCTCTTAACCGCTGAGCCATCTCTCCAGCCCCTGAAAAATATGTTTTTACCAAGAAGGAATTCTTTTCTGTTTACCCAGCTTTAATGAAAGCAATAAATGGATTATGTATTTATGACCATATAATGTCATTAAAGGCAGAAAAAATGCAAAAACAAAAGTTATGTCAATCTAACATAATTGAAATGCATGAGTATTTTAAAGCTGATGCACCTACATCTTAGACTTGTCCTTGCATTGGCAGATGGAGAACATCATTGGGACAATACGAGATTCCAACCTGAAGCTGACTCTAGCTTTTGGGATAGGAATGCATCATGCTGGGCTACATGAAAGAGACCGAAAAACTGTAGAAGAACTGTTTGTGAACTGTAAAGTCCAGGTACCTTTTCGCTTGAACACATATTTAAAAGTTACATAGAAGTTTCATTTTATTTAGCTATAAAGCACTATGTTTATCTTTTAGGTTCTTATTGCTACAAGCACATTAGCATGGGGTGTAAACTTTCCAGCTCACTTAGTAATTATTAAAGGAACTGAATATTATGATGGAAAAACAAGACGTTATGTGGATTTTCCCATTACAGGTAATTTTTCTTAGTTCAAAGATATATTAAACTTGTCTTTCATCTTTAGCAATTTAGGTTTATATAAATTAAATTTTGAGAACTCGTCTCATGTATATAATAATCAAGTTAAGAAGTCTTTGTTTTTATGTTTCAGTAAATATTGAACTTTTTTATTTCTTGCCCGATTCATTAATAAATAAAACCATAGTTAGTTTCAACCCATGCTTATTCAGTCCCAGTCCAGCTGGCCTTGAAGAGCTCCCAATAGATCAGTTCCACTGTCACAGTGGGTGGGTGCACGCCTCGTGGTCCTGATTTCCTTGGTCATGTTCTCCCTCCTTCTGCTCCTCATTTGGACCTTAAGAGCTCAGACCATTGCTCCAATTTGGGTCTCTGTCTCTCTCTCGATCTATCGCCAGTTGAAAGTTCCTGTGCCATTCTCCTTGGCCTCTCGTCAGCTCTCATTGTCCGCCACATTCCGAGAGTCCGGTTTTATCCCATGTTTTTTCAGTAGCTGTCCAGCTGACCTTGGTGAGCTCCCAATAGCTCGGCCCCACTGTCTCAGTGGTTGGGTGCACCCCTCATGGTCCTGACTTCCTTGTTCATGTTCTCTCTCCTTCTGCTCCTAAGGCCAGCTGGACTGGGACTGAATAAGCATGGGTTGAAACTGGACTCTCTGAACATGGCGGACAATGAAGGCTGATGAGAAGCCAAGGACAATGGCACTAGGTTTCGATCCTAATACATGAACTGGCTTTGTGGGAGCTTAGCCTGTTTTGATGCTCACCTTCCTGGGCCTGGATGGAAGTGGGAGGACCTTGGTCTTCCTGTAGGGCAGGGAATTTGGACTGCTCTTCAGTATCGAGAGGGAGGGGGAATGGACTGGGGGGAGGAGAAGAGGAGTGGGGATGGGGGAGGGGAGTGGGGGGAGGGGGCAATGTGTGGGAGGAGGGGAGGGAAATGGGAAACGGGGAGCAGTTGGAAATTTTAATTAAAAAAGAATAAAAAAAAAACCATAGTTAGTGATTTCAAATTCATAAAAGTACTGGTTAATAACTATTAGAGACAATAAGTTTTGATTAAGAACTGTAATTAATAGATTTCAAAAACTAAATAGTTTTTAAATAGAATTACTACACAGTTTGTATGGATGTATGTATATATGCATGTTCACAATGTGTGTGAGTGCATATGTGGGTGGGCACAGCAGCATTGGATATGTATACATGCAGGTGGAGGCCAGAGGTTAATACCAGTTGTCTTTCTCATTTACTCTCTACTGTTATTTACTAAAGAATGGCAACTCTTGCTTAAGCCAGAGTTCTTCTAATCTAGTTAGCCAGTTTGTCTTGGGAACCCGTCTTTGTCTCCCATGTGCTAGGATACAGAGAAGTTGCCATACCCTTCTGGCTTTGATATCAGTACTGAGTTTTCAACTCCTGTCCTCACACTTGTGCAGAAGTGCTTTATCCACTGAGCCATCTCCACAGACCCTACAATAACAATATTGTTAAATGGCATCTTAAATCATGTAACTTAAGAGAACTTCATTTCACAAATAGTTAAACTGCCATTTTAAGAGTTTAGTCTTAATCACAATTGCTTATTTAATGTAAATTTTGAATATATCATATATATGTGATTATATTATGTATATAAACAGACATATATATATATTAAAGACTGTAATAGTGATGATCAGAGAAGCACACATTTTCTTAAAATATCCTATTAACTATTAGTCTTTGTTGTTAGAAGTGTGACCTGATCAGTAACTTTACTTTGTGCTCAGTGTCACTGCAGGGTGCCTCTTATTTTCTCTTTCATAGATGTGCTGCAGATGATGGGGAGAGCTGGGAGACCTCAGTTCGATGACCAGGGCAAAGCTGTAATTCTTGTTCATGATATAAAAAAAGACTTTTATAAAAAATTTCTTTATGAACCTTTCCCAGTTGAATCAAGGTAAGTTTGATCTTAAACAAATAGGTTTCGTTTCATAGTGAATTTGTGTTTTTCTAGTTATGTTTCTTTTCAATTGAAAATAAGTTTGTCATACAATATATTTTGATCATATTCTTTCACATCCCCCAGCTCTTCCCAGATTATATCTCCCTACCCACCCAACTTCATGTTCATGCAATCTCCCTTTCCTTCTCCTCTTCCTATCTCCCTCTGTCTCAAAAGAAACGAAAAAAGAACAAAAAAACAAAAATCCATAGATTAGAAAAACATCATAAATATTAAAAAAGATAAAACAAAAAATATCAAAGCAAAGTAAAAAACTCTAACAAAGAAGCTATTTGCATTTGATCTCTTGAGAAAGGGAAAATCAGTTTTTCCCAGTGGAGTAACACTGTATATCATCCACACTTTGGGGTAGACCTTGTGCCTAGGAGTAGTTGGCCAGCACAAAACATACTTAATGGTTGCTTTTTCTTATTTTTTTTTCTCAAATTTTGTTTGGGTATTTTTTGTCCTGGTTATGTTTTACTAAAAAACAATTAGTAATACTCATAACATAACTTTACAATGTGAGACAACATACAGCTGTTATTGTTATTTTAAGGGAAACTGTTGTATGGCTGCCATGCACACTGAACCCTTGCTCTGGCCCAGGTGACCCAGGTTGAATTCTGAGCTCTGCCACTAAATTGCTTGACTTTGAGCAGTTCCTTTCACTTTTCATTGTGTATAAATGGGAGTGATAGCAATTTTAACTTGCTCATTTGTATTTGTAGAGATAAGATCAATAATTCTTGGAACCAATATCTGTTGTGAGGAAAGCATTCAGTACTATATTACTTTTCTGAAGAATTTGTATTTTCTTTGGTATTTGTTTTAGATACTTTCCTTTTTGCAATAGAGTCCACAATAAGGAGGCATGTAATTAACAGTTTATATTGCTGATCATGTAATACAAAAATTCTGTTCCCTCTACATATAACTCCAGCTCTGCTGGAGTCCATATTCTCTTCTGGCCTCCAAGTGCACTACATTCGCAATCACCAGCCCCCACTTAGACATACCACACTTGAAAATAATAATAAATATTAAAATAAGAATAAACATTTATTAAAGACCTTAGCAGTCCCAAATGTTGGGCTGTATTTGTTTGCTTGCTTTGGCTTTTATATGTGTGTGATCTTTGGGATTGAACCTAGGGCCTGAGGCATGGTAGACCCTACCACTACATATATCACTGCTCCCCTTTTTGCTTTTCATTTTGAGATAGGGTTTTATTAAGTTACCCAATTGGACCTTGGATTTACTCAGTACCCCAGCCAGGCAATGAACTTGCAGGTTCCATGCCTCAGTCCCTCTTGTTAAGTATTTTCTTAAGACACCAAACCTCTCTGCCGACATAAATAATCCCACTCAGACTGAACCAGACCAAATTAAAGTTGCTCATGTTTAATGGAGTGCTCCTGAGTGACCCTGGGAAAACATGGAGAGGCGAAGACTCCACAAAACCTGGAGACCACATGTTCATACTCTGGGCGGAGGCAGTTTAAATAGCCTGTGGGACTGGTCCCAACCTTCTCTGGGGAGGAGTTAACGATTTGGTGGGCTTTCTTGACCCTCCCTGTGGGGGAGACACCATTTGGCGGGCTTTCTCGGAGGTGGAGTTTGGACTGAGGCAGCTCCCAGGGGAGGGAGCTTATGCCAGGAGCTGGGGTGAAGCCCCCAGCCAAACAGTCCTGACATTTTGTATAAAGGGGTGTTAGGGAGCTGATGTGATACTTTTGACCAAACATTCCAGACTTTTTCGATAAAGGTGTGCCAACGAGCTGAGATGAAGCCCCTTAACCAAAATTTAGACTCCTTGGATAAAGGGGCACCAGCTCAAGTCTGGCTGCTTCCTGCCGGCATGGGGTGACTGGGAAGGGGAGATCTGGGATTTGGTGGGCTCACACTTAGCCAGAGGTGTGGCTTGAGTGGCATCTGTTTTACTCTCATCCTGGAGATATCAGGCAGCTGTTTCTTGGAGGGAGATGAGAAGGCAGGTGGCTAGGAGAAAAAAATATATTGTTATTATTGGCCCTATGAATGGGCTAGTCATGGGAAGAGTCATTAACTGCCAGAAAGAATGGGACAGAGAAGTGCCCTGGTTGTACTGGTGAGGCTCAAATGTATAAGTGGGACACAATAGCAGATAAATCCAGATTTTAGTTGGTAAGTGTTCTTGATCCAGGAGAATTGATACCAATGGTGAAGTCCCAGAAGCTAGTACACGTGTTAGTGTTGTCTGGAGAGAGCTTAGTAAATTTGTCTTTGCCCAAACAGCAGGAGTGACCTGTAAAATATGTTTGAAAATAGGTGGAATTAAAATAGGCTCTGGAGACTGTTAGTTTTTAACCAAACCTGATTTTTGATACAGCAGCAGAACTTTTTCCCAGGAACCTGTAGGTGTCTGTAAGACAGCTGGAACAGATTTACATCTGATGTCATAGCAAAAGGCTGTTGCTTTAGGTTAAAAGGAACTGGAAACGTTGAGCCTCTGAAGATACACCTGAAACCTGTTAGTCCTGGATTATGAAGTCTGTTAAAGAAGCACACCTATGTATATTTTAGCAGGAAACTTAACAAATGAAGTAACGAGCTACCAGTACCTTTTTTTTTTTTTTTTTCTTTTTTTGGTTTTTCGAGACAGGGTTTCTCTGTAGCTTTGGAGCCTGTCCTGGAACTCCCTTTGGAGACCAGGCTGGCCTCGAACTCACAGAGATCCGCCTGCCTCTGCCTCCCGAGTGCTGGGATTAAAGGCGTGCGCCACCACCGCCCGGCGATGAGCTACCAGTACCTTAAGTTATCAAATGCCATTAGACAGATCTAAGAGGGATAAATGAGCAGAAATGAGACAGCTTTTTTAGCTATGCAGGCAATGCCAAGTCTCTCTTATTAGTCCTTGGAAAGCACCAGCCTAGAAGCAGTGCTTGCTATTAGCTGCTGAGTACAAGACGCCCAAAGATTTTCCTGTGGGGGAAAGATTTAGTCTACCTGGCTTGGCATCTCAGTGGGCCCTCCAAATGTTAAGTATTTTCTTAAGATGCCAAATCTCTCTGCCAACATAAATAATCCCAATCAGACCAAATTAAAGATGCCCATGTTTAATGGAGTGCTCCTGAATGGCCCTGGGAAAACATGGAGACCACATGTTCATTCTCTGGGCGGGGGCAGTTTAAATAGCCTGTGGGAGTGGTCCCAAACCTTCCCTGGGGAGGAGTTAACGATTTGGTGGGCTTTCTTGACCTTTCCTATGGAGGGGACACCGTTTGGTGGGCTTTCTTGGAGATGGAGTTTGGACTGAGGCAGCTCCCAGGGGAGGGAGCTTATGCCAGGAGCTGGGGTGAAACCTCCAGCTAAACACCCCTCCCCTTAGAAGCTTAGATCAGTGAATTATACCACAAGGCTCTACTGTTTGCTTATTTGATTATGTTTTCCAAAGATGAAGAAAATTTATATGTTTATATCTAAATATCAGGATTAGAAAAATATAAATATTAAAAAGATAAAATATTATGAACAACTTTATAAAAATGATTTTTACACCTTAGCTCAAATAATAAAATTTATTTTAAAAATTACTAAAACTGGCACAATAAAAAAGAGAATATAAGTCATCAGTACCAGATATGTCAAAGCAGTTGAATTCAGAATGCAGAATTTTTTTCATAATGAAATCTTATGATACAGATACTTTACTGTTGAATTCTTTGTACTATAGAAAGAATAATGCCAGCCATTAATGAGCTTTCTCCTAGTAATAGAAAAGGTAGGAATTGCAGGGTGTGGTGGTGCATACTTTTCATCCCAGGATTTAGGAAATAGATTTGAGAAAAATCTGTGTCTACATAGCATATTCCAGATTATCCATGACTAGACTACATAGTAAGAGGGGAGGGAGGGAGGGAGGGAAGGAGGGAGGGAGAGAGAGAGAGAGAGAGAGAGAGAGAGAGAGAGAGAGAGAGGAGAGAAGAGATGAAAAGGAACATTAGGAATAAATTTCTAGTTTGTTTTATGGAGTCAGAATAACTTAGATGCTAAAATTCATTAAGAAATCGTCTTAAGAACTTAATAGACCTGTGTATCTTTTGAATGAATACAGAAATTCAAAACGAAACATTGTTATATATATATATATCATATGATACATATATCATATGATATATATATGTATACATACACAAATACACTTTACCCTGTAAATACAAAAACTGTTTCTGAAAATAAGTGAATCTAATTTGCCACAAAAACAAGTGATAAATGTCATATGACCATCTCATATGTATTTTTAAAGAATTTGATTTAACATATACATTTATCACAAAACTAATTTACTCTGGGCATTATATAGTAAAAAGGTAATTTTTTTCTTGTGCTATGACCATTACTAATATTTTATGTCATAAAATATTCCATAGCTAATTCAGTTCTCTATTAATGCACATTTAGCAATCCAATTTTCTCTTCTAAAGGATTTTTTTAATATGTATGAATGTTTTGCTTGCATGTATGTAAGGGCACCAGCATGCCTACCATGCTAAAGGAAGCCAGAAGAGGGCATCAGATCCCCTAGAACTGGAGTTGCAGTATGGGTACCAGTAACTGAGTTGTGGTCCTCTGCAAGTACTCACCACTGCTGCGCTGTCTCTCTAGCCCGACAGTTTCCTCCTCTTGTGTATAATGTGACAGTGAAGCATTTTGCCTTTCTAATATTACATACAGATGTTTCTCTATCAGACTGTGATGAGAAAAGGGCATTGCTAGATTATAGTCAGCCCTCCAGTGGGTATTGCCGGTACTCTTCATGCGTACAGTGACCACTTTCACTCTGCCACAATAAATTGAGCTTGTCATAGAGAATATTTTTTACATTCAGTTTTTCTAATCTATTTCTTTACAAAAGTTAATTTGAATACTTGCATATGATTTTATTTGTAATTGTTTATCCCTTTTTGGACATTGCTTGCTTTTTATATTTTACATAAAAAACTAAAATTAGCATGTTCTTTCCCAATCTTTCAACACATCTGATCACCTTTTTATATTCCACGAAACTTTCCTATTCTTTCAAGCACTTAGTGTTCACTGGGAAATGTCTTTGCCTCCGCCTATCATCCCTGTCTCACAAGTTCCCTTTTAGTCTTTACTCCAGCACTTCTTATGTTCTTCATTTCATTCGACAAGCCTCCTCTCTTGAGTCACATCTTCTTTTTCTGTAAGTTTCTAGCCTCCTTCCTGCCAGCCTATGTTTAATTTTTCCATATAACCCTTATTTTCTGAAAAAATGATAGCAAGGTTACTATTTGTTGAGTATTTACCAGATGGCAGGTAGTAGCAATTGCTTTCAGCTGGTTGTTACTACTTAAGGTATTCTGGGGAAAGTCTATATTACTATAGTACTCTGCACTCTGTTCATATTCATGTACATTTTAACAAGAAAGAAAGCATAAGCATATATGTGCCAGTTAATAATGTGTTCTTAAGTTCATGGTGCTATGAATCTGTAGAATTTGTAATAACTTTTAACAGTTATCACCAAATAATCTGAAATAAGTTATTTATAAATTATACAAAGTTGTTATACATAAATTACATAAAACCACTTTTTGATAGCTTAGAACATAAAAATCTGGATCTTTACTGTTTATTGTTCATTGTATTTCTTGTCTCTTACTCAATATATAGCTTATTAGGAGTGCTTTCTGACCACTTAAACGCAGAGATTGCTGGAGGTACAATAACATCTAAGCAAGATGCAATGGATTATATCACATGGACTTACTTTTTCCGACGTCTTATGATGAACCCTAGGTAAGTGTGAGACTCTGTGAATGGGTAGTTGCACATTGTATGTACAGAAAGCACAGGCATTTAAAAGAAACTCCAAGTCTGAGTGTTTGTCAGTTCTTAGCACATTCTGTAGATGCAAGTTTACAAGAAAATCATATAATGTCCCATATAGTCATAGTACATAAGAGTATGGTTGATTGTATACATTTGCTATTTGAATTGCTGTAGGATAGTTTTCCTATGTAGTTGGAAGACAAAACACTGAAAGTCATTAAGGCATCTTCGTTACTGTGTGGTAGTAACTAACAGACATACAGTTGGAGTTCAAAGAAAGGTTAAGAGTGGTGAAGTTGGATGAGAGAAATTATGGGGTATTTCTTAGTGTTAATAAGAATTTTACAAGACAAGATAAGGTTGTGCTGTATTTGATCCTATTTTTCTCTTTCTAGTTTATTACATCTTGATTTAGCAGGCACTTATCAAATGTTATGTCAAACTCTGAAATGCATGTTTGTGTTTACCATCCCTTGTCTCCAGTGACTCCCATTTCTTATAGGAAAGGCATGAGTAAACACTAGAATTTGATAAATTCTCTAAGAGAACTGTATTTAAACCTGTGAAGGTAATAGCTTGTCAGATAATGTAATACTTCAGATATTCAGAACTAGAAAAGGTATAAAGAATCCAGGCAGGAAAATAAACGCAAAGGGTCCTGGGGATTGGAAGAGTCATTAGTGTTTACGGATTAGGAAAGTTTGCTGTGCTCAGAAAGTAAAGGGTATGGGGTTAAAGCTTGTCCCGAGCAGAAAGTAGATGAATACATTGGAGGGAAAGGGTCTGTGTCTACACAGCATGCTGAAGAGCACCCATCTGATCCTTTCTGAGGGTATGGGAATGAGCCACTGTGAGTACTTATACATGAATTAACATCATCAGAATAGGTTTTGCTGTGTTTCGGTTCCTAAGCACTTTAGTGGAAGATAGTTACAGCAGAAAGGCCAACTAGAGAGGCATTTACTACCAGGTAGTAGTGGCGCCACCCTTAGTCCTGGTACTTAGAGTCAGAGGCAGGCAGATCTCTGTGAGTTTGAGGCCAGCCTGGTCTAGAGAGTGAGTTCCAACACAGGCAGGGCTACACAGAGAAACTCTATCTTGAAAAACCAAAAGGAAAGAGAGAGAGGGAGGGAGGAGAGAGGGAGTAGGCGGGAAGGAGAGAGAGGGGAGGACTTTTGAAAACTGTAATAGATACAGAGGAAATGGAGTGTAGGAAGGGTCAAATATGAGATATTCCTGTTGAAATTATAAGCCATTATGAAGTCTTTAACAGAGGAAACATGGAAAATGGCATCAGAAAATCTTACTGTTGGTAGCTTAAAAAAATATATTTTAGCTAGCATTTCTCCTTTTATACATAGCTGTTTTAAATTGCTGTGTCTTTACTTAGTGTCCCTTAACTGTTAAGGCGTTTGGGACAAGCAAGTTCATTAGCGGGTTGCAGATTGTTTCCCTTTATGTGTGTTCTAAAAAATCAAACTAAAGGCTCTAAGGGTTCATTTGAAAAGAATTTAAGAAAGTCTTTCAAAAACGTTACCAAGAAATGCCATTTACTCCAAACCTATCTTTCCTGTGGTGATATCTTATATAACCACTGTAAAATTTCCAAAATCAGAAAATAACATTTATATAAACCTAGTAGCTAACATGCAGCCTTTATTTAGATTTCACCTATTGTCTGGCTAATCCCCCTTTCTATTATAATCCAACCTAGTATTCTACATTACAGTTGGCTGACTTGTCCACCCTGGGTCATTTTTGTCTTTTTGTATCTGAAAATGCTGACTCCTGATGAATGCTGACTAGTTATTTTTACATGATTTTTTGATTTGCATTAGACAGAAGTTTCCTCATTATGCCTTTTTTACAGGACCACTGAAGCAACACTATTCTCATCACATGGTTTTATCAATTTCATCTCGTTTTTTGTTGACTCATCATTTTTTGTTTTCACTTCAAAATAAATCATCTTTTTTATTGATTTTTATTGAGCTCTACATTTTTCTCTGCTCTCCTCCCTGCCTCTCCACTCCCCCCTTCAACCCTCCCCCAAGGTCCCCATCTCCGAATTTACTCAGGAGATCTTGTCCTTTTCTACTTACCATGTAGGTTAGATCTATGTAAGTCTCTCTTAGTGTCCTCATTGTTGTCTAGGTTCTCTGGGATTGTGATTTGTAGGCTGGTTTTCTTTGCTTTATGTTTAAAAATTACCTACGAGTGAGTACATGTGATAATTGTCTTTCTGTGTCTGGATTACCTCACTCAAAATAATGTTTTCTAGCTCCATCCATTTTCCTGCAAAATTCAAGATGTTATTATTTTCTGCTGTGTAAATGTACCACATTTTCCTTACCCATTCTTCGGTCGAGGGGCATTTAGGTTGTTTCCAAGTTCTGGCTATGACAAACAAAACTGCTATGAACATAGTTGAGCACATGTCCTTGTGGCACGATTGAGCATCCTTTGGATATATACTCAAAAGTGGTATTACTGGGTCTTGAGGAAGGTTGTTTCCTAATTTTCTGAGAAATCGCCACACTGACATCCAAAGGGGCTGTACTAGCTTGCATTCCCCACCAACAATGCATGAGTGTTCCCTTTTACCCACAATCTCTCCAGCATAACTTGTCATCAATGTTTTTAATCTTGGCCATTTCTAAGGTGTAAGATGGAATCTCAGAATTGTTTTAATTTGCATTTCTCTGATGACTAAGGATGCAGAACATTTCCTTTAGTGTCTTTCAGCCATTTTAGATTCCTCTGTTGAGAGTTCTCTGTTTAGGTCTGTACTCCATTTTTTTAATTGAATTATATGTTCTTTTGGTGACCAATTTCTTGAGTTCTTTGTATATTTTGAAGATCAGACCTCTTTCTGATATGGGGTTAGTAAAGATCTTTTCCCATTCTGTAGGCTATCATTTTGTCTTTTTGACCATGTCCTTTGCTTTACAGAAGCTTTTCAGTTTCAGGAGGTCCCATTTATTGTTTCTCTCAGTGTCTGTACTACTGGGGTTATATTTAGGAAGTGGTCTCCTATGCCAATGCGTTCAAGTGTACTCCGCACTGTCTCTTCTATAAGGTTCAATGTGGCTGGCTTTATGTTGAGGTCTTTGATCCATTTGGACTTGAGTTTTGTGCATTATGATAGATATGGGTCGATTTTCATTCTTATACATGTTGATATCCAGTTATGCCAGCACTATTTGTTAAATATGCTTTCTGTTTTCCATTTGATATTTTTTGCTTCTTTGTCAAAAATCAGGTGTTCAAAGGATCGTGGATTAATATTCAGGTCTTCTGTTCAATTCCATTGGTCCTCCTGTCTGTTCTTATGCCAATACCAGGCTGTTTTCAGTACTGTAGCTCTGTAGTAGAGTTTGAAGTTCATTTTTTGTTTTTACTTCAAAATAAATCATTTTTCTTTCCCTAGTTTCAGTTACTCTCCACCTGCTTCTGGTCTACCCCTAATTTAGTCCCATTTGTACTCTGTTAAACAGTATTGATCAAAAATAAGATTAATTACATAGAACATGTAAATTAGATATAGTTTGGTTTTCTTTAAAGGTAATGAGTAAGAAATTTCCCAGATAATTTGGTTTGGATGGATATAACTTCTCTTTCATTTTTATAGCAAGGAAATGTACGTACAATCATAATAAATAGTGGTAATTAAGACTTAACACTAGAAGTGCTGCACAGTGATGGAATTTTAAAAGGAAATTTTACTAGGTCTCTGATCAAAGGCATTTTGTTGGCTGGTGACTTGTGTGTCTCCTTTTCAGTTGTAGGCATCATCTGTGTAAGTCAACATGTGTTGCAGAATTTACATTGCCTCACAAGTTTTTTCTGATGGCCAATATTCCAATCACATTGATAAATGCTACTTCAGCTGATTTCTAGGATACAAAGTATCTACTCTTGACTCTATAATGTGTGTGCTTATTTCTTTAGTAGCTACCTAAGTAAATGTTCCAGGCAACTCTGGTTAGAATAAAACTGTCATTCTGCAGTGCAAATCTACATCAATTAATCAGCCCAGATTACAGAAATGATTTGTTTTTCTAAAAATAGCTCCCAGGTAAAGTGTTCGCTAGACAAACATGACAGCCCAAGTTCTAGCTACAATTAACTATCTGAAGATGTATTAGTAAGCAAAAGTTTTTGCTATGCTATGGTAAATAAACCATGTGACACTATATGGGCTAAGACTTTGGCTTTCATTGTGGGTAAAATGGGTACCATTGCTGTGTTTCAGCACATGGGCAGCATCTTTTTGTGTCATAGTCAAGTCAATTATAATAATAAATCTTGTCAGTGATTCATATTTCCCTGTTTAAGATAGAAATTCTAGGATCCATTTTTTTTTTTATTGAGGGGGTGAGTTAAGACAGGGTCTCACTATTTAGCTATGATGCTATCCTGGAACTCACTATGCAAATCAAGCTGATCTCAAACTCACAGAGATCCCCCTTGCCTCTGGCTCCTCAGTGCTGAGGCTAATGTGTGTGCCATCATACGCAGTTCGGATCCATTTTGTAAATCAAAGCAAACATTTATTGTAAGGTACATACAAAATTAAAATAGCAGTTTTCAAATATATGAAATTTACTATTAAGGTTGGAAAGATGTACAAGAGAATAATAGACAGAAGTGGTAGAGTACACCTGTCATCCCATCACTCAGGAGGCTGAGCCAGGAGTGGTGACATAAGCTTGGGACCATGTTGGCTTATAAAGTAAGACTGTCTCAAAGCAATATGAAAGAGAGCAAGTAGAAGACTAAAATAGATGCAGAATTAACAACATGCAAACCAAAACAGAAGGCAAAATAAGAATTAGGAGAAGAGTGCTTTCTTTTTTTTTAATTGTTTTTATTGCACTATACATTTTCTTCACTCCCCTCCCTTCCTCCCCTCTGTCCTTCATGTGTACTCACTCGTAAGTAGCCTTTAGACATAAAGCAAAGAAAAACCAGTCTACAGTCTACAACCCCAGAGAACCTAGACAACAAAGAGGACCCTAGGAGAGACATAGCTGGATTATTTTATGATTTTGTTTTCAGTTTTATGGGGAATTTGCACAATATTTGCTGTAATGACTGTACTAATTTATATTCCCACAAACAGTGTCCAAGCTATCCCTTTACTTCACACCTTCATATTGGCTTTGACTATAATTTCTTTATTATTGTCCCTTTTAAAATCATCTCTCTTCAGTGCTTGGCACAAACACATAGGAATTGAGAAAACAGGCAAATTTCTTTTAAAAATCTATAGTTTTCACTTATTAACAGCTGTATTGTGTGTAACATTAGTATTTTTTCTTAGTGCTTCCTTTCATCCAGTGGCATAAATTGAGATTTGAATTATCTTGAGTGGAAGGAATGTTCATATGCAAGCTTGTTTCTGTACATACATACACACACACACACACACACGTGTGTGTGTGTGTGTGTATGTGTCCAAATTTATTTACTCATAGAAAAGAAATACTGTTTCCAAATGACAATCCATTATAAATAAATAAGAATGACCTGATTGTTCTAGCCCCCTCAGTTAATCATACCAACACTATAAAGTTAACACTACCAGCCACTCTTCCTGACTTGCTAGCTATGTAAGTATATATGCATATATAATACACATTCAATTGCACATGAGTATAGGCAAGGCTTGTATGCTAATATATATATATGTACACATGCATATACTCTCTTGTTCAAATGTGTATAAACACATATATTGTTTTCATAAAATAGAAGCTATCCCAAATTGAGTTTGTGATTCAATTTGCATTGTCAGTTTCACTCTGCTTTTAAATATGTCTAGGCAAAAATGAGGTCTTGTCAGCTGTCCCTGAGCGCTCTTCCATTATTTGTGTCATTATTACTGCTGCATAATCTGAACATAAAAAAACATGGTGCTGTAACAAATGACTTCCCAGCACTGACAGTTACGGCAGTGGCATTTCAGTACTGATGACAATTTTCTCAGCAAGCTATCTGGCCAGGTTTACATAAAACAAAAAGGAAATGGTTGCCACTGTTCACATTTAAATGCAAACTGTTTGCTGTAACTTTGTCTCAGTTTCACTTTACTATAAAACCTCTTTCATTCCTAGATGGTGAGATTTCATCTGGTTTCAAGTTGGAAAATATATTCTGTGGGTTCCTGTGTGTAATTCTTACTTCTACCTTAATAGGGACTTTAAAGACTAATATTTTTTAAAGTTGTGTGAGGTTTTGATTGCTTAAATTTTATAGACTTTAAATTTTTATTTCAGGGCGAGGCTTGTTATGACTGTTTCCCAATGGACTGCTAATAGAAGTTCGCTTGTCTAGCCCATGTGCTAGATGCTGTCAGTATCAAACTGCCTTTGACTTTCACACTTCTCGAGGGACTAGTAATTGTTGTGTTCAAACAGCCTGTAATTGCGATCCCGCTGGCTTTCTCAGCACACTTCTGGCTATTAGAACCATTAAACAACTCAGCACCTGTTAACGGCATTGTAAATATTCAGCCCTGCTTGTGTGCAGGTTAAGTCCAATACAGAGAAACCTTACAGAGCGCAGTCGCATAAATTAGAGTTTCTGACAAGTCAATTATTGTGAAACTGCGTTTCTCTGGGAAAGAAATGAAATAGCATGCTGACAAAAGGGAGGCTTTCTGTTTGTAGCAGAGGAAGATAATGACTTGATGATTCGACACAGTGAGCATGAAACTGCACTCTGCCCGTTAGCTGTAATTAAACAGTTGTGTAAGAATCGCTGTTTAAATAACCAGTAAATTATAAATCTTGTACAACATGAAAACAGACCTTTTTAGTTAGCTGCCACATGCTTTTTCAAGGGAGTAAAGTGATTATTGAAAATAATGATATGTCCTTTTACTTAGATTAGAAACTGGGCGGTAACAGCTCACGGATTAAAAAGAAAAAAAAAGAATATGTTGTGTACCCAATCAAACCTCTCAAAATGTTATGATTCCTAAAACATAATTGTTACATTTATATTATTTTATAATATATCATAATGATGAATCTATATATGATAGAACATATACTCTATAGAATATTTTAATATTTTAAGTGATCTTGCCTTCAGACTGAATATTAAACCACAAAATGTGCTTCAAAAAAGTCAGTGAAGTTTTGTTCCTCACACTGAAATTGTGTTCTTCCAGTTGTGACAATGAGAACTTAATCACATTCAGAAAAAATTTAGGAATGTTTATCAATAACAACTTTAAATATTTCCTTTTAGAATAAGTTGATTGTTCGGTAGGCTGGATTGTGAATAATTCTTTGTGAAATAATTGCATTCTCAGAGACAGTATTATTTGATCCAAGTGTTTTCTCTTACCTATTGATTTTAAATGATTACAAACTGTTTCCCCCAACTGTGTTATTTGGAGGAAATTAATCTTCAAAAGCATTTAAAGGCAAAATTCACCACCAAAAAAGAATTATAGTGAATAAAGTAAAATTAAATATAGTGGATGAAGCAAAATCTATGTGGAAAACATCTATGTTAAGGAGATTTATAGTTTATGGCCTTAAATATTTTTACATCTAACACTTATTATATTATAAAATGGCAAGTGACATTCATTCCACTTAAATATTTAAGATAATGATTATTAGTAGAAACAGTATCCATGGGCTTTTTTATTAATAACCTAATAAATTTATAGATAAAAGTGGAATGTTAATTTTTGTTTCGTGATAATATTGTTTTCTATAAATTTAATTGCATTGAGGATATTTTCTTAGTTTAAAAAATTACTACACATGCATTTTCTTGCATGCATTATTTTTAATTTAGGATAACTTTATTAAACTGAATTGGTGCAGACAGTTGTTGATCATATGGAAATGTAAAGGCTTAGCAAGTCCAAAGAATGTCAAATACAAATAGCAGAAAATTTGAGATATCATATTTTGGGGATTTAAATTAGAGAGGAAGCAGACTTTAATAAGTTAGAAATTTGAGTACTTGTAATACTTCAAATATCCAGAATTGTTATTATTTTATCCTTTATGTGTGTGGTGTTTTGCCTGTATTTATGCTTATGAACCTTGTGTTTGCATGGTAAATAGGTGGAGGCCAAAAGGGTGCACAGGATCTTCTGAAACTGGAGTTAAAGACAGTGTGCACCACCCTTTGGGTGCTGGGTATTAAACCAGGGTCCAGAATTGTTGTTTGCAGTTTAAAGCAGAAAGAGTGATCCTAACTAACTCATTAGACATTTCCCAAGGGAAAGGAAATAGTTCCTCACTTTTTCTAATGCTTCTTTTTCATTTCCACATAGGCCTGGAATGTGAATATGAGCATTGTGTTTAGATTAATGATACAGAGTTTCAGCACTTATTCTATACCTTCATTGAAAATGCAACATTGAAAAGAGGCTATTTGTTTGAACAACAGTAGTCTTTCCATGAACAAAAAGTAACTGTAGCTTGATTCATGAAAGGTTATTTTGCTAAATAAAATCTAATCCTTTACTGGTTTTTCCTCAGTGAAGACTTGGATGAATGTAGACGTTTCAAATTCTAGTGTCTTATGAATTTCAGTGGAGACACGTTGTAGTGCTCTACATCGTTTACACTATCTTTCTATTTTAATTTTATCCTGACATGATTTTATTTCCTCATTTAAATATTTTTAAATAAGTTTTAACTTCCAGTGAAGTTTGAAATGTCCCTGTGAAGAGTCATCTTTGCAGTGTTTTTCTAGCCCTCTGTGATGGGGATTTTATATGGGCCTCTTTCATTTGAGGTTGGTAACAGTTTTTTCCAATGCTGTTGAAACGTTGAAGCTACCATGGTGGTATTTTAGTGAAAAGAGTTTGTAAGCCTTTAACATTACTTTCAGTTCTACTCTGGTCCTTTCTTGGACCAAGAAGAGAGGTAGGATATTATATATTCTTCATGCTGATTACTGTGGAATTTATTGGCAGGAATTTGGAAACTGCCGTTGTTGTTTGTGTCACCTTCACCTTTTATGTTCCTTCCCAGGTACAGACTTCTTGTTCTGCATTTGCCTTTCTTTGTTGCAGTGGAGAATGAATGGTCAGATAAATTAAATGTTCTTAGAGGTTTTATTTGGAAAATATTCAGAGCTGGGTGCTTGTGTTTTCTGTGTATTACAAATTACAATGCTTTATTTTAGCTTGATGATTTCCTTTCCAGATGTTAGAACACCATTTTTTGCATAAGCATCAGGAGAAAAATTCTCAAATTTTCCTAGAGGCACTCATCTACTACTAAGATCAGTAGTTCTGATTTCTTTGTAAAATTGTTAAGAGTAAATTTTATAATAAAAGGTATGTGTGTTTTTGTGTGTGTACATGTATATGTGTATTATCATATGTGATTTCAGTCACACATTGCATTTCACACTTTCTAAATTCAGTAGATAAGGTTACTTTAGAATAGATGGGTAAAATGAATTAATATCAAATGTAACATAAGAAAGTGTTTTTCATGTGATATACCGTTTTATATGCCTACTTTACATATTTTAAATATGAAAAAGCAATATGTTTTCTTTTTCATTGATGTTGGCAAAGTTTAGTATTGGGCCGTTGACCTATAAAATGGGAATGTTGACTGTGTTTTACTTTTTCATTCCATTTTATATTTACTGTAATTTCATGCATGCTTTTAAAATTCTGAAAAGATCATAAAGCTGATGTGACAATTCTAGTAGACACATCTTGAAACTGACCTCACTTTTTTCCTAGCTACTACAGCTTGGATGATGTTAGCCACGACTCCATGAACAAGTTCCTGTCACATCTGATTGAGAAGTCTCTGGTTGAGTTGGAGCTTTCCCACTGCATTGAAGTTGGAGAGGTGGGACTCTGATCCAGCTTTTGACAGAGGGTGATGGGGTTTGTGCTATTAAAATTTACAACAAATCTATAATAGTGTGAACTATTACTCTCTTAGGAATGTGGACCTCCACTGTACATTTCACTTACCTTGTTCTACCTTTATTTGAAATAGGATAACCGCAGCATTGAGCCACTAGAATGTGGTCGAATTGCCTCCTATTACTATTTGAAGCACAAAACAGTCAAAATGTTCAAGGACCGTTTGAAACCTGAGTGCAGCATTGAAGAACTGCTTTCAATTCTAAGTGTGAGTCTTACACTACTTTGACTTATATATTTCAATGCCGAGTGTGGTTTTTTACACTACTGTGGTTCATATATTTTACAACTTCTCTTATAATTTGGAAATTATATTGTTTCCAGGTCAGAAAATTTTACCTGAGAGTGTACAGGAGTGTCTTCTTTCTTTCAATCAAGGGTTCTTTTCATTTTCATATGTAGGATTATCTTGCAACAGATGTGATGATATGACCTGTCCAGAGCAGGATCCTCCTGAGTAGGATAGCTACTGTTGGTATGTGAGCCCAAATTAGTGGTCTACTTTGCACTCCCCAAAGCAAACCTGATGACTCAGTGTCCCCTCTGAGATTGAAACCTTGCTGTTTGTTTATTTGGGTGGCTCTGTTGAGTACTATGATGTTACTAAATAGCCTTTTCTTAAGGATCCATATGATTAAATTTTATTTCAAATCAACACCATGAAAGCTCTTAAATGCCACTTCCATCTCCCATCTATCTCCTTCTAAGAAAGGGAACAAGATGTATCATATGGTAAATCTACTATACTCTTCCTTCTCTTTTCCCAAAAAAAAAAAAAACTAAAACCTAAGTTTAATGTTGAAGTTTAAGGCGTACTCTGCACAAGGGGTGAGGGTCTTACTTTGCCTGCACATTTAAGAACTATAAGCTGGCTGGCAAAAGCTCCATGGATCTACCTGTCTCTACTTCCAAGTGACAGGTGTATGTCACAATGTCTGGCTCGTTATGCAGATGGGAGGGATCCAAATGAAGTTCTTGGTGTTTATATAGCAGGCATTTTGCCTACTGGTTCATATCCCTCGCCCCCTATAGTATTTTCTTAAATTTAATTTGTCAGTAATGAAATTGTCTCATTTCTGGAGCTAGAGAGATGGCTCAGCAGTTAAGAGCACTTGCTGCCCTTCCAGAGGACCCAAGTTTGATTCCTAACATACATGTCAAGCAGCTCATAACTTCATGTAACTCAAAATGCAGGAGATCCAACACCCGCTTCTATCCTCTAGGGACACTCATACCCAGGACATGCAGGCATGCATGCGCACATTCACCGACCCACACACATAACTCTGTGCATACTGAACAGGTTATATTTCTTTCTTTAGAAGTGTGTGTGTGTGTGTGCGTGTGCGTGTGCGTGTGCGTGTGCGTGTGTGTGTGATAGCAGTTAAAGAAATAGAGGCCATGAATTTGAGAGACAGCAAAGGAGGTGTGCATAGGAATGGTTGGAGGGAGGAAACGGAAGGGAGAAATAATGAAAGTATATTTTAATGTAAAAACATGAAAAATATTTAAAAGATGAGGATTTTTTAGAAATAAATCTTTTTTATACAAAGAAGAATTTCTCATGTTTTAAGCTACACATATTTGACCTTTTTGTTTTGTGTTAATCATAATACAGAAATTATGTTCATTGAAATATCCTCTTTTCTGAGAAATGTCACAGTATCGTTGTTACTGGCAGAAAAAAAAAATGTTTTAGAAGATGACTGTGGAAGAAAAAAAGTATATCAAAACATTGATTCACCAAAAGCTTTAAAAACATGAGCCTGTCACTTCCCTTCAGTTATTTATTATCAAGGAGATTTCTTAATTGCTTGCACCTTTTCTCCTGTGGGAGAAGATAATTATATAGACGTTTACACTAAGTCATGTATGTGACTTAAAAATAAATTGGAATTCATAGCATCATATAATCTTTTACAAATTGCTTTCTACTTTTCTGAGGAAACAGAATTTCTTTTGGAATAGGAATGTAGTGACTTTATTGACTTTGTAGTATTTACCAGAAAAGAATTTTTCTTTCGAAAGTAAAAGAAAATATTTAATCAGGTCACCTTATCATATCCTTTTTAAACAATATTTCTGGAACTGAACCTTCTACTTTACAGTATTTCATAATAGAAGATTGGCATAACTGCTTTAAAAAATTGGTCTGTTAGTTCCATTTATATCTAGCTACTAATTCCTATTCTCTGTGTCCTTTTCCTCTATCCTCAGGATGCTTGGGATGAGCTCAGTAGTTTTCACAATGGTGATTCTGTTATCACCTTTCACCAAAGTATAGAGGCAACAGGAAGTTTCTGAATTTGCAGGTGACACTAAATTCTTCTACATAATAAAAATTAATAAGTAAGGAACTTAGCAGAGATTGCATTAAAAAAATAGGTATATCAAAAATAGTTTATTCATTACATCAGTGGTTCTCAATCTGTATATTACAACCCCTCTGGGGGGTCACATAGCAGATATATCCTGCATACCATTATGAGTCATAACAATATCTAAATTGCAGTTATGAAGTAGACATGAAATAATTTTATGGTTGGTGTCACCGCAGCATGAGGAACTGAATTAATGAGTTGAACCATTAGGATGGTTGAGAACCACTGCTCTAAATGTTATTCTCTGTTCTTCATGGTCACCTTTTAACCATATATTTTATGTTGATTCTTCTTGCTAATTGTGTATGTATAGAGTGAGAGGCACTTGAGATCAAGATATGAAATCATAGGCATTATCAGTGAATATTGTAATTGATGGATAAGCTGTGATCTGTGGCAGAGTGACACTTAGATACTGCTAAAACTAGCCAGAGCTCTGCTTGTTTTCAGAAGAAAAATTTTAAAGACAAAACAAAATGCACATTCTGTCCTCCTTGTTAATCTCCTGGGGATATTTGATGTGTACAGTTCTGTTGACCTCAAGTTTGGAGGACATTGTAGAGAATACTGAATGGCCCAGACTGTGTGGCTAAAGCCTAGCAAGGTGGACTTTGGATCACTGTATGTGTTGTCTGAACAGAAGCAACTTTTACTCTTGTGACATGTTCATAATTGGGAACTGATTCTATGAGATCTTAGAAGTGCAATTTTGAATCATCACTTGTAGACCAAAGTCATAAACTTGTTCAAAAGAGTCAGAATAAGTACACTGCCAATGAACTATTTTTAGAAGATGGAAGTGTGTGTGACCAGGATTGTTTCTCTTTAGGTCAGGAAAGCGGGGCTGCATTAGGAGCAGACTTACCTGGTACATGCATGTCTTTTCTGTCTGTTTGCCCTGTAGATGCTTTAGGGAGATTTTTAACCTTCAGAATATTCTGGAGGATTTTCCTTTGGGTGTTACAGCCTACTATATTTGCAGTAATAATTTCTGCTGGTTATTTCATCATTCTGTATTGTGCTGAAACTGTTCTCCTCACTAATCTTATTCCACAGTAGGAACACGCAAATAAAAAATTACTTTTAACTATCTACTATATGCTTTGCACTTTATGTATATTACTTACAAACCTCAACAACTTCCTATGGTATAATCATATAAATAATGAAAACCAATTTTAGTAATAATGAGCTGCTTCATAACCCATAGAAGTAGTTCTTTAGGTCTCCCCAATACCTAACCTCTCCTAGACACATTTTATCTTATCTTGTAGGTCAGTTCTAGCTTTTAAAAAAATAAACATTAAGTTTTAACATCATATAATTTTAAAAATAAATTAGAGTTAGTTTTAAAATTTTGTTTGATCTTGTAACCTAGATTGTAAGTATTGAATATAAATGTTAATCACTGGCAAAAATAATCATTTTAGTATTCCTTGTTGGAAGTGTATATTTAAAGTTTTAAACCATCTGATGCTATTTTGAAAAGATCGGGTATTTTATAAGAACACTTGCCAAGCCTTTTTCCACACCATGAATTAATAAGCTTCATAATTAAGGCAGCTGCTTCACACCTCTATTGTTAACCAGTGACATTACATCTGTCCTGCTCCATTGATGCCCTCCTCCTACTTATTGAAGCATTTAGCAGTTTTGGCAACAGGGATCACAAAGCTTGTAGTTAGTAGTCTAATTAGGAATAAGTGAAAATCCTGAGGGAAAAGTACATTTCAAAAGTAATTTGAAGAATCTCTTAATGATGCTGGCACAACTCCAGAACAGAAAGTGTCCATCGTCATGGCACAGCGGGGTCAGGTTTGATATGTTTCGTAGGTGTTTAGAAAGCAGCTATTTTAAAACAGCAATGGAAGTGAAAACTTTCAAAGCTGGAGAATCTATTCCAACATAGTTTTAACTGTGTGTTTCCTTAGGGTATTAATAGCTGAAAGAAATCGAAAATATAGTTTTAATGTACCTTATGCCTCTCGAATTTTCAGACCTTTTTTTAGTGTAAGAATTGTTTGTCTGTTGTTCTTGTAACTGGGCAGAAACATGAAGTTATTCTTGTTTATATAAAGCATGGGATTATATGCATATTATGTCAGATACTTTACAAATTATTAATCTCTTATTTCCCAGCAAAGATTCGAATAAAAGAACAGACTTCATACATTAAAATACAGCAATTTCAAATTTGCTAAAGTTTCAGATATATATAAATTTATAATCAATAAATTTTCAGGTTTGTCAGTACTTCTTTGCCAAGCTGATTTATCTATCACAATAGTCAGTGTATAACTATTTCAGTAATTGAGTACCTTAGTGCTTATATCTTGTCATTTTGTAGTATACTACAAATCTTGTGGCATCAAATTACAAAAACATCTTTCTCCAACTTACAAGGTGGTTAAAAAATAAGTGATAATTTTTAAAGCAAGTTAAAATAACAGGCCTATTGTAAATAGTACTTTGGGGAGGGGACTTAGCTTGTAAAATGAAAGAGTTCATTAAAGAAAAAAAATGAAAGGAAGGTTAACTAACAGTGGACACCACAGCCTCAGTGGCCTTCCATTTCCACCTAACCTCATGGCAGTCACAAGGTCCCATCTGCTGCTCGGTATCCCGTGTGGGGAATCCTGATGTGATACATTCCAAGGTTTGTGAGGAGAGTATCCCTATACCTCAGCCTGGGGGCTGCCTGGCATCTTTGGAAGAGGCACAGATGGCAAATGTCTTTTTAAGGTATCTTTTTATTCTCTTCATCCTTTACCCTTGAGACTGTCTTTATTCTCCATTATTTCTTAGCTTCTCCCAGAATTCTAGATTTATAAGCTTTCTTCAACCAAGTGAAAAGAACTATTTTACTGGTAAAAGATGTCAATCTGAAATAAGTTTGTTACCGTTTAGGAGACCAAAGTTCTTAACCTATTAGGTTCTGAATATATGATATATGTGATAATACCTAGAATTAGTTTTTTGGTCAGTTTTTGTTCATTTTTGTTTTCTCATTACTTTTGGTTTCCTAAATGAGTACACAAAACATAACTATCAATTACTAGTATTCTAAAACTTGGTGGATTTTTTTATTAAGGCATGAGTTACAGTACTAAATTATGAATAAACTTAATCTTTCTTCCATAAACAATTCAACTTTATTATTTAAAAAATTTAAATACCCTTCCTTGTCTAACATGATACAGTATGGAAAAATCATAAAAATTTCTAAGTTCTGCACAGTTCCAAGAGTCAAGACAATGTTAGATTCAGGTCTCCCAAGCAACTTAGGAAATGTCGTGTCTGCTTTCTCTTTGATGTTTTGTACTGTTTTTTTTTTTCTATTTCTGCATATTGTTTTACCATCTTTTCTAAATTTGCAAAGCATGTACAAAGCATTTACTCATAACTTTCTTAGCCTAAACTGTCGATAGATATATTTTATTATTGCTTGTTCAAAATCTATAAGTGTTCTTGTCCAGTACTGACCCTAAATATAGCTGAGTAGAACCAAAGAAATAGAAGACACATCCCTCTATTTTAAAGGAATTTTTGCTAGAACAAACAAACTTAGGGCCATAATGGTAGAAGCTTGTATTTGTGTCTGGCGTTGCTACTCAATACTGCTTTAAATGTCCATGGGAAGTGTTCAGTCCAGATCAAAACATTCAGAGCAAAGACTTGATGGCATTGTCGTCTCTGAAAATCAGAGTTCCCAACCTGGCAGAATTGGATCACATGCACATAGGGTCATCAGGGCACATTTGCTGAGGGTGCTTCTACTTAGTGCAGGGATTATGAATGTCTTGAAAAGACAAGGGAAGTTTGCAATTTATTTTCCAAGGAACCCTATCATGAATTATCTGACAAAATATGCAATTAATAATTTTGGTTTTTAAAAACAAGTTTGTGAGATATAATCCACCTTATCATGCCACCAATCATTTGAATTATATAGTCAGAACCAGTCAGTCATCTCCACAGTTTTACAACTGCTTATTGCCCAAGAAAGAAACTGCATTGCAGTCATTCCCCATCTCTGTGCTTTCATTGTTTCCCTACAGCTTCACCCCAAGCAGTCTGCCTTCTGCCTTTGTCTGATGTGTGCTCTCTAGCTATAATTATATATCCCCTGCCCTCCTACATAGACCTCTGGTCACTTATGCCCTAGCAACCACTACTGCATTTCTTTCTTTTTATGAGGTCAGCTTTTATGGGTTCCATATATGAATGAGATTTCATTCATTCTTTCTCTGCATCTTTTTTTGTTCATCTTTCTATGCATGGCTTGTTTCACTAAAATAATGTTCCCTAGGTTTAGCCATATTGTCACAATGGACAGAATTTATTTTCAAACCTGAATCACATTGATATTTGTGTGCTATATTTTCCTTATCAGTTTGTCATTTGATCAGTAAGATAGCTAAGTTTATCATGTTTGTGAATGAGCTTCGGTAACATGGAAGAGTATATATCACTTTTCTGTATTGATTTCATTTTCTCTGGTTATATATGTACAAGTAGGGTTGCCGAATTATTTAGTAGTTCTGATTTTGTTCCACATAATAGTTGTTCTAGTTCAGATTTCCACCCAGAATGTATAAGAACTCTCATTTCTGCACACTGCTGCCAATTTTTTTCTTCTTTTTAACAGTAGCCACTAATATGTTGTGGTGGTCGGGGCAGGAGGCACTCATCACTTTGATTTGCATACCACTGATTTTTAATCATGCTGACTATTTTTACATGCTCATTGATCATTTGTATGCCTTCTGGAAATTATCTGCTCAGGGCTTTGCCTGATTTTGTTTCATTTTTTAAGACCTTGAGCAGTCCATGCATGTATATAATACATTTTGATCATATCTTACCCCTCCATGACTTCCCTCCTAAACCTCCATACTACCCCCTAGTTCTCTCAACTCCATGTAATTATTATTTTTAGTAAATCAACAAGTACAAAGTTCATGCTTTGCAACTACTTAGGAGTATGTATGAAATCATCCGCTGGAAAGTGGTTAACCTATGAGAGCCAAAAGTCCATGCTTGGCAACTACTAAGGAGTATGTATGAAATCATCCGCTGGAAAGTGGTTAACCTATGAGAGCCACACCCTTCCCTATCCCCTCTCCACTGCCACTAGCTCCTCTGGGGTCTTAGGAGCCCTCCCTTATCTATGCTGAGATTTTGACTGCCTTGACTAGCTTATTCAGGTTGCCTTCTTGAGCACAACAGTCTTGTCATGTACTGAAGACACCATTTCACAACAATTGTCCCCAAACCCTGGGTCTTTTCATCTTCATGCACCCTCTTCTGTGCTGTTCCCTGGTCCTCAAGGTAGATAGTAAGACATAAATGTCCTTTTGGGGTTGAGCATTCCACAGATATTTCTCTGTTTTTTTGGCAAGTTATGAATCTATATTAAGACCTGATGCTGCAAAAGAGTTTCTCTGAAGAAGACTGAGAACTGATATAGTCCATCATTGTGGATATTAGTATTTAGAAGGCAGTCTGATACTGATTTAGCAAAATAATAATACATTCTCCCCCTCTGACCTCTATTAGTTTCCCAAGCAACAAGTTTTTGATCAGATTTATAGTACCAGGCATTTGTTTTTTCCTGTGGAGAGGACTTAAATCCAGTCAGATTGATGGCTACTTCTGTAACAATCATGCCCCTGCTCTATCCAGGGACTTGTCTTTTCAGGCTAATTATTATGGTAACTTAGAGGATTTACAGCTCCTTAAGACTGTTGGTGACTTTTTCTTCCCCAGCTGCATGACACTTCCTGGTTCTGTGAAAGCCACCCAACAGGGAGTGAGGCAAAGAGGGCGGTATCTTTAGCAGCAGGCTCTTACTGTCAGATTATGGTAGGCAACAGAAACAATAGCGATAGCTCCTATTGTACAGGAGTCTTTGGAACTCCTCCCCAGTCATCAGTTTGTAGACATCCTACACTTGTCTTTTGTTCATTGTTGATAGAACTGATCTTTTTCTAGCTGTTCTGATGTTTATGTTCCTTTTTCTACTGCAGATTGGAAATATTTTCTCTTATTCTGTATGCTGTATCAGTATTCTGTTTTTTTATCGTGATTATTTTTATTTGGACTTTGGATTATTTCTGTTTTTCCTTTTTGTTCTTTCTGTATCTCAACTTCTTAGTTTAATATGATCCTATTTTGCATTCATGTTTTTACTAGTTTTATATTTTGAGATTTTATGTTTAAGTTTTTAATGCATTTCAATTTGTGCATGGTATGAGAAAAGTGGACATATTTTTACCCAACAATATTTATTAAAGAGACAGTGTTTGGGGATTTTTTTTTCATTTTTTTATTCTTTTTTTATTTTTTAAAACAATCTTTTATTTAACATACCAATCCCAGTCGTCGTCCCCCCACCGTGCTCCCCACACCTTCTCCCCACTGCAGCCCCCCATCCATTTCTCAGATAGTGTAAGACCTCTCCCATGGGGAGTTAAAAAAGTCTGTCACATGGGGCAGTACCAAGGGCCCTCCCCGTTCTAAAGCTGAGCAAGGTATCAGAGTTCTTTGGGGTCACCAATAGGTGCCAGTGGGGTCTGTGCTTCAGGGGTTCCCTCTTAGGGGCCTGTGGCTTAGGTGGTCACTCTTCCTCTAGGTTTAGTTGGGGCTTTGTCATTCTTCTAGGTGCAGGTGGGGTCAGAGCTCCATTGGGGAATGGTTAGGGCTGTGTGACAGGTCTCTGGGGCTTCTGTGCCTGGAGGTGGGGTATTTGTTTTTTTCATCACCTGTTCTTGGTACATTTTTGATTCTTTTCTGTCAATTATGTTTTAAATAAACGCTGATTGGCCAGTAGCCAGGCAGGAAGTCTAGGTGGAACAACCAGATAGGAAGTAGAGGCAGGTCAATGAGAACAGGAGAATTCTGGGAAGGAGGAAGCCCATTCCTCCCCAGTCCTGTCCAGACATGGAAGAGGGAAGATGTGACCTGCCCCACTGAAAAAGGTACAAAGCCATGTGGCTAACATAGATAAAAATAATGAGCTAATATAAGAGCTAATAGGAAGCCTGAGCTAATGGGCCAATCGTTTATAACTTATGGAGAGACCTCTGTATTGTTTCTTTTGGGGCTTACTGACTGTGGGACAGAAACCCCAACAAGCAGGCCCTCATGTTACAGCATTGCCTTCGGGGAGGAGGGGAGCTCTAGGCTGTGTCTGTGTTTTTTCCTGCTTGTGCTCTTATATTGTGTTTAGGTTTTATAGCTTTGTCATATGTGCTAGGTCATTTAGGAATACTATTACTACAGTTTTGTGTTTGTTTGATATTCTTTTGCTTTTTAGACAATAGTAAATGGTTTTACTCTAGGTCCCCAAATTGTCTAATCTCAGGTTATTAGCTTTTGGATATGGGCTCCAACTCATAAAATGGTCCTTAAATCAGATTAGATAGTTGATTGTTATTCCCACAAGCTTTGTGCCACCATTGCAGGCAGGACACCATTATAGATCAAAATGTTTATGGTTGGGTTGATGTTTATGTTTCTCTTTTAATAGTTTGAAGAGTACCTTCCTATACCAAAGAAGCTAAAACTTAGAGGTGAAGGTTCTATGTAGGCATTGATACCAGTTTGACTTCTCCATGTTCTTTAAGTTGTATAGCTACTGTCTTCAGTTTGTGGAAAATAAGCTGTGTTCTTGTCAACAGCCTGGCTATTATGAATAGAAGAGCAATGAACATGGTTGAACAAATGTCCCTGTGGAAGGATGACTACTCCTATGGATAATTTGCCCAAGAGTGATACAGTTGTATCTTAAAGTAGATCTATTCACATCTTTCTAAGGAACTGCCACACTGATTTCTATAATGGTTGCACCAGTTTCCACTCCCAGCAGTAACTCACGAGTGTTCCCCTTACTCCATATCCGTGCCAAAATAAGCTATTATTTGTTTTATTGATCTTAGCAATTCTGATGGGTATAAGATGAAATTCCAAAGTAGTTTTAATTTGCATTTTCCTGATGGTTAAGAATGTTAAACATTTCTTTAAGTGTTTCTCAATTTGAATGTTCTCTTTGGTGAATTTTCTGCTAGGGTCTGTATTTTAGTTTTTAAAAGAGTTATTTGCTTTCTTGATATCTTGAGTCCTTTGGTAAAAAATTTCTGATTTTGTAGGCTGCTGCCTTGTCTGGATGAGTGTCCTTTAATGTACAGAAGATGTTCAGTTTCATAAGGGCCCCATTTACTAATTGTTGCTCTTAGTGCCTGTGATAACAGTGTTTTTCAGAAAGTCTTTTCTTGTGCCACTGAGTTCCATACTGTTCCCCAGTTTTTCTCCTATCAGGTTCAGTATCTCTATGCTAAGGTCATGGATCCATTTGGAGTTGCATTTTATGCTAAGTCACAAATAAGATTGGTCACCATAAGCCTGGGCTTTGGAATCAAACTGCACAGATTCAAATCCTATCTCTGCCACTTTTTAGAAGATGAATTTACCTCTCTTTCTCCATGTCTGTGGTAGATGGAATCCCAGTAAATACTTTATGGGGTTTTTAGAAAGCGTAAATTACTTGATGCAGGTAAAACTACTTAAAGCAACCCTCTGTTCATAACTGATATTTTACTTAATAACAGTTATTAAGCACTTGCTGTAATTATTAAGCACTGCATTCCACTCAGGAATGGAGGATGTAGCAGAAAAATAGTGAGATTTAAATTTGAAAAGTGAGAGGTAAGAGCTACCGTAGCTAGAGGAGGCTGCTTGTCCTAACAAGGAAAAGCTTGTTTTAGGAGATAACTTAATTAGGGTTTCTATTGCTGTGAAGAGACACCATGACAATGACAACTCTTACTAAGGAAAACTTTAATTGGGGTGGCACACTTACAATTCAGAGGTTTAGTCCATTATCATTCTGGCAGGAAACAAGGCAGCATGCAACCAGACATAGTTCTGGAGAAGCAGCTGAGAGACCTGTGTCTTGAAGGCAAAAGAAAATGGTCTGCCTCACTATGCATGGCCTGAGCATATGAGACCTCAAAGCCTGCCTTCACAGTGACACACTTCCTCCGACAAAGCCATATCTCCTAATAGTGCCACTCCCTTTGGGGGCCATTTTCTTTCAAACCACCACATCCCATTCCGTGGCCACCAAAGGATTGTAGTCATTATCATAATGGAAAAATGCATTCAGTTCAACTTCAAAAGTCCCATAGTCTATAACAGTCTCAAACTTATTTAAAAGTCTCTTCTGAGGTTCATGTTCTGAGGTTCTTAATAATCCTCTGTAAAATCAAAATCAAAAAGCAGATGGCATACTTTCACCATATAATGGCACAAGATATACATTACCATTCCAAAACACAGGGAAGGGAGCATAGTGAGGAAATACGAGGTCCAAATAAGAGTAAAAGCCAGCTGGGCAAACTGCAAATTATGAATCTCCATGTCTAATGCCAAAACACTCTTCAGATCTCCAACTCCTTTGATCTTTGTTAACTGTAACACACTTCTTTCTCTTGGGCTGGTTTCAACCCTGATAGCAGCTTCACTCAGCCCATATCCAATGACTCTGGCATCTCTGACGTCTTGGGGTCTCCAAGGCAATCCAGGCCTCAACATCACAGCTTCATACAGTGACCCTCTCTAGGCTTCCATCAGGGATACTCCTGACACATCCCTGGCCACAACAGCTTTCCTTAGTCTTGGAGGCAAATTCCGTACCTCCTTCTATCCTTAACTCTAAAGCTACATGGCTAAAGCTGCCAACTTCTGTTGCTTGCTGGAGCTGGAACATGGCCTCCTTGTTCAATTACATCTTCACCAGCTTTCTCTTTTCCATAGTTTCCCTCATTGCCTAAACTTGATTATCCTGAAACTGGATCTACAGCTCAGGAGTGCCTCCAACTCAAGAGATCCACCCACCTTTGCCTCAAGAATGCTGAGATTAAAAGTGTGTATCACCACACCAGGATGTAAGTTTTTCTTTAATTCCTTTTCACGGATTGGAAGTTTTTCTGGGTGTGATCTTGCCCTGAGGTAACCACTCTTGTCTTAACCTGTTTATGGCCTTGAATATAGGATTTAGCTCCATCCTATTTTCTGGTGCCCTTTTTCTCTTCAAATATTTTTCCTTGCTCAGTTTGCTCCTTTTCGTTATATGTCTTCATTATAGTTAACACTAATAGCCACACAACACTGTTTATACTAGGCTGTTTTGAAATTTCCTCTGCTAAATTAATCTAAAACTCATCACTTTAGCCTCAGGCAGACTTTTTTAACAATGGCAAAAACAACCACATTCTTCACCAAAATTATACACGGTGGGTCTCTAGGCCACTTACTAACTTTCTTCTCCTCTGAAACCTCTTGATCCAGGTACCATAGTTCATACTCAGAAACACTGTCTTCCATGTCCCTACTGGGATGGACCACTAAACAGCACTTAAAGTGTTCAGCTGCATTGCTAATCCACAATCCCTAGGTCCACATTCTTTCAAATAAAAACATACCAGGCCTATCACAACAGTACCCCAGTTCTTACTACCAAATTCTGTTTTACTTAGGGTTTCTATTGCTGTGTAGAGACACCATGATCATGGCAACTCTTATAAAGGAAAACATTTAATCGGGGTAGCCCACTTATAGTTCAGAGGATTAGTCCATTATCATCCATAAAGCAAGGTAGCTCACAAGAAGTAGTCTGTCTCACTGTACATGGCTTAAACATATAAGACCTCAAAGCCTGCCTCCACAGTGACACACTTCCTCCAACTAAGCCATACCTTCTAATAGTGCCACTCCCTTTGGGGCCCATTTTCTTTCATAGCACCACAGGAGATGATATTTGAACATAAAATGTAGTTCTGTGAATAGTCAGTTTGTGAGACAGCCTTAGGACAGGAATTACAGGCAGTTGAATAAACATAAAAGAAGCAAAAGCCTTTGAATGATTCAAAGAATATCAAGCAACCTCCAGTGGTATAGTGAGCACTAGAAAACTCAGGACTCATCATTTATGTCATGATAAAGTCAAGTGTTCTGAGAAACTTTGGGAAGATTTGGGTGTCATGAATGATGGATATGATGTTTTTTATACTGACAAAACCCACTAAATATTGTTAATCCTACATAGAACTTTGCAGGAAGAATAAAAATTTTAAAAAAATGAAAAAATATGTAAGTCCAAGTACAGTAGAGACCATTTGTCACCTATATAGAAAAATAATCAAAATCTCTTTTGTTCGTTCTAGTTTTTTCTTAAGCTTCAAAACCAGATCATCAGCTCTAACTAGTAAGGAAAAGAAACACAAGTTTAGGAAAAGATAGGTACTCAGTGAAGCTCTCCACAGTGTGATGGAGCTCATGTGACAATTGAAATTCAGAAATAGCTTATCTCAGCATGGCCATTTCAATTCTTCATATAAATGGCAATTCCTTTAATTTCTCTAAGCCCGCTTCCATAGTTTATTGGAAAGCATGAAAGCCATATCTTCTCTGGTTTTCTTCAGAGTTACTGCGAGGTGCAATGAGATAATTAAATGACTCTTCTGTTCCTGCTTATAGAAATTGAAGGGACACTTGTTGGGACATATGGACCTTGATACAGAGACAGTTTTCCTTGAGGAGCAGTGGATTGGAATTTGAGTCTGGGTATTCTACATATGTTTTTCTCTCATTTTATACTCAAAACTTACTTGATTTGGATACCTTTACATTGTTTTTAGAGATTGAGGGTATTTAGTCGTGAGGGCAGCTTTTTGAACCTATTAAGAAACTTTTAATTTCTTCATTGGTGGCTTAATAAAGGAGACTATGGGGTTTTGCATCCCTTACAATTCCAAGTAATACTTTATTTTTCTTTAGCACATATCCTTTCTATAGTTGACATAGTTGTGTGATCATAGATGTAGTTCCACATGAATAACCTTTGTATCTTTGTCCAAAGTAGTGTTTCTAAGATATATTTTAATATATAAAAGGTAACATAGTGTATGATATATGAAGTGTGTTTATATTCACACACATATACACACAGAGAGAATTGTGACTCTTATCATGATTCTTCTACCTATTTTCTGAACCACTCTTAGGTTCTTCTGCTTCAACTCTGTCTTCCCTTTATGATCTATACCCAAGATAATATTCAACTACAGGTCGTATCTTGGTTATAGATTTCTACTTGAGAATGAGAAAGTCTACAAAGGAATGATTTCCCAATGCCCTCTCTTCAAATAAAAAAGGACTAATAATCTTACATCAAGTGTTATTGTGGCATTCCAACAAGTGTCTATGCTTGTCATTATTCTCATCTGTTTATGTTTGTCTGAAACTCCTGGATTGCTAGAAGTCAGGGTGATTATGACTATGAGCAGATTGTGACTTGGAGTACTTCTTTACTGAGTTGCTTTGAAAATAGATTTAACACATCTTTAAATGCTGAACTTAGGTTTGAAAGCTAAGAGGAAGCTTTATTAGTGGTTTTTGTTTGTTTTGTCTTGGTATTCCTTGAATTTTAAATAGGAATCTGCAAAACAGACAGCTAGAAAGCCATTGGGAACCTAACTTCAGAGAAAAACTCAAGAAAATGAATGGGTTGTTTTATGAGGCATATAATCCCTTGAGTGAGTTTATAGCTAAAGATCTGGCCAGCTTTATCTATTGTTTTTATTACTAGCCCAAAATTTGGCTGAAATATACAAAACAAATGTTTTAGAATACAAGCTTTTTATTGTATGCAATATGAAGACCTCTATCTTTTCCAGTTAAAAGACAGAATCAGTGATTGAGTTAAGAAAACAAGTGAAGGGATAGAATAAGTATCCCATGCAAATTGAAAACACAGTTCAGGAGGAGCCATATTAATGTTATACAAAATATACTGCAAGACAAGGTAGTAAATAAGGATAAAGGATATCATATAATGGTGAAGGATCATACAAGAAGAATTAATAGCTAACACAACCAGTGTAGGAGTACCTAAATGTATCAAGCAAGTGTTAATAGACCTAAAAGGAAAGATAGACTATAATAAAATAATTGTTTCAGACTTTAGTGTCCCACTCTTAACAATGGACAGATCACCTGGCCAAAAAAATAAAAGAAAAAAATCCACAAAGAAATACCATAGTTAAATTACATCCCAGGCAAAATGGTTCTAGGCTTAAATTTATAGAATAGTTCATCCTGCACCTGGCAGACATATGTTTATCATCAGGACATGTAACATTCTCCAGGTTAGATTAAACAATAGCTCACAAATCAAATCTCAATATAATAAACCTAGAAATAAATAATAATAAAAGTTTCCAAAACTGTACAAAGAGAATTAAAACAAATAACTTCTGAACAACCAGTGAATCCATGAGGAAATCAACAAGGAAACTTAAAACTGTCTTAAGTCAGTTGAAACTGGAGACACAATATAGTGAAGCTCATGAAATAAAGGGAGCACTGGGGGAGATTTACAGTAGCCGATTCCAGTGGCAAGAGAGGAAGAGTTTGCAATCCACAGCTTAAGGAACTGGAAAAAGAAGAAAACAACCATAATTACTAAAATGAAATGACAAATGCACATTAGAGAAGACATAAATAACACAGACAATAAAATAAACACATATAAAAGATCAATGAAACAAAGAACTTGTTCTTTAAAGTAAAACTCAAAAGCCTAGGCCTATAGCTCAATGGCAGATGCTTGTCCTGCAAGCATGACACTTTAGGTTCATTCCCCAATATTAGGGAAGAAAAAAGGGTTAGGTGCAGTGACACAAACCTATAATCTTGGCACTCAAGAGGCTGAGGCAGGAGGATCGCTGTAAATTTGAGGTCACCCTAGGCTACAAACCCTGTCTGAGTATGGGAAAAGAAAGAGAATTTAATAAACTCTTAGATAGACTTAAAAAAATAAAAGACTCAAAATCAAAGATGAAAAGGAAAAATTTGCCAGTGCTAACACAGAAATATAAAACATCAGTAAATAACTACATGTCAGTACATTTGAAAATCTACAGGAAATGGACAAGTTCTTAGACATACTTCACCAAGACTGGAGAATCTTGACAGATCAGTAAGAAATGATAAGATTTAATAATAACAAAGCCCTACCAGCAAAACATAGATGAATACTGTAGAAATCTCTGTAATATCCAACCGATTTACAAATTCAAAAAACCTCTCTCAAAATAATATTGGCATTCTTTACAGAACTCAGAAAAAAATGAAACTCTTATAGAACCATAGAACCACAGAGATTCAGACAGAGGTAGAGGTAGAAACAGAGAGTCACAATATAAAATAAATATGAAATGCCACCCCCAAGATTGATGTGTTTAAATTGTTAGCACCATTGAAGAAAAACTTCATAACTTTGCTTTAGGACAATAGGAACAATGCTCTGAGGACAAGACTACACTGTCAAAGGCTCGCATTTGTGAAAATCAAGTGGATTTAGAAGGAAAAAGCCTAATTGGGAATTTCACTGATGAACTTGCTTGCCTGAAAATATATGCCTCAGAAAATATTTTCTCAGATCCAGCCACAAAGGCCTTTGGGGCCTTTTACAGCTGTGATAGAGGGAGCTAGAACACATCTTGAGACAAGAGAACTGAGTAGCACTGTTCACACAGTTTAAGAGTGAAGAGCCATTGAGGCTTGTTCTGTGTTCCCAATGAAGTAAAAGCCCAGGGGCTGTATGACAGAGTCATATTGGAAGGTCAAGCCTATGTTTAAAGGAGACCCTAGTATGTTGAAGATGCCAGAGCCATGGATATGCAGGACCAAAGAAAGCTATAGACCTAGAGTACAGCTGGCCCAACAGGGCAGTCTTTTTTGTGTGTAGGTAACATAGCTGGAAAGGGAGGGCCGAAAGCCATTGGGGTACGGATGACTCCTTGATGATTCATTGATGAAGGATATGGAGCATCAGGATTTGGTGGTTTCCCTGGTGGTTTTTGTCTTGTTTTCTTCCATTCTTACCTCGCCAGCCCCCATTTCTCCCTTTTGGAATGAAAATGTTTACTCTGTGCCATAGTATGTTAGAAGTATGAAAACATGCTTTTTGGTTTTACAAGGGCTTACACTCAAGAGATTTCCTTGAGGAGATGTTAGAATTTTGAACATTGTTGCAGCTGTTAAACACAATGAGGCCTTGGGTCTAGAGAGATGGCTCAACTGTTAAGAGCACTGGCTGCTTCTGCAGAAGACCTGGGTTTGGTTCTCACCTTTCTTTCCATATGGTTACCCACAACCGTCTGTAACTCCAGTGCCAGGGGATCAATGTCCTCTTCTGGCCTCCATGGTACTGGCCTCCATGATAAACAGACAGGTAAAATATTTACAAATAAAACATAAATATATCTTTAAGAATTAGATATTTTGTAAGACAATTGGGAACTTTGGGGGTTTGAATGAGTGCACTTAGTATCACAAGTTGACTGTGATAGTATGAAGGACTAGGGCAAAATGTGACTTGAATATAAAATGCCCCTTATACAATCATGTGCTTGAAATACATGGCCCCAGCTGGTGGCACTATTGGGTAAGGTTGTGAGACTTTTAGCAAATGTAACCTTGTTATAGGTGGTCGCTAAAGGCTGGCCTTTGATGTAGCCCTGTCTTCCTTCCTGATCACTCTCTCCTTTATGATCATAGGCACACTATGACTAGCTGCCTTCTGCCTTTCCTGCCTAAGACAGTATACCCTCAAACTGTAATCCAAATTAAATTCTTCATCCCTTAAGTTACTTTTTCAGATATTTGATCACAGCAATATGATACTAATACATGGAGTGAAAAAATTAAAATCGTTTTTAGCAAAAGGAACCAAACATTATATAAAACTGTACTGATCAAAACAGCATAGTATTGATATAAAAACTGGTAGGCAGACAGTGAGAAACAATAGCTCTAAAAGAGCTCTCTATAGAAAACTTGTATTCAACGAAGGTACTGTTAATATTTTTTTAAGGTACTTGCTTTTTATATAAAAGAGTGTTTTCACCTGTAGAGATGTGGTGTGTCATGGTGGTGGTGGTGGTGAGTGTTGTACCTGTGCCTGTGCCTGTGCCTGGCCAGAATAGGGTGCTAAATCTCCTGGGATGAAAGTTACATACAACTTGCTATGTGGGTGCTGGGATCTGAACCCAGTTCCTCTGAAAGAGCAGCCAGTACTCTCCAGCCCCTAGGCCTTACAACTTTCAGAGAACTACAAAACTAAACCCAGATAATTTGAACTTCTTAATGTTGGAATTCAAACCCAACACATATTTAGCAAGCCATTTATTCCCAGAAGGAAAAGCTTTAGAGGATAAAATATAACGTATCTAAGTAATTTATAATATCTTCATTGTTAGTTTTTTTTTTTAAAGAACCATTAGAAAAATATTCTTTCCTCTTTGGGTTTATGTATGTATATTATAGTATGAAGATAACTGTCCTCCCTTGTCAAATAAAAGGGGTCACTCCCTTAAATTAATTGAATAATTTTTAGAGAAAGAATGTCTGATTAATTATCCCATTTCTTGTTGTTTCAAAAATATCGAGACTGGATAATTTATAAAGTAGAAGTATGTTTGCTTTTTAATGTTGGAGCTTAAGAAGACTAAAAGCATGACTGGGCGACAACATAGCAGTGAACATCAGAAGGTGAGACACCCTTCCCTAGGTAAGACTCTCAGCATTCCTTAGTTGCCTGTAATTCTTTGTCTAAGGTTGAGGCCCCATGAGTTTTCGTCCTCATATGTGTTTGCTTGTCTTTTGGTGTCGTACTTGTTCAGCCCTGAAGTCATGTACATACAAGTAACATTACACAGACTTTGCAGGTTGTTTGAATCTTTATGTTTAGGGATATATATGTAAATATAAATAGATATACATAAATATACAATATAACAACAATTAAAGAAAAAGAGGCCTTTACTTTGAAATACAGCAAGGAGGATTATATTGAAAGATTTGTAGGGAGGAAAGGGGGAGGGGGAAGTCTCTGACATTCAGGAGATACATGAAAACTATAATCTTCCCTCCATAAAACAATGAGGATTTTTGTTGAATACATATGATAATGACCTAAAGGGCTATACTGCACTGATTTATTATACACTGAGTGTCCTGACTTCTAACCCAAAGACAGGATTATGCCCTATTATCATATGTAGACAAATAAAGTATGTAGGTATAGTCTTTATTACAGAAGTATTCACACCATCTGTGAACTTATTTTAACATTATATTCTCCAGGAAAAATTTCCATGATTTTTGTAAATAATAGTTTCAACCTGAGAATCTATGCATATAGACACATCATAGAAATCTTTGCCAGGCTAAAGAGATGGTTCATTGGTGAAAAGGACTTACTGCTCTTTCAGAGAGGACCCAAGTTTGGTTCCTAGTCCCCATGTGAGGTAGTTCACAACCATCTGTAGCTCCAGTTCAAAGAGAACTTAACAGGGGACCTTATGTGTCTGGCTTCTGCAAGCACCTGCCTCACATGGACATACCCACATACAAACACAGATAACTCTACATAATCAAAAATAATAAAAATGAATCTTTAAAACTCACTTTGATTAAAAAGAGTGATACCTAAATGTCATTTTCCTTGGAGTCATACTTTATACTTTCTTATACTCTATTATTTTATGTAGAGCAAAGAAATAGTTTAACTCTGCGTGATTCCGTTTTAAGAAATTTCCTTGGTATCAGTTAGCATTCCTTTTCCTTTCTCTTTCTTTCCACCAGCACTGGGAATTGAAACCACACACAGGTTTTAACAGTTCCCTATTGCTGAGTTTTAATTCTAAACCTTTTTGGCTTGGAGTGTTTATTTTTGGTTTTTTGTGACAGTCTCCCACCAAACTATTCAGGGTATGCTTGAATTCACATTATTCCCTCTCAGCCTTCCAAGTAGCTGGAAATACAGGTCTTCACCATTAGGCCCTGCTTATTTTCGTATGAACCCTGGTTGAACTCACAAGTTATCGGTCTCGATAGCATCTTGTGTGATGAAGAATACTGTAAGGCAAATCCTGGCTATTTTATGATATTTTTTTAAATAAGTCAGCAAGTTGATAAAATACATACCAAGCAAATATCATCTTCTCTCAGATGGACTAAGGTCTCCTGAAGACCCAGTAATGAGGCTAGCAGTGCTCTGCTGGCCTAGAAATGCAGAAAGTCTGTGACTTCATCTAGACAACCAGTGAATAGAGTAAAATCAGAGGAGAATCAAAACATAATCACTTGTGACCCACACCAAAGCGATATGGCTTGCACTGGACTAGAACTAAAAGCAGATGTCTCATCTTCACTTTTTTTAATTCATTGACAAGGAATATAGAGGTAATGTGTTAAATATTCCAATTAATGAAATTTTTCTACAAATATCATATGTAGAAATTTTACTTTTCAAAGAATATTAATGGTCAAACATTTAAAATAGTACTAAAATAAAGGCATATATATGCAGATAGAGCTTTTATTTTAATGATTCTGAGATTCCTTAAAGGGCTTTATGGGTATTCTTGCTATCATAAACATGAAACATCATTACCTTATGGACATACTAAAATGCTAGAAAGCTCACTAATAGAGCTGATCAAGCCAGAAGTACAGCAGATAGCATTATTTAGCATATGCAGCATGTATGTATATGTGTACATGCATGATAGGATGCATGTGTGATTACATACCTACATGCATACATACATAATTGTTGGGTAGTAGAGTACTGATCTATGCCGTTTAGGTAGTTTTAGGCTAAAAGTAATTGTTCTTTTCTCTTTAAAGAAGGCAAAAATTATGGGGCATGATGGCACGTGCAAAGGCCTGCACTTGGGATATAGAGGCAAGCAGATCTCTGAATTCGAACTCAGCCTAATTTATATAGCAAGTTCCACAACAACCAGGACTAAAGAGAAATGCTGCCTCCAGAAAAAGAAGGAAAAAAAAAGATGAAGGCAAAAATATTTATTTATTTATTTATTTATTTATTTATTTATTGTATCAATGCAACAAGAAAATAAAGCTACTCTTTAAACATTTCCACTTCATGACACAAGTGGCTGGTTGCCACATTTAAGACACAGGAAACTCAGTTTGTCTCGTGTATTTTCATATTATACTCTACAAGTATAATTTGTAGTGAATTAGCCCCAGATGAATACCAAACTTAAGAGTTGTACTTCATATGCCCTAAACATGTACTCTGGAGTTTTAGTGTTTAAGGTACCAAAAAAAAGCAAATTAAATTGATGAATAGAGTATTGCCTGCCTATTTTATATACATGTTGACATTTAGATGCAGAGAAAACTCTTTTTACAGGCTTTAAATATGACTTAGCCATAAGAATTCCTGTTTGCTTTTTGTTGATTCGCACAGAGCAGATGGGTGCTTGACGGACTGCTAATCCACAGCTGGAATGGTTTCAGCCGTTTCCACGTGGCCGGGTTAGAGTGGCTTTTCTAGTGGACTGAGAGGGCAGCAGAAGAGGGATATCATTATTCATCAGTATCCCAGTGGGAGCGCTGCCAGCAGAGATTAATTTTTTCTGTTATGCTTGTAAAACAAGCTCAGGTGGAGTCTCTAATCCTCAGGGCACGGGTGGCAGATCAAGAAAGATGCTACAAAGCTAGTTAATTTTCTGATTCTGGGGGAAACAGAAGCTCTGTTAGATGTATAAATACACGATTGCAAATTTAAGTAGCTCAAATCCAAATGGGATCTTCGCAGACATCTGGCATTGAAAATCTTTGTTTTCCTTTGTTGTATTTAAATAAAACATATTAAAAGTTTACCTTAGGAACAAAAATAGTGGTAACTTTAATTACTCTAGCATAATTGATTTTTATGAGTTAATATCTTTTAAAACATTTTAATATTTATAAACTAAAACTAAAACCTTGTATCTAAATACACTCAAAGTTGAATGCAGTTTACAAAGCACCCACCTAAGTATAGTACCTAATAGGCTTTTTAAATGGCAGTGGTTTCCAGATGTTTCTTTCTGGTTGTTTGTTTGCTTGCTTATTTTTAAATATATTTCTAGTCTTTTTTCTTCTTCTTTCTTCCGTGCTTGCTCTTTATTTTTCAATTTGTGTTTTCTTATTAGCACCTGCTTTACTTACCTTCCTAAGTGACCCATCAATTTAGGTAACTGTTTAACAAACATATACTGTATTATCTAAAGATATTATTTTGTCAAGTTCTACAGTTACAAATGCTAACTTCCTATGGCACATTCTTTTGAATTCTGACGTTCAAAATATCACACATTCGCCGGGCGGTGGTGGCGCACGCCTTTAATCCCAGCACTTGGGAGGCAGAGGCAGGCGGATCTCTGTGAGTTCGAGGCCAGCCTGGTCTACAAGAGCTAGTTCCAGGACAGGCACCAAAGCTACAGAGAAACCCTGTCTCGAAAAACAAACAAACAAACAAAATATATATATATATATATATATATATATATATATATATATATATATATATATCACACATTCATAGCATATTATTTGTTTTATTTTGATTTTTGCTTGTGTTTTTGGAAAATAACAGGAAATCAATCAAAACAAAAGGCTGGATAAGAACACACAACCTATAGGTTTAGCCTTTCAAGTTGGTTGTAACTACAATGTCATGAGTAGTTTCCAAGGTCTTTCCGACTATAGTGCAGCAAAAGGAGCTTCAGAATATACATATGTTCATTTAAAGTCAGTCTGTCCCGTGATTCTGCTCATACTTTGCATAAAAGCAAGCTTTCATTTGATTAAGTTTAGATATTTGTTAATTCTGAGTCTATATCTTACATTAAGTGGAGAATACATATTTCTGAGGCATTCAGGATGAAAAAGCATGATGCTTCATAGTAAACACTTCTATAAAAATGCAAGACTCTCCAAGTCAAGAATATTTTCTCATGCTTAAAACTAGGGAATATTGGAGCAGATTCAAGCAAGTCTTATGGGAGCTAGAGAAATGATTGAAGCTAGGAAGAAACCTGTCTCTCTCTCTCTTTTTTTTTAAGGTAATAATGATTAGTAACAAATTAGGTAATCATTTCCCCAGTCTTTACCAAATCAACAAGTCATATCTTTGTGCTACCAAGAATAAAGTTGTACCATCTTTCAGTACTACACTAATCCTAAATAAAACCCAAAACTTACTGACCCAGCTTCTCCACTTTGCATGTGTCTGCCATAACTTCTTCAGTTATTCTTTTCACATATAACTTACAAATTATGTGATTGCTTTTCAAATAGCATTTAGTCTTCTCTTCAGGGAATATTGTTTCAAGAGAAGAGAAATAATTTACTCAATCAACCTTTAATAGTAAATAATGTATTCTTAAATCTAAATAAAGAAATAGAATATCAAAATATTTCAGAGATTTTTTTCAAGGATATCCACATTTTTCTTCCTAATCAAAGAAAACATACTTTATTAATACAAGAATTCTTATGTACACCCAGGCATGCAAGCAGCTGTTTCTTTTGATCTCTTCTAAGAAGCCTGTAGTTGTACCAAGGAATTTCACAATAGCCTGGAATGGAGTATAACAAAGCTCTATTTATTTGGGGATAGACTCACAGTAAGGGTAGTGATTTGCAGCCCTCTGCGTAAGCCGGGAACCGGAACCGAATCCAGCAGCAAAGAGGGCTGTGCAAGCTTTTCGTCTGCCTTTATAGTACATGAGACCACGCCTGAAGTGGGTTGGTATCTTAAAGATTATTGGCTGAAGTAGTTCCCACAACACCTCCCCACTTTTGTCTAAATAAGAGAGTTCTAAGCCTAATACAAAACTATACACAATAAGAATATCAAGTATGTTCAGGAAAAAGAAGAGGCAAAAACATACATAAAATTAGAATTACAACCAGCATGAACAGCATCAAACAAGAAACATGCTAAATGTTTTAATAGTTATTCTATCCTAGGGAGTCTTATATTAAAAATGGCTTGGCTGAGTCATGAGAGGAAGTATATCAAGTATGTTCAGGAAAAAGAAGAGGCAAAAACATACAAAATTAGAATTACAACCAGCATGAACAGCATCAAACAAGAAACATGCTAAATGTTTTAATAGTTATTCTATCCTAGGGAGTCTTATATTAAAAATGGCTTGGCTAAGTCATGAGAGGAAAATAACTATGACAATCTAGTCTAGTCTCGAAGACCTGAGAAGGGAAATAATACTACCTGAGTAAATAGGAAGTGCAATCAGGCAACTTCCAAAAGGTGCATGAAATGACAGAGACAATCACCTACCTGTACCTGGATAATCACCCAAAGTCTCATTTGCAATCTTGGGACAACCAATTTTGACTAAGGCCTACAGTATTTGACAGACCATTTTCAGGGGCAGGAAATTTTGAAAAACTGTCTTACCCTATCTTGGCAAGATTTGGCAGTCTTTTTGCTTGCATCCTGCTTATCCAGTTTGGACACAGTGAGTTTTGTGAGTAATCGAAGCAGGGGCAGTTCTTTGCCAAAAGGCCAAAGAAGAAAACAAGCTCCAAGTGGAGTATCTTCTGTGCCCAACATTCTCTCGGGAATAGATCAGTGCTGCCAGGAGCAATTGTGCCTTACACCAACAAAAGTTATTTAAATATCATATTCTACAGTTCTTTTAATTGTTTGAAGATTACCTCAAAATGTAAATTATATATATCTTGATCAGAGGTAGAAATATATAGTGCAATATGATAAATATATTGTAAAATTGTATAAATATGCAAATCTGGATCATGGGTTCGGACCCCATATTGGACACCGATTTGTAGTTATACCAAAGAGCTCCCCAATAGCCCAGAATGGGGTATAGCAAAGCTTTATTTATTTGGTTATAAACTCACAGTAATGGTAGCAATCCACAGTCCTCTGCGTGCACTGGGAACTGGAACCGAATCCAACAACAAAGAGGGCCACACACGTTTTTTGCCTGTTTTAATAGTACATGAGACCATGCCCAAAGTGGACCAGTATCTTAAAGGCTATTGGCTGAAGGAGTTCCCACAACAGAAACCAGATTTTTTTCTACTTCAAATAAAGCTGTTTTTGTGAATTTAAATTGAGTTTTTAAAATAAACTTCCTAATCACTGAATTAAAAGAAATAAAATGTAATTTATTAAAGAAATAATTAATGTTAGGTCTTCATCACTGTAGTTAGCACATTCATAGTTATAAAGCAGCACATGAAGATGTACCCCAAGCTGTTTGTTCAGGACTCGTAGGAGCCCATCAGTGCACTTGACTGTTTCTGTTGCCTTCCGTGCTATAGCACAGATCTCATGTGCTGTATGCAGAGATGTTTGTTAATTAGACATTTCCAGGGGACAACTTGTTAACATTATGTGGCTTTAAGAATTTACCTTGTTTCACCAGTTGTACTGTATTGCTACATGTTTTCTGATAGTTCAGAATTTATTGAGATTTTCTTTTTTGTGTTTGTGTTCAACCTTCTTTTTTATTATTATTTTTATTTAAAAGTTTTTCTTTTATTTTGCGTACCAACCACAGTTCCCCTCCCCCCTCCTTCCACTCCCTCTCCATCTTCCCCCCCCAAAAAAAAACATCCCCCCATCCACTTCTCAGAACTGGAAAGGCGTCCCCTGGGGAGTCAACAAAGTCTGGCACATCAAGTTGAGGCAGGACCAAGCCCCTCCACCCATATCAAGGCTGAGCAAGGTATGCCTCCATAGGAAATGGGCTCCAGAAAGCCAGTTCATGGACGAGGGATAAATTCTGATCCTATTGCCAGTGACTCCACAGACTGCCCAAGCCACAGAACTGTCATTCACATTCACAGGGCCTATGCAGGTTCCCCAACTGTCAGTGCAGAGTCAGTGAGCTCCCACTAGCTCGGGTCAGCTGTCTCTGTTGGTTTCCCCACCATGATCTTGATCCCTTTGCTCATATAATCCCTCCTTTCTCTATGACTGGACTCTGGGATGTTAGCCCAGTGCTTAGCTGTGGATCTCAGCATCTGCTTACATCACTTACTGGATGCGTTTTTCATACTATCCAAAGAAATAACCCTTTAAAACAACCAAAAGTTACATTTGTGCTCACCTATATTCAGTATATAGATTTATTTGCCACACATTATAACTTAGCTTTCAGATATTTTAGTAATTGTGTCTCTTAGAAAGCCGTATTAAGACTTTTAGGTTGTTAAAATGGAGTTTAACAATTCTACAATATGGATTATGCAATTGCTTGCTTATTTATGAATTGTGAGCTTTTAGAATAGACATTATTTATATATAATGCTCATTATATTTGTATATAATGCACAGATTTTCTCTCGTATTCTCAACTGAATTAGTTGAAATCTTTGTTATTTTATCATCATAATAAGACTGCAATAACCTAAGAATAACCAGCATTGAAAAATTAAACTAGTACTAGTCCTAGTCCCAGGGAAAAGTCACCTAAACTGAGTCTACTTAAGAGTCTATTTTATACTGAATGCAGGAAGGGAAAGGAGGGGTTGTATTTATATTATTCTTGTTTTTAATGCTTTGCTTTGGGAAACAAATCTGAAAGGTATAATGGAAAGCTCTCTTATTTTTTTAGTCAGCAAAATTTGAACTTCATATCTATTTGGTAACATAAAAATTGAGCCAAATAAACTTGTTTAAAGGAGCTTTTTTGAAAGGGCAAAATGTCTAATGTAATTATATGTGTGCCATTTACTGTAGGTTAACATTTAACACATAATAGAAATTATTTTCTGAAACTGTAGTTCAAGAAGTTATCAATTTTCTTAATAACTTCTTGTAACACTTTGATAGCTAAGTACTTTACCCTCAGTTATCATCGGAATCGTCATATATTTTCCCTGCATTTCTGCAGAAAAAAAATCTATGTACTGTGCTTTCCAAAAGTCTTTTATTTTCCTTTTGCATGTGAGAGGATTTTAACATTTTCTACTGTTTTTTGTTTGTTTGTTTTTGTTTTTAAGAGAAACAATACTTATAGGTGCTCTAGTCAGGAGGGGTCTAGTATCTCTCATTACTTCCTCCAAAACCTTGCAAAAGCTCTATCCCAGGCAGTATTAGCAAAGTGAACCAATCTCCCTTCTCGGAACACACACTCTGAGAGTGAAAGCTTTGCTTCATTCTTTGATTTGACCAACTTCAGAGCTTTATTTTCAGCAGTGACTGGGTCACTGTTTAATAAGACCAAAGAGAAATCATCACCAGTATAAAACAACTAGACCTCTGTAGAGTGTGTAACAGATAAAGATTTTTCTCTGATGTACTTGAACAATCTTCAGAACCAGCCACAGACTTAACCAGAAAGCAAGCCCCCCCGATGAAAACACTTCATCATAAGAAGTGTGCTCTCTAAACACAATGAAATTAATTTGTAAGACATTAGCAGGAAGGATTTAAGAAATGTGCAGACACCTGAACTTTAACAACACTTCCACACAACCATAGGCTCAATGGAGAATTCATAATAGAAATTAGAAAATACTTTAAAATAATGAAAACCAGAACATAATGCGTGAGTCTTTATGATGTACTAAAGCAGTGCTTTTATAAAGCCCTTATGAGGGCAAGTCATTTGGTTCAGTGGGTAAAGGCATTTCCTGCCATACCTGACAACCTGAATTCAATCCCTGGGACCAGGCACATGCTGAAGTATACACATGCAAAATAAAGTCCTAGTTATATAAACCTTTATTTAAGAGCAGGTTAAAATCAATATCTAACTCACTACTTTAAAAAGCTGGAAGAAAAACAAAAAAAAAAATGCCATCAGAAGGAAACATTCGATAAGGATCAGTGTTTAAATGAGTAAAACATATAAAATAAAGAAAATCAGCTGTAAAATTTTAATCTTTTCAGACTGACGTAACAAAATACCTTGAAGTAGGTGAGCAGTAAACAACAGAAAATTATTTCTCTCAGTTCTAGAGGGTGAGAAAGACAAGATTAGGTTGTCAGCAGGTTAAGTGTCTGGGAAGGTCCCACTTCCTAGGTGATAGATGACCATCTTCTCTGTGCTCACATGGCAGGAAAGTCTTGTTAGAAAGGTGCTGATCTCTCCTACTTTTGACCTCTCTAGGTCCATCATGTATTTTCCTCTGGGGTGCCTCCCTGACGTTCATCATCTATGAATTGTTTCAGACACAAGCACTTCATAGCAGAAGACAAAAGCTGATTCTTTGCAAAGATAAACTTCTTAAAACTTTAGGTAAAAAGAAAAATAAAACATTGAGCTTGACAATAGTGAAGCAAAAGGCTTGACTGTGACAACTTCAGAAATCATATGAATTACACGGGTATATATATATATATATAATTTAGTTGAAATGGATTTTCAAAAAGCTATAAACTATGAGAGTGATGGGAATAAACAAAATATTTCAAAGATGTAACCCAGGCAAGGAAATTGAATTAAACCTTTAAAAAGCTTTTTATTAGGAAAGGGGAAGCACCAGAAGTTGGTGAATCATGTCAAATATTCAAAAATTTTTCATCCACCCCATCTTTGAAAAATATGAGAGGAAAAGACAATTCTGAACACATTTTTTATGACACTAGAGGTACCCTAATACCAAAACCAAATAAATCTTTCCCCAGAAATGTAGATTAGTATGTCTTGTGAATACAGATGTGAAAACCCTCAGCAAATTAAAGCCAGGATCATCATGAAAAGATGGTCTGCCCTAATCAAGTATGATCTACCAGTGAATGCAAGGTTGACTTAATATCTAAAAACCTAGTGAATTAACTAAGAATATTAATGCAACAAAGAGCAATCATTTAATCACTCAGGAAACTGGGACAACATTTAATAAAACCCAACACTTTCATAGTGGCAATAATCCAAACAGGAATGGGAGTGGTGACTGTGTGTGTCTGTGTGTGTGTGTGTGTGTGTGTGTGTTTGTGTCTGTGTGTCTGTGTGTGTAGTGAGGAATGGGGGAATGGGGCACATGTGCCATGCTACCATGTAGAAGTCACAGGACAACTTCTGGGAGTTGAGTTTGCTTCCTATGCCATGTGGGTCCTAGGGATCGCCAGACTTGGAGACAGGGGCCTTTACTGTTGTCCACACACGAGGCCATCTCACCAGTGAGAGGTCTTCTTAAAGAGTGATGCAGACATAAATATTCATCACTTTGGGCTGGATACCAAGAATGTATTTGCAAATTACTTATCTGTTTTTAGAATACTTTTAATCCATGCAACTAGAAATCATTATAGTAAGAAAATTTCAAAAAAACATTTATACACATCTTTTCTCATATATGGAATCTAGAGTTAAAATTATGTATTATATGTATGTGGAAAAGGAATTTGTATCTAAAATAAGTAAAACAAATAATCTCTATGTAAAAGATAAGTTATTCAATTAAAAAATTAACAAGAAATCTGAATAGATATTTTCCCCAATTGTCCAGTAAGAGCAGAACAAGGATTTAAACATCATTATTAATCGTGAAAATGCAAACCAAACCCATAATGCAGTGTATTCCATACTGTAATACAGTGGTGTGGCCAAAAGGACATACCATAAGTAGTGTTAGGGAGAATATGGAGATTACAACTCCCAACCATTACTGTTTGGAATGTAAACTGTCAATTTATTTTTTGAAAATGGTCAGCTGTTCTTCAAAATATTAAATAGTTACCACATAGCACCCCAACTTCACTCATAGATATATACCCACAGGAACTGCTGGATATTCGGGCCCAAACTTTTACACAAATGTTTATAGCAGGTATTTTTCCCAATTGGAAACAACCCAAGTCAGTCCATCAGCTGAAGAGGAGACAGGAAAATGATGTGTTCGTAAGATATATTACCTAGGTTCTCAGACACTGGCTTATGGGAACCCAGCTGTTTTTTTCTCCCTTAAGTATGTTGTGGAAGTAATTTTCTTTTTTTTTTTTTTTTTTTACTTATTTATTTATTTTTATTCTTTTTTAATTAAAATTTCCACCTGCTCCCCATTTCCCATTTCCCTCCCCTCCTCCCAAATATTGCCCTCCCCCCACTTCCCTCCCCCTATCCCCACTCCTCTTCTCCTCCCCCCACTCCATTCCCCCTCCCTCTCGATACTGAAGAGCAGTCCAAATTCCCTGCCCTGCGGGAAGACCAAGGTCCTTCTATCTACGTCCAGAAAGGTGAGCGTCCAAACAGGCTAAGCTCCCACAAAGCCAGTTCATGTATTAGGATCGAAACCTAGTGCCATTGTCCTTGGCTTCTCATCAGTCTTCATTGACCGCCATGCTCAGAGAGTCCGGAATCAACCCATGCTTATTCAGTCCCAGACCAGCTGGCCTTGGTGGGCTCCCAATAAATCAGTTCCACTGTCACAGTGGGTGGGTGCATCCCTCGTGGTCCTGATTTTTTGCTCATGTTCTCCCTCCTTCTGCTCCTCATTTGGACCTTAAGAGCTCAGACCGTTGCTCCACATTGAGACTCTGTCTCTACCTCGATCCATCGCCAGATGAAGGTTCTAAGGTGATATGCAAGATATTCATCAGTATAGGATAGGGTCATTTCAGGTTCCCTCTCCTTAGTTGCCCAAGGTACCAGCTGGGGACATATTCCTGGACACCTGCGAACCCCTCAAGAGTCAAGTCTCTTGCCAACCCTAAGATGGCTCCCTTAGATAGGATATATACTTCGCTGCTCCCGTATCCATCCTTCTATATCCCAACCATCCCAATCCTCCGAGCTCCTCCCATCCTCCCCTTCTCATATTTCTCATCCCATTTCCCCTTTGCCCCATGCCACCTCACCCGCAAGTTCCCAGTTTTTGCCCTGGAATCTTGTCTACTTCCCCCTCTCCATGCGGATGACTATATGATTTTCTTTGGGTTCACTTTCTTATTTAGCTTCTATAGGATCACACATTATATGCTTAATGTCTTTTATTTTATGGCTAGAAACCGATTATGAGTGAGTACATCCCATGTTCCTCTTTTTGAGTCTGGGATACCTCACTCAGGATAGTGTTTTCTATTTCCATCCATTTGCATGCAAAATTCGAGAAGTCATTGTTTTTTACTGCTGAGTAGTACTCTAATATGTATATATTCCACACTTTCTTCATCCATTCCTCCATTGAAGGGCATCTAGGTTGTTTCCAGGTTTTGGCTATTACAAACAATGCTGCTATGAACATAGTTGAACAGATACTTTTGTCATTTGATGTGGCATCTCTTGGGTATATTCCCAATAGTGGTATTACTGGATCTTGGGGTAGGTTGATCCCAAATTTCCTGAGAAATCGCCACACTGATTTCCAAAGTGGTTGCACAAGTTTGCATTCCCACCAGCAATGAATGAGTGTGCCTCTTTCTCCACAACCTCTCCAGCAAAGGCTATCATTGGTGTTCTTGATTTTAGCCATTCTGACAGGTGTAAGTAATTTTCTTGATAATTCTATTGGTGTTGTTTCTTACAGACTTCAAATGATTTTAAATATAGGAATAAATGTCTTTTAACCATTTGTCATTAACCCTCTAATATGGGAGAAAACCTCTTTATTTGGTTCTCCCATCCTCCTTCAATTACTCTCTTCTTTTCTTCCATTCACTGCCAGTCAGAGAGGGAGTGAGGGAAAATGGGAGCAAGGACTGGAGAGAGGGGGAGACCTCAGCTGTTCCAACTTTTCCATCCTTTTGTGATCCTCCTGTGTTCTGAACTATTGTGGTCCAGATTCTTCAGAGGCTCACAGCACCCTTGCCAGGACCAGTGATATAGTGGGTTTTTTTGTACACATTCTCCCATTTTATAACATTTTGACAACCGTGCTTACTTTGATATTTTCTCTCTGGAAAATGTACTTACAAAGCATAGCCATTTCTTTTTCTTCCACATTGTCGCTGGCTCCGCCTCTTCCTGTATCATGCTCCAAACTTGTTTCTAGACTGCTTGCGTTCTAGAATTGCACCATAGTTACTACAGTTTAAATACTGCCTCTAGATAGGCAAGTCTCGTGACATACACCAAACTTGATGTCTCTGTTCACCTACACCTGCACAGTTCTGTTCACTACCTCCCCCATTATCCTTTTGTGAGACTCGGTGCAACAGAAGGCTGAATGTCTCTGCTGCTGCGTGGCAGTCCCTTGCAGGGTAGTTGTTTGTATTTCCAAGAGGGTTGCTTCCTCCTTCCTTTTCCACAGCTTCCCATACCAAGCCAATTACCAACTTCATTCATTTCTTCCTTCTTAATTTTCTTTCTGAAATTTCTCCCTTTTGTGGGAATTGATTCTCCAAGTCTTGTCTGGTTTCTCATTAGCCTGCATCCAAACAGAATATCTCACAAGATCTTCCTGTTTCTTATTTTGATGTATAGAACTTATATCCTAATCTTTTAAAGCACTGTTTCTGTCCTCCACAGCTCTTCAGTATGCATCTAAAGAACTGTCTTATATCTTTATATCTCTTGAGTTAGACTCTGTCACCCTTAAATACAGTGTGTATGCTCAGCCTGTCTTGTGCCTCTCCTTTTGAGTCCCACCTAGATGGTTTCTAACATCCCTTCGTCTGCCTTGTCTCTGTATCTTCTTAACTTGACCTCGGTGGCTCTTGTTTCATTTGTGGCACAGTATTTGTTCCACTTATTTGGTAGTTCTTTTAAGTATTGCCTTGAAATACTTCTCATATGTTTCGCTTATGTTGACATTTCACTTTTAGATTTACCTAACTTGTTAATATATTTTTAACTCCTAAAACAAAAATACTCTGAAATTATTTAACAAATTAGAAATACTTTACTGATATCCCTTAGTATCATTCACCTTAATTTTTTTCAATGTTCTTGTTTATGTTATGTTTGCTATATTCTCATAGTCTATAGAAATATAATTTATAAGGAAAGAGACCTCTGCCAGAAACGATAGTACACACCTCAAATCCCAACACTTAGGAGGCAGAAATAAGATCTGGAGTTCAAAGCCGTCCAGGTTTTATACCCAAGCCTATACCACATTAGACCATGACTCAAAAGAAAAAAGAGAGAGAGAGAAACAGAAAGAAAGGGTCACTACTAATAAATATTTAAAGTTGTCAGAGCAGAGGGAGGGTGATAAAATAATTTATTTCACAGTTAGATAGGTTGTTTTATGTGTTTTAAGGTTATTTATTTACCCTATATTGCTCTTAATCTCAATTTCCTTTGTTATGTTTTAAACTTCAAGATTTTTCTTTCTTAAAAAGGAAATATCAAAACATTATTAAGCTATATGGCATTTTTTATTATATCCCTGAAAACTGAGAAATTTTTTTCAAGTTTCATCAAAGAGCAATTTTTTAAGGACTTAGCTATAAATCCTGGGGAATAGAAGTTTCTGATGGAATTCCTCCCACTGAAATTATTTTAAGTACAACAGAACTGATGTTGCCCACTATTGTAAGATCCCTTAAAAATCCAGCTGTCAACCAGGTGGTCCTTCTTACAGTGGAGACAGTATGATGTTATTTCTTATTCATATTTATTTTTGGCAAATGATTTTATGCCCTAAATTGCCTGGCAGCTAGACATCTGTCTACAAGTTTTAAGACATTGATACAAATCGGACCATGTTTTTAGATAAACCTGAAAAAGACACATGTAGAGCTTATGAGAAATCATGATTATAGTCATCAATATTTATATTTTCCATCTTTGTTATTTTGATGCTTTATTAAAGTAAAATAAGTTATTTAAGTAACTAAATCTTTTTATTAATTTTATTATTTTGTAATCTTTTGTAACATAGGGTTCCTTTGCTTTTTCCTTGAAACTGAAATATGAGGTTCATTCCTTGTGTACTACTTTGCACTGAGTTTTGTGATCACTATAAATGCTATGTAAGTCTGCTTTGATGTCTTGTATTTTAGAAGCTCCACAGCTCTACAGTATGCACCTAGTAGTGTAGTGTGTGACTTATTCAATTTGACTGTGTTTTCCTAATAAAAGTACAAATTGTGTTGAATCAATATAATGTATTTGATAATATATGAAAATATTTATATTACCGTTTTAATCTATTAGCAACTGAATAAAAGATAATCTGAAGTAACAGGCAAAGATATCAGAAGGCACATTATCTCCTTTCTGGCTTGGTAAATATGAGCTTACTTTGCAAATGGTATTATAAAATACCTACCCAATTAATTTAGTACTTCTGAAGGCAAACAATTAGGGTCCCTATCAGGGAAATTTACTGAAATGCTTTTCTAAAGCTTCAGTGACCATAAGACAGCGCTGGAATGTGAGAAAACTAATTTTGGTTTGTTTTAACACCTCAGAATGTTACAAATTAATCAAGTGCTACTTAAAGTCTAGAACTCATTAACTTTTTAAGTTTTCCTTTTCCCATGACAGAGATTAGGTTATAGCATAACGCTTTAGTCCTCGTTGATTAGACTGCCATCCCCACTGTGCATGTGCCCTTCTCTCTGCAGTGTAGTGAGTGCAGGCAGTAGTCTATACAGCGATGTAAAAGAACTAGTTTACTGCTACTGAAGGTTTACAGAAGAACAAGCAGGTGCACATTCTAGCTCTGTCTGCCGAAGTAAAGCACACATATTACTACTGAAGCTGGGAGGGAAAATGTGTGTTACTCAAACATACATTTGCTAATAAAGAAAAGACTTTAATGACGTTACAAGTGTTTAAGCATTAGATTTTTAATGGCCACAGTTCATGTGAGATTTACTCAAATAAAAGTGTCAGAGCCCATGCCTACTAATAGCTAGAAGCTCTCATTCAGGACAGACCTACCAGGTTGTTGTAGTAGAAAAGCAAGTTGTGTGGCATCATAGAAAGAAACATTGTGTAGGAATGTATATCTCCTATAGACTGAAAACCAGTATAGATATTCAGAAACAAGATGTAGCAGCATTCATGCATTTTTAAATTTTTATATTATGTGTAAGAGGGAGCTATAGAACAGATTGAGGTTTGTAATGAACAGGGGCAAATTGAAAAGTATTGAAAGAACAGCAGGAACCATTTGTAATTATGAAAGACATTTCTTCATTCTGTTTTTTCTTTCTTTTTTAATCTAAAAACAGTAGCAGGGGGTTGCAGGCAGAGTTCATCACAGGTTGTCAATCACTGTCATTTAGCATTTGCAGTGGAAGATGTCTTTATTCAAAGACAGCTGAGCAAATCAGAGTCACAGATTTGTAGTTAGTAGTCTGTCCAGCCTGCTCTAAATAAACAAGGCCAGGGCTAACAACCAGCCTCTCACATAAAAATATAATGGACTCCACTGACCTTGCTGCCCTCCATTCAGCTTCAATCCCTGTTACATAAAAGCTTCACTACCCACATTCAATTTCCTTTAATTACCTACATGATGTAGATAAGAAAATGAACCTTCCTTACAGTCAATGATCACACACAGGAAATTATACAACTTGTTTAAAATTAGAGGAGTAATTTGGAGATAAATAATTCTATATGTCCTGCTGAAGAAGTGTCTAGAAAGAGTTTTTGTTCGGCTGTTTGTTTTTAACCAGGAATTTTGATTATTTTTCTAGTTCTGCTGATCCTGGGATTGTTGTTTTTCTAACCAATCTAAATTGAGTTTTTTAGAAATTCCTTTTGTGAGTTTTCTAAAACATTCATCATAATAAAATACTTGTGGGGACATAGGAGGTGAGCAAAGTGGTGAAGCAAGCATGTCACATGCTAAAAGAGCTTAGAAAATTGTGAAAGGGAATCCAACAAGCAAGTGTGCATGACTTTTCACAGCAGGGTCTGGCAGAGCAGTAGTGGATTAAATAGCAGTTGTCTTCAGCCTTCATTTTAACTCGCCTTCTGAGGTCCATTATCAATCTACCATCAACAGCAGCAAGAAGCCAGTAATACTTCTACTCAGCGATCTAAAAATCAGTAATAACTTTTCATGTGTGTGGATCATGCCATTTGAGTATTGATTAGGAAACCATGTAAGGTTTCCAAATTATATGACTTTTCTGAATATGTGAAGATAAATGATTCTTTCATTTTTCCTTTCTACAAGGTGCCTTCAGTTAGTTCCACTGAGGTGCCCAGAAAAGTGTGTTACCTTGTCACCCACACAAGTACCTTTATCAACATTGAACTATTATGTATTTATAAAAGACCTGCTTGGGATCAGAGACAAAAGCCCACAATATCAAATTTTACTTTAAGAGGATACAACTTCCAAATATCCTTTAACTATCCCTTGTAACAGGAATTTATTTTCTTTGAAAGAACCAATGTTTTCTGTGACTGAATGACATTACAATTCTGTGATTATTTGAGTGACCAACAAGATAGTTCAGCAGGAAAAGGAAGTTGATCTGAGATGATAAAATATATCTACATAGTTATAAACAAATATACATACCTGAAAATTATAGAACAAAACTCAAATAATTGACTCCTAAGTCACTTCACATCATGTGTGATATCAGATATGGAGATCAAAGTCATTATTATAATACCTCACACTTGCAGGAAGTCTTTACTGTCACATTGAATTCTCATACCAAGCCCCAAGTTAAGATAAGAATTTGGGCTTCAAGGGTACAGTAGGTCTCTGAAAGAATCATAGTTTTTAAACAGCAGAGCTGAAGATCTACCTTCTATATCAATTTCCTGGTCACTCATCCCTCAGCTGCCCCATACCATACCATCCACCCTGCTGAGTTGTGTAGCTTTAAGACAATGAATTGCTTACCACATTCTTTGAATTCCACTTAATTTAAGCATTGAGCAGAAAAGAAAAGATCTTTGGAGTTTGGGCTCCTGGTAGAGTGCTTGCCTTTCAGGTGAGATATTCTAGTTTCAAGCCCAGGTGCTGCCCAATCTTGAAAAATCAACAAAGGAAATAACAGCTTTAGATGATGAAGCCTTTTTTACTGTAGATAATTACAGAAATTGCTGTTAATTTTATGCTTTATAAGTATTTATAAGCCAAATAACTCTTTTGGTGAAAAGTGAAGTCTGTGTCAAACTGAAAATCAAGAGACACGTTTTACCTAATATACCAGGTGGACAAGGTATTTTGACCCTGTGCTGTTAGCAAGCGTACATGTAGCCATAACTTATGTTTGAAGCACAGTGGTAATGTCTTTTAAAGAGTATTTTCTCATGAATCATTCCCCCCTTTTTATGTTTATCTGTGATCCGAAACTCCTACAGCCTACATCATTCCATTTGATTTTATTTACCACTGTGCAGCAATAACACATTTTAAATATACACTTGGAAAAAAATTATTCAAAACACTAACACCTTACTATTGTATTTATTTAAATACTTATGATTTTATTAATTAGCATATATATAAATTTCAGAAGGAAATCAGGTCCTTTTAGTTCAGAAAGATTGCTTTCTGTACTGATAAGAGGTCTTACCATGGTGCTCTGTTTACACGATTGCCGTCTTTGGCTAGCCTGCACTGACAGTCACATCACCCTGTGTACAACTTGGGTGGCTGCACTGCAGGAGATTTTTCCAACCTGAAATGTACTCAGCTGTTCTCAGACTCTTCTGATACTGATACTCCTGGTAATGAGCACATTCACAAGCCTGGAGAAGAAGGGATTAAAGAGTAAATCGGGCCATTCAGGAAGAATTGGCACAGTTTAGAGAACACTGGTGTCACATCTTACATGGAGTTGGGATTCTGAGATTGGGAAGTAAAGCCAAAAAAGCCAAAGTTACCAGAATAACTTCTCGAGCCTGAAGTACAATAAGGCAAGTGTGTACTCATGGCTGCTCAGATACACATCATCTCATTTCAACAGCAGGAGTTTCTTGGCTGGCATTTGAGCACATCTTTATTTCTTTAATACCAAATGAGGCAGTTAACTCACTCGTATATCCTAATATTACAAAATATGAGTCTTGGCTGTTTGTGAGGCCACTAGCAGTGAAGCCAGTATTCATCCCTACTGCATGAATTCCCTATGGAGGGACACCTTGCTCAGCCTAGATGGGGCAGGGGCTTGGTTCTGCCTCAAGTGTTGTGGCAGACTTGACCCTCTCTGAGGAGTGGATGGGGGTTGGGGTTGGGAGAAGGTGGAGAGAACAGAATAGGAGGGAGAGGGAACTAGGAATGTAAAATAAGATTGTTTTAAAAATAAAAACAAAAAGCAAAGATGTGAGTCTAGCTTAACCTTGAAGCTGTCAACTCTAATTACAACCCAGGAGAGGCCGAGGCAGGATCACCACAAGCTCTCACACGCAGCCTGGGCTCCATGGTGAAATCTGGTCCAGATTGTTCTGTAAGTGCGATCATTTCACTAAGCAGCAACAACAAAATCTTCCTTTGAATATCAGAATGACAGTCACTTCAGAAAGATGTCTGCATGTTCAGAACTGGTAAATCAAGGCCTATTATAGAAGAGTTCCCCCATCACAGAGGAAGAAGCTATATATGTTTATAAGTAAATTGTGTTTGCATTATTGTATATGTGAATCTGTGTCATAATCTAAATAATTATTTAGACAACTAACAATATTAATTAAAAATACTGTTAATTAGCATTTCAGTCTGATTATAATTTTCTATTTTTTTAATTGATCTTTCTAAATAATTTCTATGTCTCATCTTCCTCATACTCAAAACCTAGAGATCCAATTTGGTTTTCAATGATAAAAGAGTAACCACATTTTTCTTTTCTGTAAAAGATGAGAAGTAATAATGGTTTTGAAAACTCTGAGATGTCAGTACACGTTTATCTTGTTGTACAGGCCTTAATCTGATTTATCGTCCTTTCCAACCTTACACCTAACTGCCTGGATTGGTGCCATCTCTGTCAGTAGGGTTTGTGTGTTTGACAGACAGTGCTGCTCCCTGTTTCCTACCTTCTCTACTATTAAACGCATTACCATCTCCCTTCTCCTGGAGGCACAAACTCATACCATCTTTAACTACCTTTTTTAAATTTTATTTTATTGTTATTTGCTTTTTTTGCCTTCTATTCTCATTGAATGCAGATAGTTTCTCATTCTCTCCTGCAAATTGTCGCAAGCCGAGAGCAGAGTCTCCTCTGGGAAAGTTTCTAACACATCCCATCTTCTTCAGCACTCTTCTCTCAATAGCAGCGCTTGATACTACAGTTCCAGTAACTATTCATCTGTATAAGTTATTTTCCTCATATTATTTTAATATCCTAGAATGGAAAAAAGCACCTGGATTTCTGAGCCAAATTCTTCTTTATCTGCCCTTGACTTGTTTGTTTGTTTGTTTGTTTTCCCTTATACCAGTTGTCAAGACAGGGAATATGAAGTGGGCTTGCTGATAAAGATCTGGATGGAAAAAGATGATAGGTCAGCCTGTGGGTGACAGTGCTTCTGTTCTAAAATTTAACTGTTTCCAGTATTGTGCTGGAAAGTTTGGTGTCAGCTTGACACAAGCTACAGTCATTTGAGAGGAGAGAACCTCAACTGAGAAAATACCTCCATAAGATCAGGATGTTTGCATTTTCTTAATTAGTTATTAATGTAGGAGGGACAGCTTGTTGTGGGTAGTGCCATCCCTGGGCTGATAGTTCTATATGAAAGCAGGCTGAGGAAATCATATTAAGCAAGCCAGTAAGCAGAATTTCTCTATGACCTTTACATCAGCTCCTGGCTCCTGGTTTCTGTCCTGACTTCTTTGATGATAAGCAGTGAAATGTAACTGTAGGCTAAATAAACCGCACATGGCATTTCATCACAGCAATAGAAAACCTAACTAAGACAAATGTGTAGTTGATCTTTCCTTATTGACAGGTGACTTCTAAAAAGAAGAGAACAATGCAGGAGCCAAGCTTTCATAAAGAAAATCAAGATTAAATTAGAGGCAACATATTAACTGCTGATATATGCTTCTTACATAAGGAAGCCAAAAGGCCAATGTTGTGCAACAACTTACAAAACAAAACTTGAAAAGAAATTTGACATTTGTTCAAATTATTATAGTTTAAAGGAATATAACATAATATTCAAGTTACTCAACAAATTATATTAATTAAAACTAACTTTACACATATTTTTCACTCTCTTAACCTCACCATTTTCCTCCCCATTAGAGGACAGTGTTCTCTAGACCCTCTTCACTTCTCCCTTCATATCTCTTTATAGCCTAACTATGTTTTTCTTGAGGACACAACTTTGCCCTTCTAACTGGGTCACATATCCTTGCTGGACTCTTTGATTTTCCAGTTATCTCCTTTTCACATTTGTCTTTCTGTCAGTCTTCCATGTATGCCTGCAGTTGATTTAATAATGTCTTTAGGCACTACTGGGAGGCTTCTTTATCCAGAAGCTGGCAGTGACATGAAGTGGGTGTTCAACAGTTGCTTCTTTAGATTAATTCATTTTACTCAAGGTTTTTAAGTAGGACTATTCCTATCAATACTCTAATCTTTTTCATTAGGGTCTAACACTACAATCATTCCTCTCATATTTTGGTACTCACAAAGACACACACATAAATATATTTTTTATTTTAATAGAAAATGAAAATTTTTAATTAAAATTTCCACCTGCTCCCCGTTTCCCATTTCCCTCCCCTCCTTCCAAATATTGCCCCCTCCCCCACTCCCCTCCCCCATCCTCACTCCTCTTCTCCTCCCCCCACACCATTCCCCCTCCCTCTCGATACTGAAGAGCAGTCCAAATTCCCTGCACTGCAGGAAGACGAAGGTCTTCTATCTATGTCCAGGACGGTGAGCGTCTAAACAGGCTAAGCATAAAAGAATAATAAAAAAAAAGAATATTAAAAAAAAAACTGTAATTGAAATTATGTAAGTTTTTACTCATGCAAATTGTTGTTTTAATGTTAAAAGAAGTCATAATTAAAACAGCCATCACTCAATAGAAAAAAAATGAAAATTTTTAAATGTAAAATATTATATATAAATACTATATCTGGATAGTTGAGTACATAGTATGTATTGACACATAGTTAATAGAATACTTGGATTTTATTACAATATTGAATTCCAAGAAATAAAACCTGTGAATACTGTTTCATCATTCTGTCATGTTTTATAAGCAGAAGTCCACAATTTCAAAACAAATGTTGTCTGACTCATATGTATGTAAACATTAGCCTCTCCAACTCTTAAGTGCTAGCAGTCATCAGTATGCTGTTAGTATAGATTAGTTCATATTTACTAAGAGTTTTCATGTAGCATAATTCTGTTGTGACTTAACTTGTGTTGTGGAAAGTATTGATAGTTAATTCTTTTCATTGAGTAGCAAAAATTTGCATCTATGTAGAACACAGATGTTTATCTCTTCACCTGTCAATGTTAATAATGTTGTCAATTTCTGCATACAAACTTTGTGTAGCTGTATATTGGGTACATTGTAAAAATGAGATAACTGAGTCATGTGACAGGTGTGTTTCTGAGTTTCAGTGAATGTAAGACTGTTCCAAAGAGATTATAACATCTTGTATTCTAGTCAAGATTTTCATCACTCCTTTTAATACTTGGTTTGTCAGTTACACAAATTTTAAACATTTTAGTTTTTATTTTCCTGAACTAGCAATATTGCACCTCTTTACATGAAATAATTCTTAAAACTTTTTAACAGTTATGTGAGGCTGACATTAGTATGTGATGTTTTCAGCGATAGTAATTGCTAACCATGTAACTGTGGATAGTAACCAGTATCCTTGGTAATAGTCTGTAATGTTGTGGGGGAGGTTCTCTGTGACCCATTGGCAGACAGCTCAACAAGATATAACCCATTCCTGGTACTGGGGATTTTATTTGGTAGCATATGATATTTGGTTGGGGTATTGTCCCTGCATTATATGGTAACACCATTTAAATTCCTGTTGCATATAAATCTTAGAAACCACTTTTTTAAGCCAGGTGAGGTCCTACATTCTTTTAATCCCAGCACTCCAGAGACATAGGCAGACACATAGTTCCAGGACAGCACTAGAGCTATATTGCATAGGCTGGCCTGGAACTCATAACAGTCCTCCTGCCTGAGCTTCCTGGTATTGAACCTACAGGCATAAGCCACAATACCTACTTTATAACAAGTCTTAAAGTCGTGTAGTGATAGCTTTTCTGCTTTGATGTCCTTTTTCTGAGTTTCAGCTTTTCTAGCTCCTCTGGATTTCCTTATGAATTGTGGCACCAACTTGTGAATTTCTACCAAAAGAAAAAAGGAAAGAATTTCTGTGGCTTTTGTTGGAACTATTTTAGGCCAGTAAGTCAGTTTGAGTGAGACAACCAAGGGATGCCCATCCCTTTAGTTACATTTTATTGAACTTTTTTTTAGAAGCATTACATAGTTTGAATTATATGGATTTTGTGTATTTGGTAGATTCATCTTTAGGTAATCCTCATGATTTATACCATTGAATTTTGCAGTTTCCAGAATTTTAGTTCTGCATATCCAAATTCATTTGATAGTTCTAGATGATTATGTTGGCCATCTACAAGCTTTCTACATTGATGATCAAATCAAGACAGTTTTGGTTCTTCCTTTCAATCATCATGCCTTTTTATTGCCTCATGTCACTGGCTGGACCTTTGTAATCATGCTGAATAGAGAGGTATTAAAACACTGAGCAAACTTCCCTGCTTTTGGTGGTGGTGGTGTTGTTTTGGTTTGGTTTGGTTTGGTTTGGTTTGGTTTGGTTTGGTTTGGTTTGATTTGTTACATATTCCAGATTATCTGAACACAGGTTTCCCAGTGACTCTCTTGTTATGACCTCCCAGCTCACTGTAAAAGAGCTGGGATTATAAATTGTGCCTAACACTTAATAAGGATTAATTTCAACCCACAAATCCACATAAAGTGTCAGACGAATTTATAGTCCCAGTTTCCTATACTCTACCAACTTTTTTATAAATTTAGAAACTTAATTGGATAAGAAGTATCTCACATTCTTAAAGCATTTTTTTGTGGTTGATTCTGTTACCACAATAAAATGAACTTTTTATTTTTAATGTTTTCATGAAATATATTTTGATTATATTTTTCCCTATTCCAAGTTCTACCAGATCTTCCCTACCTCCCACCCAATTACATGCTTTTTCCTTTGCCTCTTTCAAATAACAACAACAAAAATATAAAAATATTTAAAAAGCACACAGCAGCCATGGAATCCATTTGTGTTGGTCAGCTACTCCTAAACATTAGGCCTTCCCTGAAGTGTAGTTGATAGACCTGTGTCAGTCCACTGGAGAAATCTGATTTTGTCTCTCCCAGCAACTGTCGGTTGCCATTAGCATCTTAGAGGTGATATTTTGACCCCACTTCCTCTTTTCTATGCGGGGGCTGTTTGTCTGGCTTAGATTTTTCCTGGTGTTATGCCTAATGTCACAGACTCTTTGAGTTCATATCTACATCAAAAAACCCTGTTGAGTCTGTAAGAATGGTGTTTCTTTGGAATCATCTACTGCCTTTGGCACTTAGGATTTATAATATTTGACTCACCAAAGTGAGACAAAGAAGAAATAAACAGTTTAAACAGGTCAATAGCCATAGTGAAATAGAAGTGGTATTTAGAAATCTCCTAACTGGTAAAAACTCAGGGCCAGATGAATTCATCACAATATTCTCCCAGACCTTCAAAGAACTAATGGTCTTCTTTATGCTTTGTCCTTTGATGGAGGTGGATCTTGTATTAATCTGTTGCTTTCATTGATTAATTAATAAAGAAACTGCCTAGGCCCATTTGATAGGTCAACCCTTAGGTTGGTAGAGTAAACAGAACAGAACGTTGGGAGAAAGAAGCCGAATCAGTGAGTCGCCATGATTCTCCCACTCCAGACAGACGCAGGTTAAGATCTTTCCTGGTAAGCCAGCTCGTGGTACTACACAGAATATTAGAAATGGGCTAGATCAATATGTAAGAGCTAGCCAATAAGAGGCTGGAACTAATGGGCCAGGCAGTGTTCAAAAGAATACAGTTTCCATGTAATTATTTCGGGTGTAAAGCTAGCCGGGTGGTGGGAAGCGGCCCGCCGTTCCTTACAACAGTCCTTACTCTACAATTCCTCCATCTCTGAAATTAAAATTGCCACTATCCTGTTACAACTGATATTACCATGGCATATCTTTTTTATCTTTCCTTTTGTTTCAATATTATCCATTTCTTTACATTGTATATAGGCCAGATGTAGTTGATTCATTGTTATTCAGGTAATCTTTGACTTTGATTAAGGTTATTTAACCCATTTATAATTAACATGATTGTTGGTATGCTTTAGATTTTAATATGTAATCTAAAATGTTTGTTTTCTAGAAATTATATTTTTGGGCATAAATATATACTTTATATGCATCATTATTCTTTGATCTTCTTGTTGGTTTTTTTTTTTTTTTTGAGTTTTTTAGGAGAGGAGCTATAGTTAGGTGTGAGTTTCTGTCCTGCCCCATTCCGCAGCTGATTCCCAAATTACCACACAGGAGGCTTATATTAATTATAATGTTTGTCTGCTACCTCAGGTTTATTACTAACTAGCTCTTATGCTTAAATTAATCAATAATTCTTATCTATGCTTAACCATGTGGCTTTGTACCTTTGCTAGCATTCTCATCTTGCTTCCTCAGCGTCTGGCTGGTGACTCCTGACTCCACCCTTCCTCTTCCCAAAATTCTCCTAGTCTTCTTGCCTGACCTGTACTTCCTGACTGGCTACTGGCCAATCACCATTTTACTAAGCTAATTCAAGTGACAAATCTTGGCAGTATACAAGAATTTCCGCCTTTTTGTCTAATGAAAAGGAAAGTTTTTACCTAATATAGTAAAAATATATATAAAACAAAAAGTTATTAAGAATTACAGTAACAATATCCAACCCATTTGCATTTAACAAAATAATTATCTAGCTTATCTTGGCGAGTTTTATATCTAGTTTACTTTCTATTATAACTAAGGAAAACTATAATTATAACTATCTAGTCTTCAACTACATCAAAAACCCAGAAAGATGGAAAGTTAGGTACTAATGACAGGGACATAGGACTGCCTGGACAGTCACATAAAATTCCTCTGCATCATTGGAGCATCCATCTTCAGCCTATAGGGCTAACATATCTGACAGAATTATCTGTGAAGCAGGATTTTCTGAATGGCTGTCCTACCTTGTCTAGGCAAAGTTCTGCAGTCCTTTCATTTGTGTCCTGCTTGTCCCATTTGGACAACATGTTGTCAGCAGTCAAGGCAAGGGCATTTTCTTGCCCCATGGCTAACTTTTGCCACAATGAAAATAAACTCCATATGGAGTTTTCTTCAATACCCACCATCTTCTGTGTAGTTGGTTGGTGCTTCCAAGAGTAGATGTGTCTTACTATCAAAAAAAGTCTAAGTTATTAGAACATTTTAAATACCATATTCTGTAGGTCTTTGAAGTGTTTAAAGATTGCCTATCTGATATATATCTTTGTATACCTAGAAAAACCTAACATAACTATAATTATGACAATTATAGATGACTATTAATCTGTCTTTCTTACTATACATTTCATTTTTGAGTTGTATAAACACAATGCCTCAAACAAGAGTAGAAATATCCATATTGCATAACAAAATTAACTTTAAATTTGTATCAATAAACTAAAATCTATACCCATGTAAAATATGTAAGAATAACAGTTATTTTTTGGATTAAAGTAGATTTAATAATCTACCGTTTTCCCATCATAATAATCTACCCTTTTTTTCTATCATTATTATGCTCCCTTTCTTCTTTAGAAAAGGACTGATTATGACCAATAACAATTCATAACCAAACTTCCTAAACAAAGACAAACATCCATAATCCATATTTGGAATGTGAGCATAGTTTTCTAGGCTACTTCCTGCTGGTTGGGGGCACTGTTAATCTTATGGGGACCCAGAGAAAATTTAGGATTATGGTCAAGTCCTGCCTGGAGTATTCTGTGAGGCTGGATCATCTTAGCCAATTACCTTGAAGCTGTTGTGGATATAGAACTCAGGTAAACTATAACAGAGGCAGTCTGGAATGTTGGATCATCTGGATCATCTGTTTCCATCAGAGATTTTTCAGGGGGTCTTCCTTGATCAAACCTGCTTTTTCTTAACCTGGAATGAATCCTTATTTCTTGTGGAAACAAAAACATAATCTCCAAAGTAACATATATTTTGACTTAAATTTGGAAGTCAAGGCATTTTCAAAACATATATGTTGGATTAATCCAGCAGCATTTATAATCAAAGGTCTTTTAGCAGCAGCTGTTGCTCCTTTCTCAACTGTCAAAAAAATTTCAAAAGCAACCCAATGCATACAGTAGCCAGACTCTCTTTGTATTTTCCATTTTTACATGACATTTTTTATATTACTTTACTCCCCTTTTAAGGACTTAATTATTTTAAAACTATGTATTTCTTTTTTGATGACTGTACAGTTTTTTTCTCTCCCAAGCTATGTATATTTTAAACACACTGTAAACCATTTAGAGTTTTTTTTTTCCATCTAGATCTTTTTCTGATCACATGAGAGTTTAATCTGCCAAGCAGGCATGGCCATGATAAAAGCGACTGATTCCATTTATTTCTTTGGCTTCCTTAGGGTCTAGCTTAATGGTGGAGGTACCGCCAGCTGCTCATAAGCTCAATATAAGTGTTTGGAAGCAGTGTCTCTTAAAAGAGCCACATGGTTTTTGCTGCTAATGCTGACTCAGGAGGCTTCCTAAAGGAGCTGCACCTCTACTTGCCTCTAGCCAACAGAGCCCACCCAAGAAAATGCTGCCTACCAAGAAGCCATGCTTGACTCTGTTCTTTTGAGTTTAGAATCCCTTTTGTAGCTTTTGTCAAATTTTAGGTGGAAATACTTGCCAAACCTTTTAGCACCACATGTAGTTGGAAGAAGACTTTCTGTCCTGCCCTATAGTCTGCTTGACCCGCCTATGCTTTTCCTGCCTGGCAACTAACCAATCAGTGTTTTATTAAACCAATTTAAGTAGTTTGCAAGGTAAGATATGGCTTCATCATTTTCCCCATTATCAGACTCTGTTCATTTATTATTAAGACCCAATAGAACTCATGCTACAGGGAACAGGGCGTGTTTCATAGATTATTTCTTATCTTCTAGGTTGATTTGTTGGTTATAACTTGTGTTTTCCTATTTTAGTTGTAATAGTTAGGATTTATAATACATTTTTAGCTGAACAGTCTTATCTTCAAATGATACTGTATTTCTTTTGGTTTTTGTTTGGTTTGGTTTTTTGTTTTTTTTTTTTTTTTTTTTTTTTTTTTTTTTTTTTTGAGACAGGGTGTCTCTGTTTAACAGATCTGACTATACTGGAACTAGCTCTGTAAACCAGACTAGCCTCAAGCTCATTGAGATCTGCCTGCCTCTGCCTCTGCCTCCCAAGTACTGGAATTAAAGGCGTGTGCCACCACCGCCTGCCCGGCACATACTATATTTCTTTATTAGTCATAAAAGAACCTTATCCTTTGCATTTTTCTCCTACTAAAAATAATGCTTTTAATCATCTAATTTACTTTTTTATGCGTTAGAAACTGTATTGCATATATATTATTTTTGTTGGAATAATTGTCACTCAGTGTCTTTGTTAGTTCTATAGTTTGTTAGTTCCTTATCATTTTCCATAGATAGTTTTTCTCCTTGTTACAGATCCTGTTTTCCTGTTTTATTTTGCTTGGCTGGTAATCATTAATTAGATGCAAATTTCCTCACCTTCAAGAATTTTTATAAACCTATAAATCTTTCTGAGTCTTGTCTAGAATTCAGTTAATTTACTTGGAAGCATGTGATTCCTTTATATATTGCTTTTGTGATTTCTTTTTCGTCAGGTCCAGAGTAGTACTCACTATATAGCTGATCATCCCCCAATCCTTAGGGAAACCATCTCTACCCTGTAGCCTGTGGACTGTGATTTTTTTCTGCTCTGTGCAGTAGGAATAAAAATTAGTTCAGACACTGTTTCAGTGTGAGACATTGTTCTTTTTAAAGTCCATGTTTTGGGGGGGGATTTTCTTTTTATTATTATTATTACAAATTTTCACCTCCTTTCATTTCCCTTCCCCTTCCCCCATTGCCCCCCCCCCCTCCAGTCCAAAGAGCAGTCAGGGTTCCCTGCCCTGTGGGAAGTTTAAGGTCCTCCCCACTCTATCCAGGTCTAGGAAGTTGAGGATCCAAACAGACTAGGTTCCCACAAAGCCAGTCCATGCAGTAGAATCAAAACCCAGTGCCTTTGTCCTTGGCTTCTCAGTCAGCCCTCTGTGTCAGCCATATTCAGAGTCCGGTTTTATCACATGCTCCATCAGTCCTAGTCCAGGTGGCCTTGGTGAGCTCCCATTAGATCAGCTCCACAGTCACAGTGGGTAGGCGCATCCCTCGCGGCCCTGACTTCCTTGCTCATGTTCTCTCTCCTTCTGCTCCTTATTTGGACCTTGGGAGCTCAGTCCAGTGCTCCAATGTGGGTCTCTGTCTCTATCTCCATCCATCGCCAGATGAAGGTTATATGGTGATATGCAAGATAGTCATCAGAGTGGCTATAGTATAGGGCCAGTTCAGGTGCCCTCTCCTCAGCTGCTCAAGGAACAAGCTGGGGACATCTCCTTGGACACCTGGGAACCCCTCTAGAATCCAGTCTCTTGCCAACCCTCAAATGGCTCTCTTAATTAAGATATATACTTCCCTGCTCCCATATCCACTCCTCCTCCATCCCAACTGTCCCATTCCCCTAAGCTCTCCCATCCTCCCCTTCTCACTTCTCCCCATCTCCCCTTACCCCTGTCCCACCCCCACCCCCAAGCTCTCAATTTTTGCCTGCAAATCTTGTATACTTCCAATATCCAGGAGGATAACTACATGGTTTTTTTGGGGGGGGTACACCTTCCTATTCAGCTTCTCTAGGATCATGAATTATAGGCCCAGTGTCCTTTATTTATGGCTAGAATCCACTAATGAGTGAGTACATACCATATTCATCTTTTTGGGTCTGGGTTACCTCACTCAGGATAGTGTTCTCTATTTCCATCCATTTGCATGCAAAATTCAAAATGTCATTGTTTTTTACCGCTGAGTAATACTCTAATGTGTATATATTCCACACTTTCTTTATCCATTCTTCCATTGAGGGGCATCTATGTTGTTTCCAGGATCTGACTATTACAAATAATGCTGGTATGAACTTAGTTGAACAAATGCTTTTAAAGTATGATAGGGCATCTCTTGGGTATATTCCCAGAAGTGGTATTGCTGGATCCTGGGGTAGGTTGATCCCAAATTTCCTGAGAAACCGCTACACTGATTTCCAAAGTGGTTGCACAAGTTTGCATTCCCACCAGCAATGGATGAGTGTGCCCCTTACTCCACATCCTCTCCAGCAAAGGCTATCATTGGTGTTTTTGATTTTAGCCATTCTGACATGTGTAAAATGATATCTCAAAGTTGTTTTGATTTGCATTTCCCTGATGGCTAAGGAGGTTGAGCAGACCTTAAGTGTCATTTGGCCATTTGAATTTCTTCTGTTGAGAATTCTCTGTTCAGATCAGTATCCATTTTTTAATTGGGTTAATTAGCATTTTAAAGTCATGTTTTTTAATGATTTTTTTCTCTCAACTTTAGGTAATTTTCTAATATACATTCTCTAAATCAGTTGTTATCAGGTTTCCTGGCTATGACCCTTTAATACTGTTCCTCAGATTGTAGTGAACCCAAACCACAAAATTATTTTCACTGGTACTGTACAAGTGTTCTCCAACCTGTGAGAAGGTCGTCTAGACAATATTTTGATGGAGACTGAAAGAGGAGTTCCTTTCGATTTCTAGAGCTAGTGTGCACACCTTCTCCATTTCCTCATCCTTGGTGTCTGTTTTCTCTGGTACTAATGCATAAACTTTAGCTACCTTCATCTCTGTGGATTTACAACTCCATCTCCTTGTCTGCTTGGATTGTGCTTTTCTAGAATACATCTTGGAAAGTCTCTACACTGGAAGCTAGACAACTGTAAGGCTCACCTAGCTTGGTTCCTAAATATCAAGTGTTCCATGGCCAGTAGAGTCACTGCTTCATATGCTTTTTTCTTTCCATGTTAACCAAATGTTATTAAACCATTTGTAACATTAACCCATCCTTGATGCCACAGATGGAATTGAACTTTCATATTGGCAACAGTAGGCTGAATCTCAACTACATCTTTGAATAAATAAGATTTTTCTAGTCACAAAAATATTTTAAGTAAGTAGATAAATCTGCTTTTAATGGAACATGCTACTTACTTTTAGGCTTTTGTCTCCTTCATGTCAGTCATAAATACCTATAGAGGTTTCTTTAAAAAAATCATTAATAAATTAGCATTTAGTGCACAATAATTTGATGATGAGTTTTTAGTTGATGATCCTGTTCTATGCCCTTTGCTCACCTCACTAGTACCAATCCTGATTTTTCTTCCAGCACTGCTTTGTTTGTCCCACTATTGAAAGATCAAATGCCTCACTTTTCATAAAAAATACATAAAGAAGTAGGTCGCCCAAACTGAAATACTCTGTTGTAGTGCTCTGTTCTTAGCATAGCATAGCATTCATTACACTTTATGGAACTGTCTGTTTTTTCTAGTGGGAACACAGGTTCTTATTCACTGGTGTGACCCCAGTCTCGTAATAACATAGCATCTAGTAGATCCTCTGATTTATTTATTTATTTATTTTGCTTTTTAAAAACAAGTGAGTCTTCATGGATTTCAAATATACATTATTATTTTTTTATATATTAATGATAGTATTAAGTTAAATAAGGCTTGAAGGAATATGGTTCTTTGTGGTTTTTATAAATCATGTTTTAAACATCATCAAGTAAAGTGTATTAATCAAAACTAGTGTATTAATCAAGAGGTACAGTGCTTGCCTGGCATGTGCAATGCCATGGGTTCTGTTGTCAGATCACAGTATCACTGAGAAGTACATTAATTATTGTGGTTTTGATCATTAAGTTGAAATTTATTTTTTTTACAGGATGCAGAAGAATACACAGACTTGCCAGTAAGACACAATGAGGACCACACAAACAGCGAATTGGCCAAATGTCTTCCCATAGAATTAAATCCTCACTCGTTTGACAGTCCTCACACCAAGGCGCATCTCCTGCTTCAGGCACATCTCAGCCGAGCCATGCTGCCCTGCCCAGATTATGACACTGATACCAAAACGGTCTTAGACCAAGCTCTCAGAGTATGTCAGGTATGACAGCCTTTCTGTTATCTTATTACATATAAGACTATTTTATTCTAACATTGTTGAGAAATACCTGGTGAGTCAAATCATTACCTTTCTAAGGAAAAACAAATATAGTTATCTTATAAAACCAGTTACAGCCAATCATGGTAGCACATGCCTTTAATCTTAGCACTCTTTGATGCCAGCCTGTCTACACTACAAAGCAAGTTCCAGGACAGTCAGGGCTGTTATACAGAGAAACCATGTCTCTAAAAAAAACTAACATCTAAAACCAGTTCAGTCACATTTAACCAGAATATATTGAAAGAGAAGTGTATGCCCGGAACATTATATGCATAGAGCATATAGTAATAAAAAAGAAGTATCCATATTTTAATGACTCAAGATGTCAAAAGCTAATAGTAAAAAATATAAGTCAAGGCAAGTGTCATGACACTCATTTATAATCCCAGCACTTCAGTAGCAGAGACAGGAGAATCTTGAGTTTGCAGCCAACCTGAGCTATACAGAAAGTGGACTCTATCCTGGCTACCTAGTGAAACTCTGTCTCTAAAATTGAGTGGGGAAGGTGAAGTCATAGAGCCCTGGGTATATTCTCCACAGAGAAGCAGTTACCGAAGCTTTCCTGTAGGAAGCCCACCCGGTTTACTTAGAAAATCAAAATGGCTATTGAAAAACATTGAAAAGAGGTAGAAGTCGGGATTGTGGAGGAAGTAGTATCCTATGCAGAGAAGAGCTAAAGCTAAATGTGGATTTTAGACTTCGCTTTAAAGAGGGAAAGCCTTGGAGCATTGGTTCATTAGTGATATTAGTAATACCTATCAGTATTCTCAAATATTCAATAACTCACTTGAAGATAACAGTAATACTCTCATGTTAACATAATTTTTATAAAAAATAGTTACTTTCTAAACCCACAAAATAGTGAAAACTATACCCCTGTTTTATATCTTGTAAATGTTTTGATATCCAAAGTAATAAATGTCACCTAGACCCATTTATCTCCTTTGTAAACAATACAAAGTGTTTGTTGCAGTGTTGTTTTATTGAAATATAAAGAAAATCTACCCTTGCTGCGATGTAATTTAAATGAAGAGTACTCTACCAGTTTTTTATATCATCACGAACATTAAATTAGAGTTTAAAACCCTATCAATGAGGTTTCCCTACCTTGAATGCTCGAGTGAGAAGAGGAATAATATAGGTGTGGTAGATGAGAACTGGTTTGATCCTAAATGGTCCTTGAATAACTTTTTTAAAGAGCAGGGTGAATGGACAAGAATTTTTAGCAGGCAGGTAAAACTGAAGATGATTCAGGGTTTTCCAGCACAGCTGCAAGAAAGAAGCTGCCCTTGACTGGAGGAAACCACAGGGAATTAGGTTTTGATGAAGGATGTACACTGACAAGATTGAATTATGAGAGATCTTGACTTTCTACATTTTACATTTTTTAATATTCCTGTCACAAAATATGTAATTTTTAAAAGTCTTTTTACAGGTATATTAAGTCTATCTGAAGATGTCAGTACAAGGACATTCTTTAAAATGGTAAAGGTTCAAAAATAATCCAGGACCTCTTAAATTAATTATAATTTGTAACCATTCTATTGATAAATTATATATATTTATCTTATTTATATATATTTATATATAAATTTAATATTTATATATAATTATATTTATTATATATTATATATATGAAGATTACCTACATCTAAGAAAAATTCTGAGATGATTTCACTGAGAGATTTTTACAGCACCTGTATCTGGGTGGCAGATTTAGTATGCTTTTTATTCTCTGCTTTTTGCTCTTCTAAAATGCTTGCGTGTTTTATTGATGGAGGAAGGTCATTGGTTAAAAATAAAGAAACTGCTTGGCCCTCATAGGTTAAAACATAGGTGGGTGGAGTAAACAGAACGGAATGCTGGGAGGAAGAGGAAGTGAGCTCAGATGCAGGGCAGCTCCTCTGAGAGACAGACGCCATGCTCTCCTCTCCAGAGCAGATGCGATGAAGCTCTGACCCAGGATGGACGTAGGCTAGAATCTTCCTGGTAAGCGCACCTTGGGGTGCTACACACATGAACAGAAATGGGTCAAGCAGTGTTTAAAAAAATACAGTTTCCATGTAAATATTTCTGGTGTAAAGCTAGCCGTGCAGGAGCCGGGCAGGACGAAAAGCAGGCCTGCAGCTCACACTACATTTTATAAAGAAACTCTGACATTTTTATTATTCTTTGTTTTTGGTTTTTGTTGTTTTTATTGTCTTGAGATGGGATCTCTCCATGAAGCCCTGGGCATCTTGGAGCAGACTATGTAGATTAGACTGGCCTTAAACTCACAAAGATTCATCCGCCTCTGCCTCTCCACCTCTCTGCCTCTGCCTATCTCCTGGAATTAAAAGCATGTAACACACATTTTTATTATTCAAAAGTGTTACCATATAAAATAAGGTAAGCATGGGGTATCAGAAATTCAGAGGGAAATAAGCCTTTAACACATCAGTGCTTTGTATACATTTTCATAGCTAACACATGATCTGCCTCTCTAGGAAGATGATTTACCATTCCTCGTTAGTCACACTTTACAGGGTTAAAGTTCTGGGTTTTCAGCTGTGGCCCTGGATACTCATTTGTGTTTGCTATGGGTTTTTTTCGTCCTTTCCACAAAGACAGTTAATGAACACTGGGGTCAGGAAGGCTTGCATGAAAGGTGCAGAAGTACATTTTATTCTTGCAAATAAACTGAGTACCATTATTGTCATCATCTAAATATCATGCACAAAATTTATCTTGCATAACCAACTCAGTAAAACTTTCCTTTTCCATCTTCAGCCAAAGGATCCAGTTTCAGTCCAGGATTCAAAATTTTACTTGTTAACATCTGTTTAGTGTCCTTGGCTGTCTTAGCAATCATTTTGTAGTGCCCCACAATGTAAACTTGCCAGATGAGTACTTCCTTGTGATTGCATTCATGTTCAGTATTTTGGCAAGAATACCACAACAGAGATGGTTTGCCCTGTTAATGTATCACATTCATAAGGTTCATGACAGCAATGCAGCCATTACTGATGATAGTACCTTTGACCACTTGAAGTAGTTTCATTGGGGATCTGTGCTTTGGACAATGATTCTAAAAGAAGCAACCCATTCCTAATAATTGGTATTTCATCTTCAACCTATTTTTTTCTAATTTTTTTTCTTTTCTTGATCTGCTATAGGGTCTGATCTAGCCTAATGAGATGGGTCTCTAACTGACTTAGTTCACGTGTTAGCCTGAAGTCCTGATTCTCTAGCTTCCACCTTAGGAGTGGCAAAGATTGCATTACAGGCTTATGTGCCTGCACTTATCCATTGTTAGAGATTGCAGTGGATCAAACTTAGAACCTGTGGTATATTGTAGCCAGTTCACTACTCACTGTGCTACATCCCCAACTTCACTGCTGCTAAATATGCTAATAGATAAACAATACATGTGCTTCTGAAAGTATGTGTCCATATGTTAGAGTATGAGAAGAGGAGAGAATAAAATATCTGAGTTACATTCAGTGCAACAAAAGGGAAAAATAGGGGAAAAAACAGTCTTTTGAATGAAAGTATAGTATAACTATAAATGTGCTGGGTCTAGATTTTATTAGTAAATCATTCATTCCTGTTGTGGGGGTTACCTGTAAAAATACTTGATTTCCAAAGAATCAAATACCATAGAGGAAAGTGAGTGTGTTTACCTAGTTCTCACTAGCATGGGCTTGGTGAGTGGGAGTGCATTGAAAACTGTCACAATCATCTGAATGAGTGGGGTTTAGTCGTTTAGAGCCAAGTACAATTATCAGTAAAAGTAGTCTAGGTATTACCAAGCTTAAATACGAAGTACTTGGTGTAATCCTTAATCCAATACTTGTAAGAATGTTTTGATATTGCAAATGTTAGGTGAATCTACTGTATTCTTAGTTAAATCCTTTCAAATGTTAAATGCTTCTAATTAGACAAAATGAGATTTTCTTAAAGTAGGTAGCACAGTATGTTTCAGATCTCTCCAGGTCATTTTGATAAAAGTAAGACAAGTAGATTATTTGTAAACAATATGTCTGTTATTCCGGTCTGTGTCAAGGAGTGCTAACACTATGGGAGGTTTCAGAGCTAAAGTATATTGGGAACCTCTAATAGCTGTAGCATCACTGACTAGAAAAATGACATGCAAGAGATACCTGTTCATCATGAACAATTATAACAAATATTTTGGGTTTTTTTCTTTCTAGTTTAATAGAAGATGGTAGAAAGGATAGGGGTGTGTGTGTGTGTGTGTGTGTGTGTGTGGTCTGTTTGTGTGTGTTTAAGTTTTCCCATACCTAAAAGATTTTCGGCTACAAAAGTTTGAATTGTCTACCAACACGTATAGTCCATTTACTATAAACATTTTTTATGTGACCTTATCAATCTCATAAGAGACCTGGGTGGGGTCTAATTTAGGCTGGTTTTTTTTTTTTTTTTTTTCAGCCAGGCAGCCAAGGGCCCCTTTTTTCCATAGAAGCTTCGTGAAATCTTGCTACTGGCTAAGAATTTAAAGCAAATTATACTACATGAACTTAATCCTTAATGATGTATTCTTCCACATGAAAATATTTACACTACAGTGGGCATTCAGTCCAGATAGTCAGAGTTTCATCTTAGCTCTTCAGTACAATGACCAAAATCACCTAAAACAAAGCATCATCCTTGCTAGGGATGGAGCAGAGCCCATGGGCTTAGCACTTCCAAAACTAACACAAATATGTATGTTTTGTGGTGTTAGACACCTTTATTTACTCCTGTGAATTTGCAAGCCCTCTCCCTTCAGGGAATGTTATATAATTTGGAAGGCTGTTTCCTCTGGCATAACTGCCTGTAAGCTTTCATATGGAAGCTCAGGGATGATTTATTGACAGTGTGGTGCTGTCGTAAAGGATCCTTCTATCCTCAGTTCCTCTCCTCACACCCACATAACAACCCTTTTCCCGGTTGGGGCTTTAGGAAATGAGTAATGCTTAACCCATTTGTGTGATCAATTCACTTAAGCAGCTACTGTGAAATGTTAATCACAACTTTAATTTGTACTGCATTAGCATTTTGATTAACTTGTAGGCTTGCTAGGACACTTGAAGCACTTTTACTCATAGTTACAGCTCGGAAATGACTTTTTGATTAATTAAGTTTGTTAGACAGCAGCTGAGCTTCCTGAATGCTAACCTTCTGGGGGTCAAAGTTTAGGAGAAAGTTACAATGAACAACTGTTGCTACTGAAAAAAAAAATCTTATAAATGTACTTTCAGCATTTTAATTATTGACAAAATATTGTATCCTTACTTCACAGGATTTGAACCTTTAAATGACTGTGCCTTTTTTTCCAGAAAGCTACTCTCAGGGGCCTTCCTGTCCTTGCAAAACTTCCAGGAGCTCTGAGCTAAGCAATGGGTTTGCTTACAGTCTATAATATACAAGCTTCTACAATGAATTTCTAGTTACATTTGTGTTTGAGGGTTTTTTATTATTATTTTCGTATGCTTTTTATTTGAGAATAGTTTACATTTTCAAGAAAGGTTGTCTAAAGCCTTGCTGCTATGAATGTTCTAAGTCTTGTCTGATCTTGGAAGCTCAGCAGAATCAGGTTTGGTTAGTGCTTGATTGGAAACTTCAGGAAAGGTTGCATTGAGTCCATGGGTGTCCAGCTCTTCTGTTAATAGCATCACACATATTTTAGTGCAGTATATTTCTTATAATTAATAAGCCTATATCATTATTAATCAAAAGCCATCATTATTAAGGTCTCTTTAATATTTATATACTGTCATTCAAGATACTACATAAATTAGCCTGACTTTCTTGTCTGTCTTGACCTGTCTTAGCTATGATAGTTTTCAGACTTTGGTTTTATTATCCTCCTGTAGTGATTCGCATTCCTGTGATACTCCTTATTAATTTTGTTTCTCTACATTAATGTAACTTCCTCTCATTTTGGATGAAATAAATTTTTAAAATCGAGTAAGAAAATATTATTTTTATGTTATTTAATTCGAGCAGAAATGGCAGTGCTCTCTGTTATTTCAGCCATTGTCCTGATAGTGTGCTAATATGCTTGTGATCTCTCTATAATCAATAGATACAGTAAGAGAGATGATAGGGTAGGAAAGAATCAAGGAAAAGAGGACATCTTAAGAATTTTTTATCATAAGCACATGGCTAGAGCATCACATTCCAGACTCAACATACTTTGCAGCCCAGATTTCTTAAAATGAAGTTTATATTCGTGGAGAAGTTTTTATTAGACTTTTCCTTTGCTATTCTGTTTCATTGGTTCTCTTGCCATACAGTGAAATTGACTTAATTGTATTAGTGCTCATTGTTCAGTTTTATTTTTGATTATTTACTCCAGAATGAATTTTGTTTCAAAAAATAATGCCTGATGAGCTAATGTTTAAATATAACTATATGGAATAAAGCTAATTCACGTTTCATTTTGAATCTTGTATTGGCAAATTTATTCATAGACAATAATTATTTAATTGCATCATTTTGTTTAAAGTTAGTATTCATTTCCTAGGTGTGGGTAAGTCAGCAAAGGTAATGGAATCTCATGCAGTGAGCACAGGTCTGAAATTGAAAAAACAAGACTAATCCTTACCTCCATCACTCTTCATGTGTGTTAGTTCCTAGTCATTGACCTTCCGCAAGCTTCTCTTTCCTTATCTGTCTTACAGTTGCTGTTGGTAAAGATTAAACTAGGTTATTTGTGAAACTTTTATAATCTGTATGCTTCGGTACAAATATTTTCATCATAATGTTTGCACACAGTATGACTTTATATAATTTACCGTTTGGGGATTTTCACAATAATTAAAGATTTCTATACTTGATACATTTAAATGTTCACTGTTTATAATCTGCCATCATAGAAGATGAGAAGAAAAATATTAGATTTGGATAACTCAGTTCTTCATGCCACAATGAAACTTACTGGGTTTAGCTGTTCAAATCAAACTTGAGAAGCCTAGGGATTTTTGTGTTGGATATATAGTAAATGTTGAGGATGTGTAGTCTGTCCATACCATAAAGCATGCCTTTACTAACCAAAATGTTCATTCTGCATCCCTTTACCTTTGCATGTCATGAATCACTTCACAAGTCCTTGAGGATGAAATGCCTCTGGGGTGTATACTTCATCTTTTATGGGGTTTGCCTCTGCTTCATCTTCTTCCTTCCCGTTTTGCTCCTTCACTCAGACATAGGCAGATACAGACTAATTCGTTTTCCTCTCCTCTCCTCTGAAACTCATGTTGAGCAGTTCTTCTTGTCCTACAGAGATAAAAAACTAGCCTCCTATTTTCTCTCCAACCATTTCCTTCTAGAGAGCCAGCTTCCATTAGAAATCCATTAGATTTCTTTTTTAACTGTTTCCCATCTTCCTCAAACAGCATTTATAGTGTCAGTTAGCCATCATCAGTCCATCATAGTGACTTCAATAGATGACTTTTAAACATCATGATCACCTGCAACCTGCACTCCTGTACTGTGTTCAGTATCAAACTGCCTCACCCAGCAGCTTCATGACCATTGCTTGAGTCCCCTCTCATGATATCTTTATGGGTCAATTTGACTGAGCATTTCTGGTACTATATAAGTCTTCTTTTATTACCTTCCTGTTTTCTTAATTTACTTCCTATCCCCTTATGATTGTAGCCAAAGTATAGCCACTTTAACACTAGTGTCACAATATGCTAAAAGTTCATACTGCCATGGGTAACTGTGAACAGGAACTGTGAATTCTCTGCCTTCAGGCCATAATTACTCGTTATTGCAGGAAAATAAGCTCCAAGCATTGTTGAATCCACTACAGAGTCTTGCTGTTGAGGACAAGGCTGCTCCAGGATTTTTTCCATTGTTGATTTACCCAGTTTTTCTTCTAAGTATTTTTGTGCTCCCTTAATGAAGAGACCATTACCTTCATCTGCAGAAATTTTCTTTGCTTTCCTTTCTTTGATTTCATGAGACCATCAGTATTCAACAGAACTCCATTCTTTTCTGAACCCTCATAGCCTGACCCCAGGATGGTCTTTTTTTTGTACATCTTATTTGGTATTTACTAGAAATGACCGTAAAAATGCTGGAGTTCACTTAAAAAGATAGAAAGCAAATGTTCTCAAAAAAAACCAAATATATAGTGTATCTATGTTCATATGTCATTGCTAAAATATTAAAGCTTATATGGAAGGTAGAACTCTTTTTAAAAAAAAGGGACAGATCAGAATCAGTTATTCAAATGTGGAAAATGAACCTCGATAATTAATTTGCCCAGAGTCTTACAGTTAGAGGTACAATTCTCAACTGTTGTTCTGTGTCTAACATACCACACCAGCTGCAAACCAGTGCCAAGTATGTGTGAACTGCACTAGAGTCTGCAGCCATCAGCTTTCCTTATTCACCACTTCCATATCTGCATGGTCTACCAGCCATGAAGCAAAATATTGGAAGAATTTGGTCAGTGCTGGACATAGTCCTTTTTTTAACCTCTTTTTCTTTTGTCATTACTTAAGCAATGTAGTATATTAGGTATCTGCAGGCGATTTAAGATATAGAGGAGTATATGCATATGTTTCAAATAAATACTACCATTTTAAATAAGAGACTTGAATATTCACATATTTTTGCATCTTTAAGGGTCTTGGAACCATTCCATAACAACGTTTTGTTTTCTGTAATTGAGAACTATCCTTGAAATCCATTGGATCTAATATGCACAGTCCTCATAAAATCAGTTGTTCTAAATCAGAGGCCCACTCAAATTCTACATACCTTCCACATATTCTGATTCATTGGCTGTATACTAATGGTATTGGCTACTATATATGCAATTATTATGTGACTATTAATTATATATGCTATTTACTATACTCCCAACAACTTGAATTTGAATCCTAACCAGACTTATTTTCTAAAAATTTGTAATCTTAAATATGTTTCTTTCTCTCTCTGAGCCACACTCATTATAAAATGCAGTTAAATTTAATGTTACATAAAAATGCTAATAGACAGTTTGACAATTAGCAAGCATTTAGCAAATATCTGTTCTAATCACAAATTACTTCCAGTGTCATGGAGGCTGCCCAGATGGCCTCCTGTGCCACCCTCTCCTACCTTTCTAGGTCTTTCTACCTTCCCTAGTTCTGCTACTGATTCGTTTGTGAGCGGTGCTGTTCATTGTAACTTTCTGGCTGCTGACTCTGTACCCTGGATTTCTGAATCCAGCTGTAGTCTGTATTCCCCGTGGAGTTTGTCTTCACCTCAGTAGCCCACCTGGCTTCATAGCTCCATCTTCACTAAGTGTCCAAAACTAAACTCAGTAACTCCCTTCCAGCCCACCTCTCTTCAGAAAATAGCTGACATCCTTACTGTTTCTATTATGATACGTTTTTGTTGTCTAATTTTATAAAAATGGATACAGTGCTAGAAATCACATCTCTATTCCCCTATAGCTAGAAATGATAATCAATGGAAGTTGATTCCAATTTAGTAAGAGAAAGTATTATAAAGTGCTAGTCCCTATCCATGTTTTTCTGTACTCAGGATCATTCTAGCTTTGTCTCCTCAGTGTACCAAAGCAATCTTCTTTGGTTGGCTATCCGATATCTATGATAAACTCTGGAGTGACCTGAGAAAGATTATTGTAAAATACTAAGACACAGAGTCCTTCCCAGGATCAGTCATATGTTTCCAGGATCCTCAGTCTCCCATCCTTATGACCCTCCAAACAGTAGCATGAGCTTCCACTCCACCTGAGAACCAGACTGACATCTCTTAGTTTGTCCTGCACAGGTCCTTTTCCTTGTCCCTAACCTCTCCTGATACCCAACCCATACATCTGCTCCTGACCATGGATGCTCCTCTCCTCTACTCCTCCCTCACTGTGTAGAAATGGACATGAAAAAGATTAAAAAAAAAATCTCTGCTAGGAAAGAGGAAAAAATATTGTTTTATGATGTTTAACTAGGTCTCGGTTTGTTACCATCTCATGTGCAGCAAACAACTGCTGGGAGACTCATGTTGTATATTTTCTCTTTGCTTCCAAAGAACCTCTTCAGGATCCAGTAGTGTAAAGTGACTTTCTCAAGTTTAGATGTACTTACCAAATGGAATAAAATTAGGATGCAAATCTGTCTGACATCAAAGTTTGTGTGTTTTTCTTTTATACTGCTTTTAGTAGATCTCAATGATTTAGTCATTTAGTCATATTATAATATTATAGTTAGATTTTTATGTATACTTTAATAAAAGAAATATGTCTTAGTATTTTATTGCTGTAAATAGACACTGTTGACCACAGTAACTCTTATAAAGGAAAACATTTAATTGGGCCTGACTTACAGTTCAGAGGTTTAGTCCATTTTCAGCATGGCAAGAAGCATGGCAGCACAAAGACAGACATGGTACTGGAGAGCAGCTGAGACATCTACATCTGGATCTGCAGGCAGCAGGAAGAAAGAGTGACACTGGGCCTGGCTTGAGCTTCTGAAACCTCAAAGCCCTCAAAACAAGACCACACCTACTCCAACAAGGCCACACCTCCAATAAATAATGCCACTTCCTATGAATCTTTGGGGGCCATTTTCATTTAGACCACCACAAAATATTTACTGAATATGCTGTGTTGGGGTTAGAATTATAAAGAATATTTATAAATTATCATGACAATAAGGCTTTAGTTTACAGGATAATATATAAATAGAAAATTGTGGTAAGTAGAGGCAAAGGAGACAAACTGGCCTATATCTGTCTGGAGGAATCAGGAAGGCTTCAAAGTATAAAAGGGAAATTCTGAAGTGTATAAGGTTAAATGAGTGATATTCATTTAAAAAATTAACTGCTAGTGTAAATCTGGAAAATACCAGCCATTTTTATTACTCCACTGAGAGTATATTGGCCAAGGTGATCAGAGGGAAAAGAGAGACAGTAATCATAGGGTTTTGGCTGCTATGAAAAGACATGTCTGTTTTTGTTCACTACACAGTGTAATGTCATTGAAAATACTTAAGTAGGGGAATGGGCTGTTTAGTTTTACCTCTTTAGAAATTCATTCTCTTAAGAGAATTGAGTTAGAATGGGAATAAATGAAAACTTCTGAGGCAGTGAAGGTGGGAACTAAACAGTGGGGCAGAGAGGACAGCAACTCTAGGCAGTGGTTGGCAGAGAGATGTGTAGCAGCATTTAGTTCTGCACATTTGTACTGTTGCAATACCTTATCATCCCTTTCTTTTCTGTAAATTAAAGATGTTTCAATTCATGATAGGACTTTCACTTGACGTAAGCACTTACTTTGCATGATTTTCTTTTTGTATTTTCACATCTGGATCATACAGTGAAAACTTGCGGAGAACGCTCATAAATTTTATGAAATCTTTCAACTTCATAATGAAAACTTCAAAGTTAAAACCATATGGTTAGTCCATCCAAATGTAGATGTGAGCTTTTGGTCTGGAATTTATTTCCAGTCACATTACAATACAAAATCAAAAGTAAAATTGTTTTTGTTAGTCCTCATTACAACTTCTAAGTGCATCATCATATTGCATTAGTACAGTTACTCATTTCTCTTTTCTGTTCTCTAAGATGGTCTCGAGCATTGTGATTTCTGAACCACATTATTTTCTACATAGCATTCATTATAACTCATTTGTCTTGTACATCTTAATGAAATTCTGCTTTGTTGAAAAAGTATACACACAGTGTTTCTCAGAGCTATGTGTGGATATATACATACTTATATATCCACACATGTAAATATATCTATGTCCAGGCTTTTGGTGTATAGCTAACAGCCCAACAGGTGCTAATGACCAGTGTGAGTGTTCTGTCACACTAATCATTATATCCATGAACCCTGGTCCATTTTCCTATATTGTACATAAAAGAGCATAGATTTTATTTGACATATTTTTATGATTTTTACTTTTTGTAAATCATAGAACACAGAGTTGGAAATTTAAAGCTTATGAGAATATATTCGCACTGATACCACAGAATGATAATAAGCCATACTACTAACATAGCTTAAATACAACATTATAATACCTTAACATCAATGAGATATTTACTGTAAAATATCATTGTAATAGATTGCTAGGTACATCTCAAAAAAAGCTAGCACAGTCCCAAAACTGTATAACTGCCCAGTATCATATTAACTTACATGTCTTTCAGTCAGCATTCTGCAGAATCTCATTTAATTGAAATCACTTTGCCTATGTAAACTTCTCCTCTGTTTATATAAGATTTCACTGTTTAGTTTTGCCTTAAGCAAATGCAGCCTTTTGTTTGTCCATAAAACATTAGATTGGATGTAAAGTCTAATACAGATTGCTTCCGTCACTGACCATGGACCACAGGCAGTTGCCAATGCAGTGTGCTCTATTGTCATTAAGAACTGGCCTATATCCTTAGTCTGCTCTTTCAGAAAAATATTTTTTTGACAAAAAAAAAAAAAAACCGTTTTTTCCCTACAGTTACTGGTTTTACATTTGAAAGACCATAAAATTTACATTTTAAATGCTCTTGATGCTGTGAATTATCAATTTCTCAAAAAAATGTTTTTCTTATTTCTAGAGACACTAATATCTAACTTTTTTTTCTGTCCTCAAAAGTGTATATTTATATTTAATCCTTCTGTGGGAAGTTCAGTTTGTTCCCCAACTTAACTATAGCTCAGTTTTTAGTTTCTGTTCTGATACATAGTAGTTTTAAGATATAATGCTTGACTTTCCTGCTTTTTGTTGTCGTTGTTGTTAAGGCTAACATGATTTTCCTTATCCAGGCCATGTTGGATGTGGCTGCAAGCCAGGGCTGGCTGGTGACTGTCCTAAATATCACCCACCTGGTTCAAATGGTGATACAAGGTCGGTGGCTAAAGGATTCTTCTCTTCTTACAATACCAAACATAGAACAGCACCATCTTCACCTTTTCAGGTAATTGTTTTGTCAATGTAATTATTTTAATTTAAAAAAAAAAAAAACTTTTTAATGGGGTCGGGCTGAGATCCCGCCCAGTGGTTTATACATGCCGTGCTTGAGCCCAGTAGCTGTGACCCACGCAGCCACAAAAGCAGTGCTCCTCTTCACACTCACAGAGATACTACAGTCCCAGGTTTTGCCTAGGACATTGATTCTTTCAGGTTTAAAATAACTGTCTTCCAGGGGGAGAAAAGTCTGGGTTGTGTTATAATAGCCTCTTTTGGAATGAGGTTACTAGCCCCAAGATGAGCAGCAAGTTTAACCTCTTCTTATCTAAACCCTTTCCCATTTGCAGCATTGGTTGGTCATACGTATACTTTAATTGAATTTATTCCCTTGCAATATCAGCCTCCATTTAAGAAGACATTGATAGTGTACTTTGTGATCAAGCATAAAATAAATTGCCATTTTCTTCTGTAATACAAGAGAATTAAGGAATCTGAATTGTTTTCAAATGAAAATTATACTTCTGTTATTTGATACACTGGAAGAGCTATGTTAGCATCAAATTATTTAGCCTTAGGCCTCGTACAATAGTTATAAAGGTTTTAGCCAGAGGGAAAATTACATAATACATGGAGGTTGGTAGTATTTAAATGAAATATTTCTTTCACACCAGTGCTTCATATTTGAGAGACACTTTTCAACCAAAACCTTGTTTTACAGTCATGAAACAAAGTTTGCTTGAAGCTTGCCATCATGTTACTTTTATAATTTTATCAGCCAGGAAAGGTGTTACAATCATTAGAGCCTATAGATAGAAATAACAACAAAACCCTCAGGCATGGGTTGGGGATGTAGCTCAGTTGATAGAGTACTTGTCTAGCAAGCAGGAAAGCCTTGGTTCAATTCCCAGCACTATGTAAACCAGTCCTGTTAGTATACAGAACATAGGAATTGGAGGCAAGAAGATCAGGTGTTCAAGGCTATTGTCAGCCACACATCAAGTTGAAGGTTAGCCTAGGTAACAGAGACCCTAGGACTCATACGAACAAAACAAATAAATAAATAAAATGCCTTAGGCATATACGGAGTACCTCCAGGAGATGCTCTTATTTAATTCAAATATATTAGGCTCTGTGGCACTCTCAAGATGTTTGAGTCTACCGTGGGATATCCCTGAAAAATAATACAATTGTGCTTAGAGCAAGACATGCTAGTAGGAAGTGTTAAGAGGAGGCAGACACCCATATGTGTCTGTAGCTGTCTCCAGATCCTTTAGCTGTAAATGGTACAAAAGCTGGATTGCAGCAGTAAAGAAGGAATATTAAGGGACCGGGGGGTCTATTATAAGAAGTAAGAACTAGCAGGGGCCTAGGAAATCCTCTCTAGTTTTCTAGAAAAACCTTAAGAGTATGAGTATGATTCCAGTTGTATTTTTTTCTTAGCTTAAAAATCTAATGGCCTGTGTTCCTGTAGACACCCACTATCTGTGAAACCTAAGTATTGAATGTATAGATTACACTTTACATATTTCATATAGTAGTAGAGATGACTTAGAGAATACTGTTATTTAAAAGTTAGCATAGTGGCATACAAAATGTACATCTATTTTTAAAAAACTGTTAAAACCACTGTCATCATTTGGCTGTGAAGAAATTATTTTATTGGTGTATATTGTTTCATAGGAAATGGAAACCACCCGTAAAGGGCCCACATGCTAGGCCAACATCCATCGAATGCCTTCCTGAGCTGATCCATGCCTGTGAAGGGAAAGACCATATATTCAGTTCCATGGTGGAGAACGAATTACAGTCAGCCAAAACAAAGCAGGTATATCCATCTCTCCCCCAGGTCAAGAGTTTCCTTAACTTAGAACACAGTTTCTCAGCTGTGAGGCACCAACCCATGTGGTAATGGAATCATGAAAAATTGGTAACAGTGAAGGGTTTTTGACATAATGACCGAAAGTTAATTCAGAATCAAACATATCATGCCTCTGATGTGTTCCAAACATTTATCATCCATGTTTCATGTCACAACCTCACTGCAGCCTTGATTGATTCTAACACGTAGTAAAACACACCTTGCATTATGTGTGCTGTTATGCTTCACAAGGCCAGTGAATGTTACCTGAAACACCTTAGTTTAAATTTGGGACTATTGTTGTTGTAATAAAAGCGGCAGGGCTGCGTCCCCGGCATCCAGCCGCCCACATGGCTAGCTTATGCCCCGAAATAATTACATGGAAACTATTCTTTTAATCATTGCCTGGCCCATTAGCTCCAGCCTCTTATTGGCTAGCTCTTACATATTGATCTAACCCATTTCTAATATTCTGTGTAGTACCACGAGCTGGCTTACCAGGAAAGATCTTAACCTGCGTCTGTCTGGAGTGAGAGAATCATGGCGACTCCTGACTCAGCTTCTTTCTCCCAGCATTCTGTTCTGTCTACTCCGCCTACCTAATTTTCTGTCCTATTAAAGGGGCCAAGGCAGTTTCTTTATTACTTAACCAATGAAACAACATATAGAAAGATGACCCACCTCCATCATATTGTATTTTTTAAATTACAGTATTTTTTACTGGACATATAAAGTTTTCTTCTCTTATGGAAACATAATGGTTTAATTACCGAGAGCAAAAACTTTGAATTTCATTTGGAGGTAGAAGGTGTGCCTGGGCATATATACAATCCCTTCAGTTACTGGTTTATATCTTATGTCTTACATTAATCATTTTTCTCTTCCTAGATTATAAAATAGTCTTTCAAATACTGACCTTTTGTGAACCATATGACTTGTATATACAGTTAAATTGCTGTTGTGAAAGGCAGAATAAGTTGTCTATCCAAACAGTCTTTGGGAAAAGAAATATCATGAATGAATGATGCCAGAAATATTTGACTTTTTAGATTTTAAGTTGTTAGCATTTTATCCTGAAATTTTAAAGTAGGTATTCAGCATTTCTTCACAATTCTGCAACTTCAGTTATTGAAGAAACTTTTTTTTTTTTTTTTTGATTTTTCAAGACAGGGTTTCTCTGTGGTTTTGGAGCCTGTCCTGGAACTAGCTCTTGTAGACCAGGCTGGTCTCGAACTCACAGAGATCCGCCTGCCTCTGCCTCTCAAGTACTGGGATTAAAGGCGTGCGCCACCACTGCCCATCTTGAAGAAACTTTTTCTATACCATGTTTCTTTTCCAAGTGAAACTTACTTTAAGCAATACTTGGTAAAAGTGTAACAGGCATAAGTATCTGATTGACTGTTCAGTTTCTGTTGAACCCCAAATTGACACAAATCATTATTTAAATATTCATAATAAATGCCTATCTTTCTAACAAAATTACCATGAAAATTGTGAATAAAAACATCTCTGAATTCAAACAAGACTACTGTTAGCAACAACAGATTTCTCGCATAACATACACTGATTTCAAGCCAAGTTTTAGATGTGATGAAAAATTAGAACATTGTTATAATTAGTTAAGGGAAAACTCAGAAGTAAACTTACTTAATTTATTTGCATAAATTGCCATTCTGTTTCTTTAAAACCAAATGCAAATTGGCTCTGTCTGATATGATGATGGTTATTTGGCTCAAAAGTGCTTCAATTTGCAGAGCAATCTGGTGTCGGCTCTGCAGTGAGGCGATCCCAGGTAACATACAAATCCTGAATTATTCCAGAAATTAGTATGTTTAAAGCATCAATTTAAGTGCTAATTGCAGTAGTAATGAGAAAAAGCAGTACAACTGTGAGATTTGCATCTCCTACCCCATCAGTATGCCTGGAACGGCTGCTGACTGGCAGAGGATTTGGCTGCTAATTAAATAATTGTATGCATGGCAGTGATCTTGCCTGATTCAATAGATGAAGATTAATCCTCAGATAAATATGTTTGGCTGGTATTGAAATGTCTTAGCAGTTTTTTTAAAAATAGCTCATGATATGTATGTGTATGTATGCATGTATGTATATATATCCACATGCACGTGTATATTGTGTATATATTTACATGTATGCATATATATACACACACATATAGTAAGTAAACGTGTACACATTATAGGCTGAAAAATTATACTAAATTCTTCCTAAAGATTCATACTTGTAAAAGCCAAGATACTTTTAAGAGAATTGTAGCATAATTCAAGGAGTTGCTAAAAGCAGAAGACATTTTATTGGTAACTAATTTAATTGTGCAAGTAAAAAGAAAGAGTAATAATGTTTGTTTCACATATGTCATCTCATTAAATAAATGCCCTACTGAATTGTATGTCTCCTTCACCATTTTTACATGCTGGTCAGTCTTAAGTAGGGCAGTTTCTCTTCTCACTAACTACTAGTTCTGGCAAGGGCTCAGCCAGCATGTGTCCTTAAACTCCGTTCTATAGCTGTTTCGAAATCTAGTTCCAGGCATGATTTCAAATTGGTAAGAAAAAGTTACAGGATTCAATTCTCATTGAACTAACTTTTCTTCCCTTTTTTTTTTTTTTTTTTTTTATTCCTGAGGGTGGTTTGACTCATCCGAGCTACTTCATCTCAATTACAAACACTCAGCAGCAGTAAAACCACAGTGAACAGCAATTAAAGTCTAGAAAGAAAACTGTGGTATACATTAAGGAATCCAAAGAAACCAAAGTGAAAGTGATCATGGGCTTTTAAAACTACATTAGGAAGTATTCTAGATTGATAGTAAGTTTGCCACATACCTGTAAATCTTACAAAAATGATAATTACCTTAACTCCTTGAGTTTCTTGTGGTTTCTAGTAATATAAACTTTCAATTTTTTTCATTCTACATTGTTGAGCACTGACTGAATGATTATTTGCAAGTGTCTTAAAGAAGAAGTATAAAGTGGCAAAATATTTCCATTCTTTTTTAAGTTTTTTTTCTTTGTGTCTTTCACATCATGCATCTCAATCCCATTCATTTCCCCCATCCCTACATACCCACCCCTGCCCCAGCAACCTCTCCCCCAAAATAAAATAAAATTTAAGAGAAAAAGGGAAAAAATTATCAATCTCATCATGGACACTGTAGTGTGACACAGTAGATCATGCAATAAACCCCCTTTTCTATATCTTTACTTACAAGTGTTCATTGCAAAGCGTCATGGGTCTAGTTCAAGGCCTCTGGTTTCTGCTACACTATTGATGCTAGGCCTTCACAGGGACTCCTCTTGGATATCCTGTTGTTTTTCTGTATCTTGGAGAATCTGCAAGACTGTCCCCTTCATATGTTCCAGAAGATTGTTATTGTGGTGGATATTGGGGGCGGGAGGCGCCAACTCATAACCTGTACCTGGACCTGGGTACTTACAGAGTTGGTCACCCTCCCATTTCTCCCTTGTCCTCACTACCAGGGTGAGCTCTCCAGCATTGTCCTGGCTACTTCACCCCTTGCAATGATAAGCAAGGTGTGAAGCCAGTTCTGCTTTTAGGACCTCATGTCAGCTCTCCTAGACCTACACCATCAGGGCCAGCTCTACTGTACTGCCCAGACGAGGTACAGGGGCTACATATTTTCCCTCTTTATAGGTGATGTTTTAATTAGTACTGTCAGAATAACAATGTGAAAAAAATTTCTAGACTAAATCCCAGAATTACAGGGTTCCCTATGAATTATAGCTATTACAGAATTTTACTGTAGAAATTTACAGAAAAAAATTAGAATGTGAACAAAAACAGTTGTATTGTGCTATGTTTCATTAAGTTGTTTAATGAAAGATACTGACGTCAATTTATTTTCAGGTTGTCTTTATAGGCCCACATAATGTTCTCCACATTAAAAGTCACTTATAATATCTGAATAAGCACATCTCTAAAACAAAATCATTAACAATAAACTTTTTGGAGGGGAGGCGAGGATTCCAGACTGGGTTTCTCTGTGTGGCCCTGGCTCTCCTAACTCTTGTAGACCAAGCTGGCCTCAAACTCACAGAGATCTGCCTGCCTCTGCCTCCCGAGTGCTGGGATTAAATGTGTATGCCACCACTACCTGTAACAGTAAACTTTTAATCATGTTTACTTTTTTTTATAGCCAATAGTTACTCAAATCAAGTGACATGTACAATAAAAAGCTAAGTTTAGATTGCAATGTCTTTCTTTTTAAAGCAAACTTGAAATCATGAATTTTCTACGTTTACAAGTATAATAAAAGAGAGTGAAATATGAACGGGTAGATGGGTCACACCAGCAGTATCCCAGTAGCAGCATAAAGCTGGGGAAAGTATAAAGTATCTCTGTATCATTTCAACAGCTGCATGAACACAGATTTAGTCTCAAAGTCAAAGACCAACGTTCTAAAAGCACACCATTTCGTAGTTGTTCACTGTGTTTTCCACTAATTATTCCTTTATTATTTTTCTTTTTTATTCAGGCATGGAATTTCTTATCTCGCTTGCCAGTGATAAATGTTGGCATAAGTGTTAAAGGCTCATGGGATGACTCAGTTGAAGGACATAAAGAACTCTCCATTTCAACTCTGACAGCAGACAAGCGAGATGACAACAAGTGGATCAAGTTGCATGCTAATCAGCAGTATGTGCTTCAAGTCAGCCTGCAGAGAGTCCGTTTTGGGTTCCACAAGGTGTAACATTTGCTTTCTATCCTCAAATATTTCACACCAAGTATTTGCATGCACCACCACACATATCTTTTCTATTACTAATGTGTCCGTGTCATTCATGAATCCTGCTTTCTCAACTGGCATTAGCAGCTAGTGTTGGTCTTTTGAAATTAGTCAGTTCTCATGTGCTGTTTTCATGTCCAGAATTTCCCTCCACCTTACCTTGCCTGTTGCATTATACTCATAGATTTCTTTAGTGGTATGTCTTTTAAGGTATAGATTCCTTGAATGCCCTCCATTCTAACCAAAACAGAATCTCAGGGATCTGATACTCTCCTCAGTGCACCCAGTATTTTTAAGGACATTAAACTCTGAGAAGCACTGCCTTGGAGGATCTTGATGTGCAGGATCTACAATACACTAGATGCAAATGAGGTTGAGCTTTCCTAGGTAGTTCTCTGCACCTGAATAACACACTAAGCTTTTTTGAGGCTCAGTTACCGTATCTGTCTACCTCCTTCATTTTAATGCATTAAAGAAAGCTTTGTCAGTTTCATGCAGAGAAAAATGTACAGTCGTTTTTTTATTGTATATTACTTGTACTTTTTTCTGTAGCCTGATATTAAAATCATTTAAGTCTTAAAAGATCACATAGAATGAGGAGAATGTTTTTTAGTGACACCATAATTGAAATAATGAAGACGTCTTCCTTTCAGCCTAGTGGGCTAAGGCTTTGCTGGTGTCCGGAGTAAGTGAAGTGAATAATAAGATTTCAACAAGCAACTTTTGCCCTCTCTTTTTACATATAAAATCATAAATGGAGAATAGTATTAATGTTAAATAAAAATCATGGTAAAATTGCCTTAATATTCACCTTAGAAATAGATTTAGTTGTGCTGAGAATTAAATTTAATTTTTAGTTACTGTTTTAAAAATAAAAACTGTCTGGAAGTCAATAAAATCTAATGAAGAACTTTTTGGTATTAGTATATTTATGTCATAAAGTCATTGTCTTACAAAACCAGTAGATGATTTTTGTAGAAATCAATCCCAAAATAAACTTCAAGTGTTATCATGTTTATATCTAGTCATGGATTGTGGCAAGCTATATATGTAACAAATTGCCAAGCTTATAGATTTGATTCCTAGGCAGGTAGGCCTGGAACTTGCTGTGTAACCCTTGTTCCTTTTATGAAATCATTTGAAGAGCATTGTTAGTTCTTACTGTCTGGCAGCACTCATCAGGACATCCACGTGAGCCTTGCCTTTGTTTAGTTGGCAGTCTTACCGCTCTCTGCTTGGGAGAGTATTTATATGCTCTTGCTTAATTTGGGTATCACATATGTCAAGAAAATTAGCCATTTCTTCTTAATTTCTAGTTTGTTGGAATTGGGTTTTTTTTCTTTTAGATATGCCTGAAGATTCTCTGAATTTTACTAGTGTCTGTTGTAGTATCCACTTTCACCTCTGTTTGCAGTAATTTGGTTCTTTCTCCCTCTTGCTTGATTTGTCTAAGTATTTTTCAAGTTTATTTATGTTCTCATAGATTCTGGGTTTTTTTTTTTTTTGATGCTTTATTTTTTTTCAACTTTCATCTCATTATTTTCTGCCCTGATTGTTATTTCTTTTTAATCTACTTTGAGGGATTGGATTGTTCTTGTTTTTCTAAGACCTTGTGGTGCCTTACTGAATCATTTATTTAGTATTTCTCTGACTTTTATTGTGGGTATTTATAGCTATAAAGTCCTTCCTTAGAACCACATGAATTATATCTCACAGGTTCTTCTTTGGTGTACTTTCATTTCATCCAATTATAGTAATTTTTAATTCCTCTCCTTTCTCAGTGACAGAATCTTCTGAATGTGATGCTCATTCTCCATGAGTTTTTGTATGTTCTTTAATTTTTTTATGTTGATTTCTAGTTTTACTTTTTTTGTGATCACATAAAATGCAAGATATTACTCCAATTTTCTTCTATTTCTTAATATTTTCTTTGTGTCTTAATACATGATCTCTTTTAGAAAAAGTTCCAAAGGCTTCTGAGGCAAGCAGCATTCCTAGCATTTGGTAGAAAATTCTGTAGATGTCTGTTAAGTCTGTTTGCTCTATGATGTCCTTTAATTATGATTTTTGTGTCTTTTTTTTTTAATTTGGAAGATCTGACTAAAGTCATCTGCTGTTACTTTGTTGAAGTTCAGTTTTTCCTTTGTATCCCACAGAATTGTTTAAGAACTTGCATATATCAATATATCAATGTTTAAGGTGTGTGTCTTTAGCATTGAAATATCATCTTGGTAGATTGCTCCTTCACCACTGTAAAGTGACCTTCTAATTGTAGTTAGAAGTCTAGGTTTTTTCAGCACTAGCTACACCTGCTAGCTTCCTCGTTTCATATGCTTGAGATACTTTTTCCTGCTCTTTCACCAACCTAAGGTTGTGTGTCTTTGATAATTACATGTGTTTATTGAAGGCAGCAAATATATGACACTTTGGGGGGGGCTGAATGTATGTGGTGCGCACATAGGTGCATATACACTTGTGTACAGGTACATGTGGAAGCTAGAGATTGATGTTGGTGTCTTCTTCGTTCACTCCTAACCATATATTGATTCAGAGTCCCTCAGTGGACCCAGAACTCGCTGATACAGCTCATCTAGTAAGGCACCTGCAGGATCCTTTTCTCTACTTCATAAGTACAAGATTATAGACAGGCTGCCACAGGTACCTGGCACTTATGTGGGTCCTGAGGATTCAAACTTCAGTCTTCACACTCACACAGCAAACTCCTTACCCACTAAGCTATCTCCCCAGCCCCTGGATCTTAGTTTTAAATCTTGTCTTCCTCTCAGTGTCTTATATAGGAAAATATGTAGTTGGTGCTGGCTTATGGGTTCAGTACTTTAGTCCGCTGTCATCATGACAGGAAGAATGGCAACATGCAGGCAGACCTGGTACTTGAGAAGTAGGTGGCTGGGGCTTCTACATTTGAATCCACAGGCAGCATTAAGTGACAATGGCATACTAGAATGGACTTGAGCATTTGAGACCTCAAAGCCCACCCCATAATGATTCACTTCCTCCAACAAAGCCACACCTACTATAGCAAGGCCATACCTATTAGTGCCAGTCTCTGTGAGCCTATGGGGCCCATTTTCATTCAAATAACTATAAAGGTGTATGTTAATGCCTGTCATTTAATTGATTTTGTAATGTTTAGTTCTTCCTCCTGATGGCTTAACTGCTGTTCTAGCAGGATTTATTGTTTTCTTGTGGGTCAAAGGGTTCCCTCAAATATTTGTGATACTGGCTTACCTATCACAAATTCCTTCAGACTGTGTTTGGCATGGAAATTATTCCATTCTACTTTTAGACCAAAAGGTGCTAGATATTGTGATATGAATTGACAGTTACTGTCTTTCAAAACTGAAAGTAGGTTGTTACATGATTTCATGGCTTTTAGACTTCTGTTGACAAATCAACTGTTCTCCTGGTGCGTTTACCTTTATAAGTGACTTGGTTCTTTTCTATGTTTTACATATTTAATGTTTAAAGTATAATATGACACGGGAAAGTTGTTTGTTTGTCTGCTCGGCATTGTAAATGCCTCATATATCTACATAGCCATCTCTTTCCCTCAATTTGGGAAATCTGCTGTTTTTATTAAATATATTTTCTATGCCTTTAGCTTCTCCTATGTCTCAAATTCATATATTTAGTTGTTAATGGTGTCCCATAGATCTTGTGTATTCTGTTTATACTTTCTCATTATTTTATTTTCGTCATTGTCTGAATGTTCTTATTTGTCTATCTTGTCTTCTAGCTTTGGTATTCTGTCTTACACTTAATCCATTCTATTGGTAAAGCTTTCATTGATTTTAATTGACTTACTGTGCTTTAATTTTCAAGAAAATCTAATTGCTTTGCATATTTCTCTACTTTTAGTTCCTCCTTTTATCATTTCATTATGATGTGCTTGTACATACACAAATGGGTGAAATGGGAGTATGTGCACTTGTGTGGAGGCCATGGGTGTTGTTCCTCTGGAGCCATCCACCTTATTTTCCACCTTACTGTTTTTTAATGGGGTTTCTCACTGTCCCTGGGGCTTACTGATTATCTAAGCTGGCTCACCAGCCAGCCCTTGGAATCCTCTCATCTCCACCTACCAGTTCTGAAATTAAAGGCACACACCACTATGCGCACTTGCATCCTTTCTCCAGCCTCTTAAGTGCCTTTGTCATACCCTATATTGACTTCCTTAATTCATTCAAGTGCTTTGTTTGAATTGTTTTTAATGTATTCACTGACATAAAATGTCTTCTATGACATCAAAGATTTTATGGCATTAAGTTTTCTTCTAGTCCTTCATTTGAAAATTTGTCAAGGATTTTATGTAATTTACTTTTATTTGGAATTTTTTATTTTGGAATTGACCATTTTCATAGAAAGCCCATTGCCATGATTTTTCATGTTTATTGTTCTTTGTTGGGACTTACCTATCTGAGCTTAGGTCATTAGTTGGGATATGTTTGTTTCTTTGTTTGTTTGTTTGTTTGTTTTAAAATTGTATTATTTCAGTTGAAGTATTTGCAGTGTTCAAGTAGACTATGTTGTAGTATGGGTGAAGTGTCATTTCTCCCACTGGTGACTGCAGTTTCGGTGCTGTAGTTAAGCACTCATTCAGCACACATGCTCAAGAAAACAGACCCAATCTCCATCGCCAGTCTTTGTGTAGGAAAATACCAGCTAGGTGCAGGTGCAAACAGTCTCAATCCTGCACTAGTATAGAAACGAGTTTAGGGCATGTTCCTCTGCCATCCTTCACATGTTGTGGTCCGTCAGTGCACAGCTAAAGGGCAAGCCTATCTATGCAACTCCACTCCAGTCCAAAACTCAGACTGTATTTCCACTTTGTAGAACATTGTAACAGTTAGGCTTAAAGTTTAAAAAAAAAAAATCTTCTCAATCTTAGAAAATCTCCAGACTGGATTTCAGAGTATAGTCTCTTGGCATTTCCCCTAAGTCCCCAGAATAAACCACACAAGACACTCCTCAGCCTCTAGAGCTCCCGGAAATAAATAAGTAGATGGATGGATAGATGGTTGAGTAGTAAGTAAGTAATAAAGTAAAATATATCCTTTTTATGTAGATTTTATTCTTGGACAGAGCAAAGGGTCTGCTTTTGTTTGTTCATTATTATGAGGTTTATTGTCTAGTCTTGACTAACGTGTTCATTTGCTGACTTTTTTCCCTAACTATCAGTTCTTTGTGCATGCAACTTTGGAGGATTTATGTAACATTTAAATGTAAAAATGTACCTCAGATTTTTCTTCTGTCTATGGAATGTTAATGTTTATTTTAAGAATGGCATGTAAACTGTATGTCGTGACTCAGAACTTTCTGTTCTAGATGAACCAAATGTTTTGATAGTCATAGTCACAGAGTGACTCCTTTATATGCTCTGGGAGCCTTAAAGAAAGGGAACTAAAGACATAGTAAAGACAAAAAACCAGAAAGGAAGGGACTTTAAAACATCCAGCTAGATGTAATTGAGCTTGAATTCAAGTGAAACAGCATAGCCTTGTAAACACAGCTGACAGACCGGAAATATAGGGATTACTCATGTTTTATCTTTCTTCTGGTTTTCAGGGAAAACATGAGAGTTATGCAATTACTCCTCGATTTCCCAAACTAAAAGATGAAGGATGGTTTTTGATATTAGGAGAGGTGGATAAGAGAGAGATGATTGCTTCAAAACGAGTAGGATTTGTTCGAACTCATCATGATGCCTCGCTCTCTTTCTTTACTCCTGAAATACCTGGAAGGTAAGCAGCATCATACACTCAAGTTTCAAAAAAGTGAAGTGTGCTGATTCTCTGTCCTGAAAAATCTACATTTACTGGACTATGTACTAATGACCTTCTATATAGGTATCACCTTTCACCTGTGTTAATTCTCTTGTTTAAATACATATTCAAACTATTAATCACCAACTTTTAAAATATCCCTGAAAATTTACATTTTTATCTGAGGTTTTTCTTCTATTACCATTTATTGTAGACAGTGGTGTGTTTCATAAAGATGCTCTCACTCACATGTATCATGTACTTTCTGTTTTTCATATTTCAGATACATCTTCACCCTATATCTCATGAGTGACTGTTACCTTGGCCTAGACCAGCAGTATGACATTTATCTCAATGTGACAAAAGCAAACCTTTCGACACAGGTCAGCACAGAGATCTCCGATGCCTTCACTGACTTGGCAGTATAGTAACCTGACCCAAGGCCACTTGAAAGAAGTGACTGAGAGTCTTGGCTGTTCAGTCATGTGGACAAGTTGAATTACTTGGTGTCTACCTTGGCAGAATCAACTTCTAACCTCAAAACATCTAGGAGATTGACAGTGGCTGCCATGATGATTTCCAGCAACATTAGCCACAGAGGCCTTTTAGAAAGTGCTGCTTTTTGTAACGGCTTCATGAGTTTCTTTAATGTAAGATAAGTAAACATGTAACATGATTTTTAAGTTGTATATGTTGGAGGTGACAGATATGAGTTATCCTACTTTGCATCTCACAATGTACTGTTTACATGAATGCCATCTACTCCTTTTTCTAATGGAAATTCCATCAAGGTATGACAGGTTAGCAGTTTAAGCAATATAAAACATGTAAATCTGTGAGGTAATCCAAACTGGGTATTATCAGCAAAATTTATGCTTTGGTCTGATAACATGTAGAAATAGTTTCACAGATTTCTTTTTAAAGATAATAATATATGATATAAAATTATATTGCAGAGATCAGTGGTGATTTCTCAAAGACCATACATTGATTTCAGAGAATGTAAACACTGTAACTGGTGAAAATAAAATATATAGAGTGCTCCTTCCAGAAAACCCAGTCTGGTTTTTTTTTCATTACCTTCCCATTATATCCCCTGATCCTCATCTATTCTTTTTTCTTTCACTTTTCAAAACTACTTTCCTTCGCTGATATTTTTACACATACAAGAGGAAAGTTCAGTGTAAATCATAATTTTTTGTTTGCCTTTGGGGTTTGGTTTCATTCAGTTTTGCATCTCAGGTTCTCACCGAGTAATCTAGCCTGGCCTCAGACTTGGGGCTCTTCTCCCTCCATTTCCCAAGTGCTGATCTCCATGAATGCACAGCCAAACCTAGCGATAATTTTTTTGTCTTCATATTCAATCCTACAAATAGATCACCTGTAATAAAGGAAATATGTTTATTCAAACAAGTTCTGTCTTGAAGAAGAGCTATTCAAAATGTATTTAGAAAGTTCATGTCTACATAATATACATTTTAATGGAATGTAATTGTCTTTGCAAAGTAATTCTTGGCCCCAACATAATTATAACTATTGCAAATTCTAGAATGTAAACATTTCTCAAGTTGGAACTTCCAAGTTGTGTTTCTCTTCCTATGATGAGGAAGTCAGGGAGAAAAGAAGATTTTTTTTTAAGATAAAGTGGGGACATGCACTATATGCTCTTTTTAGAATATAGATAACTAGTGTGACCACGTGGGAGGATGAGATATATGGAGAATTCTTGTCTCAGAATGGCTTCACATAAATCACTTTTTGTACTTTTCCTTCAGAAGAGTTTATTTCCTAATTGAAATTTGTACCTTAACCTCTGGTTTAATCAGATTAAATGAAAATTACATCTAAAAAATAATCACCAATACTGACAGGGATCTGTGTAGAAACGAATTTATATATTGTATTAATGTCATCTTTCTCAGAAAATGTGCAGGTCTTAGGGAGTAGGGAATGCATTTCACTGGATATATTAATATGACATAGGAGAAATAAGAACAAGTCTATCTCCATCAGAAAGGCAAGAATCAGTAGGGCATAGTGAAGCATGTCTTTAATCCCAGCACTCAGGACAAAGGCATGTGGTCTACGGGGCAAAGGCCAGACTTGTCTACAGCTCCAGTGACATAGTGAGAGACCCTGTCTCAAAATGAAAAGAGAAAGAAAAAGAGAAAAAAAAGACAGGTAAGAATCTAACATTAAAATTGTTTAACTCTCAATCAACCAGAAAAGATGAAGTATATACTAAGATAGAAAGATTGATCATGTTTCTATCATAAGCCCCAGGTTGAGAGCCATTTTTCATAAGCCCCATATTGAGAGCCATGTGTCATGTCCCATATCCGGGACAAATACTGTGTCCTGCCTGGCTTATCTGTTCATGCCTGGAGAGAAGAGTGAGGACTAAGGAAGAAATAGACTAGAGACAACTGATAGAGTGGGGGCGGGGGGGGGGCATCTAGTAAATATTGAGATTTTCTTAGTGCTTATTTCTTATAAGGTTTATATACCCCAATCCAAAGAGGAGGGGGAAGGCAAGAGGCTTCTTTACCATGATACAAGGAACAAACAAAGTAATTCTTTTCTTAGTACCCAAAACACAAAGTAACCACACCTTAGGTCAAAATATCCTGGTAGTGGCCACACCTTAGGTCAAACCTCCTGTCGTGAAACCTTGAAGGAACAAGAATAGATCTGAACTCTCTGACCTTTAGTCAAGGTGGAAGGGATCCACTTCTGCTTCTACATCATTTCTGCATCAGTGACTTTATCTGCACTCATTGTTCCCCGCACTTTAGAGGAATCAGACATCGGACAATAGAGTCTCATTGGTGCTAATTTTTTAGATCATTGATTTCTTATCTTTCTTAGTGGCCAAAAATTTCAACATTGTTTAAAATTATCCAAATCTTAATTTGGGGGAGATCTTTTAAGAAAACATACAGTGATGAAAAGATTGAGTGTTCCATCTTACAAAGTAGAGGTTTCCTTTTTTAACTTTACTCTGTTGATCTCGTACGTTTATATAATGCATCCTGCTCACACTCGCCCAAATCCAACCTTATACACTTGCTACCCAAGTCACCCTCCTTCCCTACCAGGCCTTTCCTACTTTCTTGTCATTTTGTTTTGTGATTCACTGAATGTAATCAGGACTGTCTGGATAAGAATAGGTTTGGAGCTATCGACTAGAGTATTGGGGACTCAGCAGTGACTATACCACTGAAGTCTGTAACTTACCCCTTCCCTAGCATCCAAAAGCCTTCCCTGGGGAGGGATAGAGTCCTATATCCCCCTCCTCCATGGATGACTGAATATGGACACACCCAGTCTTGTGCAGGCAACATGAGTTCATGGCTATAATGGCCACATCATTCCCTGAAGATAGCGCTTCCCAGGCCTCCTCCCCATCATCCAGCTCTTAAATATTTCTGCAACCTCCTCCATGATGTTTCCTATAAAGTAAAAAGGTGATATGAACGTCCCAGTTAGGGCTAAGTGCCCAACAGTCACTTCTCAGTACATTAATCAACCATAAACCTTTGTATTCACTGTTTGTTGGCGGTGGCTGCTGATTTGATGAATACTGAGAGCAGCACTTGTCTGTACATATAAACATAAGTATTTAGAAAGCAGATTCATGCAAGTCTTTAACAAAACTAGGAGGAGGGCCCACTTGTTCATCCCGGCTACCCAGCTAGGTTAGCCCCGAAATAATCACACAGAAACTGTATTAATTAAATCACTGCTTGGCCCATTAGCTCTAATATCTTATTGGCTAGCTCTTCTTACATCTTAATTTAACCCATTTCTATTAATATGTATATCACCATGTGGCAGTGGCTTACCGGCAAAGATTTGGCAGGTCTGACTCTGGTGACTCCATGGGGTCCCTCTGATTCTGCCTTCTTTCTCCCAGCATGCTATTTAGTTTTCCCCGCCTACCTAAGTTCTGCCCTATCAACAGGCCAAGGCAGTTCTTTATTCATTAACCAATAAAAGGAACACACAGACAGAAGGACCTCCCACACCACAAAACAATAGTAATAATTTCCCCCATAGAGCCTAGCCCATGAACTTTTGACCAGGTCACAATACCAGGGATGAATTTCCTCCTGTGAAGCTGACTCAAATCCAAACAGAAAGATGTTGGTTACTACCCCCTAAAAGTCGTGCCACTGGTTCAACAGCGGGTATATCTTTTCTGGCAGATAAGTTATTACAGGACAAAAGCTACACCACTGGGTAAGACCATGATGACTTCTCCCCCCACATGGATGCATAGCACTTTTCAACATTGTGAAGCTAGCCAGCAAGGAGGAAACTTGCAGCTCAGTTTCAGCTTCATCTCTATGTCCTGTAACCAAGATATGTGATGTCTTCAGTAATTGGATCTTACCTTTAAGCTCCCATCTATATCCAATAGCAAAAAGAATAGCACATGTTTGAAGAACACTTAAACCTTCCTGAGCAACAACTCAAACAGAAATATCCTGCATTTGGCACTGAGATTTTCATTTCATTACCTCTGGTTTCTGTAGTTGGCATTATATATAATAGTTCAAGTAGCAGTATGCTACATGGGTAGTTAATAAAGTGGCTTCTTCAGTACCCATGGTTCACTTTATCTAAAAATATGTTACTAAAGGCATTTTGAAAAGACCATGGAAACTTAACATACTATAGAGTCTTTTTAAAAATCTATACAACAATTTAATATAAACTTAGAATAGAAAAAATTGGTCCTATTTCAATGCATCAGTGACTATCTACACCCCTTCCCCCCACCATTTACAGTTTTAGTGAATATAATGTAAAGACAGCATTCACAAGAAAGACCTGTGGTAGTTCAAGAGTAATGGGGCACTTACATACTGGAGCTTTATAAGGAACATCAAGTTGACTCCATGAATTTCTTTTAGAAAAATCACATGAAATTGGAGAAGAAATAAGAGGAATAAAATAGAGGGATAAGCATAGAATCAATAACATCTACATATATAAAATTATCAACAAAGATAAAAAGTGAAACTACTTTTCTCATAATTTATGAATTGATACCAAAGACTTCAGAAAATAAACTTTCTAAAAATATTCTTGTGGCATCTTAATTTTTAACATCTAGTCCCTGAATACAAGGGTACCACATTTGTAAAGGAAATGCTAATAAAGTTTAAATCACACATTGACCCTCACACGTTGATAATGGAAGACTTTAATACCAATGGGCAGATCATCAAGACAAAAACTAAACAGAAATACTGGAGCTAACAAACATTATGACCCAATTGAACCTAACAGTTATCTACAGAATATTTCACCAAAACACAAAAGAATAGACTTTCTTCTCAGCACCCTATAGAACATTTTCCAAAACTGATCACATATTTTGTCACAAAGCAAGTTTCAAAAGATACAAGAAAATTGAAATAACCCTCTGCAACCTATCAAACTACCATGAATTAAAACTGAATTTCAACAACAGAAAGCCTATAAACTCAAAGAAGCTGAACAACTCTCTACTGAATTATCACTGGGTCCAGGAAAAATAAAGAAAGTAAAGACTTCCAAAAATTTAATGAAAATGAACGCACAACATACCCAAACATGGGACACAAAGTGGTAAGAAGAAAGGTCATAGCCCTAAGTGCCTTCATAAAGGAATTGGAAAAAACATATACTAGTGACTTAACAGAACACTTGGAAGCTCTAGAATAAAAAGGAACAGATACACCCAAAAGGAGTAGACAACAAGAAATAAAATGAGCAGTAAAACAAAACAAAACAAAGAAAAATAGAATCAATGAAACAGAGAGTTGGTTCTTTGAGAAAGACAAGATAGAAAACCCTTAGCCAAACTACCACAAAAACGGAAAGATAAACAAAATCGGACACAAAAAGGGGGACATAACACTCAGGAAATCCAAAGAGCCTTTAAGTCATACTTCAAAAACCTGTAATCTACTAAATTGGAAAAATCTAAGAGAAATTGACAAATGTCATGATAAATATCACCAAAATTAAATCAAGATCGGATAAAGAGTTTAAACAAAAATATAATTCGTAAGGCAACAAAAGTAGTCATTAAAATTTTCTCAAACATAAAAGCCCAGGGCCAGATGGTGTTAGCACAGACTTCTACCAGACTTTCAAAAAAAGACCTAATTCCAATAATCCTCAAATTATTCCATAAAGTAGAAACAGAAGGAATATTGACAAATTCTTTTTATGAGGTTACAGTAATACTGATACCCAAACCACAAAAGATTCAACAAAGAAAGAGAATTACAGACCAATTTCCCTCATGAACATTGATGCAAAAATACCCAATAAAATACTTGCAAACTGAATCCAAGAGCACATCAAAAAGATCATGCGTCATGATCAAATAGGCTTCATCTCAGAGATGCAGGGATGGTTCAACCTACTAAAATCTGTCAATGCAATCCACCATAGAAATAAACTGAAAGAAAAAAAGCATGAGCATCTCATTACATGGTAATAGAGCCTTTAACAAAATCCATCACCTCTTCATGATAAAAGACTTGGAGAGAGAAGAAATACAAGAGACATAAACATAATAAAGGCAATATACAGCATGCCAATTGCCAACATCAAATTAAATGGAAAGTGAAAGCAATTTCACTAAAATCAGGAATAAGACAAGACTGTTCACTCTTCGTATCTATTCAATATACTACTTGAAGTTCTAGCTAGAGCTGTAAGACAACAAAAGGAGATCAATAGAATACAAATTGGAGAGAAAAAAGTCAAAGTATCATTATTTGAAGATGATATGATTGTGACCCCTAAACAACAAACAGGCTGAGAAAGAAATCAGGAAAATAACACCCTTCACAATAGCCACGAATAATATAAAATAACTTGGTGTAACTCTAAGCAAGCAAGTGAAAGACCTGTATGAAAAGAACTTCAAGTCTTTGAAGAAAGAAATCAAAGAAGATATCAAAAGATGGAAAGATCTCCCATGCTCATAGAATGGTAGGATTAAAAGTTAAAATGGCCATATTATCTAAAGCAGTCTATAAATTCAATGCAATCCCCATTAAAATGCCAATAAAATTCTTTACACACCTTGAAAGATCAAAACTTTATATGGACAACAAGGATAGCTAAAACAGTAATGAACAATTTCTATTACTTAAACTTTCAGAGATATCACTATCACTGATTTCAAGCTCTGCTACAGAGCTATAGTAATAAAAACTAGCATGGTATAGGCTTAAAAACAGACATGTGAATCAGTGGCATCAAATTGAAGGCCCAGATGTAAATCCACATACCTATGGACACCTGATTTTTGACAAGTGAAAATTATACAATAGAAAAAAGAAAGCATCTTCAACAAATGGTAATGATATGACTGGATGTGGACAATATAGAAGAATGCAAATAGATCCATAGCTATCACCCTGCAAAAAACTCCAGTTGAAGTGGGTCAAAAAAAAATCTCAATATAAATCCAGAAACACTAAACCTAATAAAGTCGGAAATAGCTTTTAACACATTGACACAGGAGACAACTTTCTAAATAGAACACTGATAGTACAAATACTAAGATTGACAATTAAGAAATGATACCTCATGAAACTGAAAGCTTCTCTGTAAGGTAAAGAATACCATCAATAGGACAAAACAGCAACCTACAATTTCTGAGTGATTATGTTGTGGTCTTGGCAGCTTGAAATGAACAAGCAGTTACCCCTAACAAATTGGCATGACAATGTGGTCAACTATATCTACATAAAACCTGAGAAAGCTTCGAAAGGAATTCTAGACACAAAAGAACAGAGTTAAGCATGGCTTAATGCTATGGGTCCTTTAAGAGAGGTTTTTCTGATTGAGAGGTAGCAGAAAAAAACACAGTTTTGAAAGGGCAGCTTCCTGGGCCTTGCTGTCAACATGATCTCTGGCTCTCTTAGGAGGCTGAGCATTTAAATGGGATTTGTGAGCAGTGTGTTGCAAACTGCTTAATGGCGCAACATAGATCCTCAGTATACCTGAAACTGGGAGAGTGTGCACGACTCACAGAGGTGGAAACATGTCTCCACCATGTTGGACTAGGCAGAACCAAAAGACAAAGCAGATTTGGTCCTAGCTGTGCCCACTTAGTATAAAAAAGACCCCTAAATGGGTCACAATGTTTGATAAACATACATAGGCTTGGGATAAAGAAGAAAAAGAGTACAGAGAGTTATAAAAGAAGTAAATAGTTTTAAAAAATAAAAATGTCTTTAAAGATACAAAGTAAAGACAGTCATAGATTAAAAGGAGTAAATAAAAATAAGTCACATAAAGACAGTAAATACACAGAGAGTCTGGATTATGTATATCATTGTGTTTTCTTTGAATTTTTTGACTGTGGAAGAGCTAAGTATAGAGAGCCATTTCATTGTATGGGCTGCTAAGCTAAACCAACATATATATTTTAAAGGTATCTTGACTTCAGCATTTGAGTCTAAGGATTTGTTATTTTGGAAAGAAATTCTTCTTTTGTTTCCACAGAGGATGAAAACATGTAGAATCCTTCCAGATTAATGTGCTTTAATGGACCAAGATCACCCAAAAGTTCTTTGTGAACACCCCAAAAATTACTTTGCCCAATAAACAACAGAAAGTAGTTTAGAGATAACTTTGCCCCAATTCCCAAATATTGTTTATAATTTGTTTGTTTATATTGCATTGGTATGGATCTTAATTTATTGATGCAAACTTAAGATCAATTTTGTTATATGTATATTCTGCCCTTGATTAAGGTATTGTGTTTGTGCAACTCATTTAAAAATGTAATGTATAAATAAGAAATATAAGTTAATAGAGTGTCATCTGTAAGAGTCAAGCTTGAAGCCATGTTAGTTATGTTTTCTAGATATATAGAGATATATTTCAATTAGATAGGTATTCTTCAGATCTTTCAATGGCTACAGAATATTTAAAATTATTTAAAATGTTTTAAGGGCTGGAGAGATGACTCAGTGGTTAAGAGCATTGCCTGCTCTTCCAAAGGTCCTGAGTTCAATTCCCAGCAACCCCATCGTGGTTCACAACCATTTGTAATGTGGTCTGGTGCCCTCTTCTGGCCTACAGACATACATACAGACAGAATATTATGTACATAATAAATAAATATTTTTTTAAAAAGAGAAAAGAAAAAAGAAATAAAATGTTTTAATAACTTAGGACTTTTTATGACATGAGACACACCTGTTCCTGATAGTACCAATCTACTTCAAGAGTATGATGGGCATCGAAGAAGCTCCTTATGGAATTTGTTAGCCTTTTGCATAAGAAACTGTCTTTGTCGGAAGGATTGATGAACTGGACATGCAGGACCCACAGAGAAATGACTGCTGAACTTGCCTAAAGGTGAGAAAGGGCCTTCAGGGTTCTGGCTTCATGAAAGATTCTGCCAGACATTCTGCAGGGTACAGAAGAAAGTGACTGACAAACTGCAAATATAGGTGAAACTATCTTTTGTGACTGTCCAGACAGCGAGATATCTCTGTCAATTCTAGAGATTTGAAAGTTGCTTGTAATGCATTTCCTGTTTACTTAGGTAATAGTATATCCTTCTGGAGTTTTTGATGGAGTTGAAGAATAGATAGTTATAATTATAGCTTTCCTTAGTTATGATAAAAGATAAAGCAGATATAAATATTGTAACTATAATTTTTGTTTGAAAATTGTTTTGTTATATGTAATTTTGCTATGTTAAGGTTAAAACTTTCCTTTTAATTTGAACAGAAAGGGGAGATGATGTGGGAAGTCCTTCTGTCAATGTGTTACTTTTATTCGTTAATGTATAAAGAAACTGCTTTGGTCTGTGATAGGACAGTGTAGAGCTAGGTGGGAAAATTAGACTGAATGCTGGGAGAAAGAAGGCAGAGTCAAAGGAAAGCCATGTCACCTCTGCCACAGACACACATGCCAGAACCTTGCCAGAAAGCCACAGTCACATGGCAATACACAGATTAATAGAAATGGGAAATTTAAAATATAAGAATTACCTAGCAATATACTTAAGTAGTTGAACAAGCAGTGATTTAAATAATATAGTTTCTGAGTTATTATTTCGTGGTCTTGGCAGCTGGGAACAAACAAGCAGTTTCCCCCAACATACCACTCTTGAGCAATATATCCAAAGGATGTTCAGTCATACCACAAGAACACTTGCTCAACTATGTTCTTAGTAGCTTTATTCTTAATAGCCAGACCTGGAAATAGCATAGATGTTATTCAGCCAAAGACTGGACAAAGAAAATGTGGTAAATTTACACAGTGGAGTATTACTCAACTGTTCAAAATAGTGACATCATGAAATTTAAGGCAAATGCATAGAACTAAAAAAAAAAAAATCACCCTGAGTGAGGTAATTCATACCCAGAAACACAAACATGGTATGTACTCGCTGATAAGTAGATATTAGCTGTAAAGTAAAGGATAACCATGCTATAATCCACAGATCCAGAGAGGCTAGATAACAAGGAGGGTTTCAAGGGGGGAAGCACTGATATTCCTGGGAAGGCTAAGTAGAAGAAATTTTGTGGGTGGGTTGGGGACCCGGTAGAAATGGGAACATGAGGGATCAGGTAAGGGAGGAAAGAAGGAGGAGAGTATGGTAAGAAGCTAGAAACTGGGACAAGTCACCGTGAAGTAGATATCTAGTGCAAGGGAAAGTCCCAGCAATCTACAAGGATAGCTCCGGCTAAGACTCCAAACAATAGGGGATATGTAGCCTCAACTGACCATCTCCTGTGATAAGGCAATACTTCCAGTTAATGGGATTTGGAAACAAACCCAGACACAATGTAGCCTTTGACAATTAGTCTGTCCTGCCTACAGGATGTGCTGGGATAAGAAAGGATGGTGCAGAGATTGTGAGAGTGGCTAACCAATGACTGGTCCAGCCTGAGACCCATGCCACAAAAGTGAGCCTATTCCTAAAACTGCCTGGAGTGTCAGGACCCAGAGACTGGATGGCTCTGAGACCTAAGATAGAACCAAAAACTACTGGAGTAAAAAAAAAAAAATCAGTGTAATGATGCCTATCAATATTTTGCTATACGCGTAGACTGGTACCTAACCAATTATCAGAGAGACCTCATCCAGCAACTGATGTGAACAAATGCAGAGACCCACATCCAAACATTAGGCTGAGATCAGGGAATCCTGCTGAAGAGAGGGAGGAAGGATTGTAGGAAAACCCACAGAAACAACAAACCTGGGCTCAGGAGAGCTCACAGAGACTGACAGCCAGGGAGCCTGCATGGGACTGTTCTGGGCCCTCTGCATATATGTGACAATTTATAGCTTGGTCTTCTTGTGGGACTCCTAACAATGGGAGCAGGGACTATCTCCAACTTTTGCTGGCTTTTGGAACCCTATGCCTCATATTGGATTGCCTTTGCTTTGTAATACAAAGGAAGGTGCTTATCTTACAGCAACTTGGAATGTCATGTTTTTTGATATCCATGGGAGGCTTGCCCCTTTCTGAATAAAAATGGAGGACAAGAGGATGGGGGTAGTGGAGGGGAGGTGGAGTAGGGACTGGGAGGAAAAGAGGGATGGGAAACTGTGATCGAGATGTAAAATAAATAAACTTTAAAAGCAAAACAAACCAAAGGCTCTTCTGGGTAGCACATCAGCATTTGTGGATATTCTTCTAAAGCAGTCACCTGAAAAGACACAATGTATTGACATGTGTGAGTCTAGGTTTATGACTGCTTTCTGTAACATTATGTGTGGGTAATTAAAACAAAACTAAGCAGAGTGGACTAATACAAACAAACTGTTTCAAATGCTTTTATCAGTTCGAGTCTGACATTTAAGTTTTTAATCTATTTAGAATTAATGTTTATATTGGTGAGTGACAGAATATTAAAATAAAGGAGCAAGTTCTAAAATTCTGTTTCACAGTAGAGTACTAAGGTAGCAGTACTGAATTATTTCAAATAGATTAAAAAAGAGAAGGTTTTTACTGTTCTTATCACAAAGAAATAGTAAAGGTATGTGGCAATAGATATTATAAGTTCAATTGCTCTCTCATCGATATGATTTTTTAAATAAAGTTGGCTGAAAGGACACAAGAGAAGATTTGGTAAGAATGGGAAAAGACAAACTGCATTGTGATTAAAAACTAATACACAGAGAGATACACACACAGACACACACACAAGCTAATACACAGAAAGCTGCCAGTGGACATCTTTATTATAGAGCATTTTATCTCCATCACCAGTTCAAGACAGACTCAAAATCAATCATCACATATCTCTTAAAATAAATGAATGCTGTATGAAAGTGTTCATAGACATTCTAACTAAGGGGCTGGAGAGATGGCTCAGAGGTTAAGAACACTGACTGCTCTTCCGGGGGTCCTGAGATCAATTCCCAGCAACCACATAGTGGCTCACAACCATCTGTAATGAGATTTGGTGCCCTCTTCTGGCCTGCAGGCATACATGGAGGCTGAACACTGTGTAAATAATAAATAAAAAAAAGAAAAGATATTCTAACTAACAATTCCAGTAATTTCAACTGAACTTTCAGATAAGCTCATGGAAATATAAGAATCTAATTATGAGCAGTCTACCAGAAATGTATATTTTTACCAATTGTTACTTTAGCCCATTATTATAATCACCGAATGCTCTATACTAGGACACAGTCTCACCGGAGATCAAAAGGAGCAGATACAGATTGTAAAGAGAAGCAGGAGTTTTTATTTGTTCTTTTTATGTTTCATATTTACACACACACACACACACATATATGAGGTTTGCGTCCATGTACATGCTTGGTGCCCATAGATGCTAGAATCTCCTACAGATTTGTGAGCTGCCTTTTAGGTGCTGAGAATTGAACCCAGGTCCTCTGGAAGAGCTATGCTCCTAACTGCTGACCCAATTTTTAGCCCTATTTTGTTCCTTTTTGAATGAATTCCTCTTCAAATCTACACTTTAGGTGTAGTTCATCACATAATAGAATGTGAATTGTTTATTGGAACATTCTGAGTGCACTTCCTCGGGATATGCTTTTATCAGGTGTTAGGGGCAGAATGCCCAGATGCTGAGCATTCTGGGGAGCTGGAAACAAAAGTGCCAGGGGCTACTTCAAGCCAGGAGAAATAAGAACCACTAAAGAAGCAGAACAACTTTTGAGAACAAGACCATGGAGTGCTTTCATGCTGTCTGAGCTTGTAGGTCATAATATGTGTTTCAACAGAGTGAAATAAAATGATTAAGCAAATGGTATAATATTCTTTGAAGCATTTATGTACATTCCTTAATATTTCAAGCAATACCAAAAACTTCTTAGGATTCCTGCTCCTCTGACACTGTATAACCAGACAAAACATTTTAAATATATTCAGTAAGGTCCAAAATACTGCTTTTAAAAGCAAATGTTTGGAGCAGGCAAGATGGCTCAGTGAATAAAGCTTGCTGCCAAGCTTGATGAACTGCGTATCGTTCCTGGAATTCCCATGATGAAACGAAAGGATTCTAAAAGTTGTGCCTTGATGTTCACATGTGCACCACGGTATACATGTAAGTACATGCTTGCACATGTGCATTTATACACACATAATAAATAAAGCAAATATTTGATGTTTCATACAAACGTATTTTTACTCTATCTAATTTCTGAAACCTAATTTTAACCAATAAACAGGAACAAATTATGCTCCAAGCTTCTAATTTAGGGTTGTTCTTGGCAGAAGCAAATAGAATAATTTAGAAGTATTAGTAAAAAATCAATCTTATCTTCTGATCTTTTGAAGAAATACATTTCTCCTAGGGGAAAAAATAAAAAATCACATTATCCTACAAGTACTCATCAGAGAAACTGAAACATTGAAGAAATAAATAAAAAACAGTCTCCACAGACAATCCCAGTTTCTGTAATATGCCACAGTGATGGTCCTGGCTTCCATCCATTTTATACAATGCTGGAAGTCATAAACAGCAAACCTGCTGCTGTCTGCAGCAATCCAGCCTAGAGAGGTTGATCTGAATTGATTGTTACTCTTCAGACTGAGAATGATTGTACATCTGCATCTTCTATTTCAGCTTTGTCGTTTCTATCTTTGCCCACTGTGGTAATTATTTTTGGAGGCTTGATCTCATCTCCAAATAATATATTTGAAATTCTCCTGAGGGTTGCATAAATATCAAACGGTTAAAGACAGATTCTAAGGTCATTCAGACTAAATTTAAGTAAGTTGATTTGAATCAGCATTGACTGAGAAAATCCAGGGACAATCTTCACATATTTAAGGTAACTAATGGTTTGCTGATACAGAATTTGCATATGTATTCCAATAAATCCATGAGTCAGCAATTAGAACAGAATGAATCCATTAAAATACTGGAGAACAGCTAAGAAGATAATCAGAAAGACGATGTCAATAACTAATAATAATTTAGAAACTAGGGAAATTCAAAACAAAAATGTTTTAATAAACATAACATAAGGATGTGGTGTTAAAATAAAAGGGAAATATAAAGTAAACCCAAAATGTAATTACATGATTTTTTTTAATTCAACAGACAGGAAAATGAGATCTGTTCCACCTGATGAGCAGAGAAGTGACAACTGTAATTAAAACCAAATGTCTCTTATTGAACTTGAAGTTATGTATTGGACTTGAAACCAAACACAAATAATGAAAATAAAAACACATAGTCTTTATGAAAATAAGAAATTATTTTACTATCAACAGGATATCAATACAATCAATGGGATAAGAAGACAGCCCATAAATAGGAAAGATTTTTTTTAAAAAGGAATCCACTTATTTTTAATGTGTACTCTGTATTTTATAATAAAGAGCCCCCTTTTTCTCTTTATGTTTTTCTTTTTTTTTTAATTTTTTAATTTTAACTTTATTTCTTTTTTTTTGCTCCCCGTTTCCCATTTCCCTCCCCTCCTCCCAAATATTGCCCGCTCCCCCCACTTCCCTCCCCCTATCCCCACTCCTCTTCTCCTCCCCCCACTCCATTCCCCCTCCCTCTCGATACTGAAGAGCAGTCCAAATTCCCTGCCCTGCGGGAAGACCAAAGTCCTTCTATCTACGTCCAGAAAGGTGAGCGTCCAAACAGGCTAAGCTCCCACAAAGCCAGTTCATGTATTAGGATCGAAACCTAGTGCCATTGTCCTTGGCTTCTCATCAGTCTTCATTGACCGCCATGCTCAGAGAGTCCGGAATCAACCCATGCTTATTCAGTCCCAGACCAGCTGGCCTTGGTGGGCTCCCAATAAATAAGTTCCACTGTCACAGTGGGTGGGTGCATCCCTCGTGGTCCTGATTTTTTGCTCATGTTCTCCCTCCTTCTGCTCCTCATTTGGACCTTAAGAGCTCAGACCGTTGCTCCAAATTGAGACTCTGTCTCTACCTCGATCCATCGCCAGATGAAGGTTCTAAGGTGATATGCAAGATATTCATCAGTATAGGATAGGGTCATTTCAGGTTCCCTCTCCTTAGTTGCCCAAGGTACCAGCTGGGGACCTATTCCTGGACACCTGCAAACCCCTCAAGAGTCAAGTCTCTTGCCAACCCTAAGATGGCTCCCTTAGATAGGATATATACTTCGCTGCTCCCGTATCCATCCTTCCTATCCATCCCAATCCCCCGAGCTCCTCCCATCCTCCCCTTCTCATATTTCTCATCCCATTTCCCCTTTGCCCCATGCCACCTCACCCGCAAGTTCCCAGTTTTTGCCCTGCAATCTTGTCTACTTCCCCCTCTCCATGCGGATGACTATATGATTTTCTTTGGGTTCACAACTATGTTCATAGCAGCATTGTTTGTAATAGCCACAACCTGGAAACAACCTAGATGCCCTTCAATGGAGGAATGGATGAAGAAAGTGTGGAATATATACATATTAGAGTACTACTCAGCAGTAAAAAACAATGACTTCTCGAATTTTGCGTGCAAATGGATGGAAATAGAAAACACTATCCTGAGTGAGGTATCCCAGACCCAAAAAGAGGAACATGGGATGTACTCACTCATAATCGGTTTCTAGCCATAAATAAAAGACATTAAGCATATAATGTGTGATCCTATAGAAGTTAAATAGGAAAGATTTTTAAATCACATGTCTGACAAGGCATTAACATATAGAACACACAGAGAACCTTTTAAAATTTAAGAGCAACAAAACAGCCTGATTTTTAAAATGAACAAAGTACCTGACAGGTATTTCTCCAAAGAAAATAAGCCAGTGTAATGACACAAAACATCGTCTCTCAGCACTCGACAGGCGAATGGGGGCAGGGCCAGAATTCAAGTTCATTCTGCAATACACAGGAAGTTAAAGATAACCTGACTGCATAAAAAGGCCCTGTCTCAAAGAAAAAAGGAATGGAGGAGACCAGAGAGAAAAGAAAGAAGAAGTAAGGGAATTATGGAAAATTAGAAAAAAATACAGCACCAGTAAGCTCATGGAAAGATGCTTAAGACTTCTACTTGTTACATACCCACAAGTCAAATCCATGAGATACTACTATAGGCCCATTAAGATGGCTTTTATTTTATTGTTTTTAAAAGACTTATTTTTTTTAAATTCTCTTTCCCCATTCTGTGTGTGTGTGTGTGTGTGTGTGTGTGTGTGTGTGTGATGGAGGAAGGTCATTGGTTAATTAATAAAGAAACTGCTTGGCCCTCATAGGTTAGAACATAGGTGGGTGGAGTAAAGAGAACAGAATGCTGGGAGGAAGAGGAAATGAGCTTAGATGCCAGGCTGCTGCTCTCCAGGGCAGACGTGATGAAGCAAGCCGCCAGGTCAGACATGCTGAATCTTTCCCGGTAAGACTGGTGCTACACAGATTATTAGAGATGGGTTGATCAGGATATGAGAATTAGCCAGTAAGGGCTAGAGCTAATGGGCCAAGCAGTGTTTAAAAGAATACAGTTTATGTGTTGTTATTTCGGGGTATAAGCTAGCCAGGCGGCCGGGAGCTGGGTGGCAGGCATGGAGCCCTCAGCTCCCACTACATGTGTGTGTATACATGTGCTCATGTGAATGCAGGTGGCTGTGGAGCCCCAGAAAGGCACAGGATCCCCTGGAGCTGGAGTTACAGACAGTTGTGCAATGCCCAATATGGACACTAGGAGCCAAACTCCTTTCATGTGCAAGAGAGATATTCCTTTTTAACTCCTAAGTAATTTCTCCAGCCATAAAATGGCAACAGTTTTAAAGGAGTCCAGTTAATAACAAAATGTAGAAAAATCCAAGTTCTTATATACTGTTGATGGAGGTGTATTACAGCATAGCCACTGTGGGAAACAGTGTGGAAGCTTAAAAAAATAAAAAAGTACAATTACTATAGGACCCCATAGTTCTGCTTTTGGATGCGCTTCCAAAGGTAGGGTCAAAGTAGGGTCTTGAAAAGGTGTTCCTATATCCGTGTTTATAGCAACATTGTTTCTGATAGCCAAACCTTAGAAACAACCCATGTGTCTGTAAAAAATTAAAAGGATAAGAAAATTGTGGCATTTGCTTACAGTGGAATGTTACTGGCATATGCAACAGCAGGAACTGTGGATATATTATAACAAATGAAATAGACCAGTCCTAACCACAAAATACAACAATTTCATTGGTCCTGAGGACTTATAGCAGTGAGGTTTATAGAAATCTATACCTGGGGCCTAGAGAAGAAAGAAGACCTCTGCATTCTTTCTAACAGTGCAGAATTTCAGTTATAATATGAAGAGTTCCTGGGATGTAGATTAGTAATGGTTGTAGAAATGTAAGTGCACTTAACACTGCTGAACTCCACATAGAAAAAAATGTAAGATGGTATATTTATGTATTTTTATCTTAAAACAAAAAAAAATTTTAAAGCCAAATACTTTGGGTTAAAAATAAACAGGAAAAATAAATGACTCTCAAATGTGGTAATAGGCATTGGAAAGAATGGAATACATGTATAAAACTGTCAAAAATGAAACATAATATAAAGAGCAATAAATAAAATAATTTAGGCAGTAAAGTATGCATCAATAACCCACACAAACCATTCAAACATTCAGCTTTTCTAGGTCATTTCACCAGTTAATATCATTGGAAATACACTTCAATAATCTGGAATACTGGAACTCAAAGGCATTATCCACAGTGCTATTTAAATAAATAATTTCTATTTTTTTTTATGAAATAAATTGAAACATACTCCATTACTCCTTTTTGTGATGTGACTCATACCCTAACTTAGGCCAGATCATGTTTTCAGTGTCACAGATCCACAGTTAAAAGTTACTGGTGCATGAAAAATATTTTTACACCACCCAAGACACAAAGTGATATTGAGCAAGACAGAAAATTAAGAATCAGGGTTTCTCTTTTACCCTTGGCCCCTTTGTACTTAGACCTCTCCCTTGGAACACATAAGAAATAGGGAAAGGATTTTAATTATTTGCATTTTACTAATGTCTTGTTTTATGAACTATTTCAGACCTATCAATGTTTATTTCTGTACTGTTTCAGAAATGTATTAAATTGAAACATTTTTCATAGTAGCAGTATCACTGTTCTCAATTCTCCACTTCCATTCCAGTAGCTAATTCTTAGTCTATAGTATTATCTCTTATGTGTATATCCATATTGTTTATAATTTTACCACATAATTTTATGTAATGGTTTATAGTTTTCACATATACTAAAAACAACTCAGCTGAGTACATTCAGTCAGAGAAAATAAAATTGTGCTATTTACAGGAAAAATGGAAAGAAATGAAGATCAAATTATGCAAAATAAGAAAGATTTGGATAATCAAAATTTCTGAGTTTTCTGTAGAGAATCTACATTTTGTGAAAATAAAAAGGAAGAGGAAGGTGACCATGATGGGAGAGAGGGTGCGAGATACGGTAAAAGACAAGTCAAGTACCACTGAAACACATTATCCAAATTTTTAAATATCACAGTGAAATCCACTCATCTGTGCACAAATAAAAAAGAAGATGATGGGAGAAAGAAGAGGAAGAGGAAAATACCATGTACCTATTTTAGTAGGCAGCTTCTGTGCTCTCTCCTAAAATACCTGTCTTTGTCCTTGGGCAATTCCCTTGGTTTCTGTGACAGCTGGACTGAGAGATAGACTGTAATGTGGTGTCACATCAAATATCAGATTATTAAACAGCCACAACTCCCATATTTGGTACTGTCCCTTGTTCATTCTTGGATGAGCACTTATGTGAAGGACCATTAATACAAACTGAGAGACAGAAATTGGGGTTCAACCAGGAGGTCAGAAAAACAAAACAGCCTGTTACTGACTCTTACTTCTATGTCAGTCCAAAATGGCGATCCTGCCTCCAGGAATCTCGGAATGAGACTGTCTGAGAGCTGTCTCCTCTCGTCTTATATTCCTCTCTAGTTCTGGGATTAGGCATGCAACACTACTGCCTGGATTCTATGGCAAACTAGTATGACTACTGTGATTAAAGGTGTGTGTCATTGTTGCCTGGTCTGTAAGGCTGGCCACTGTGGCTGTTTTACTTTTCTGATCCTCAGGCAAGTTTTATTTGTTAAAATACAAGTGAAAGGCCAATGCATTTATGGGCAAGTCAATATGTATGCTATTCTCTATGAAGAGGCATCCCTGTGGAAGTAAACCTAACGAGGTCTACCAACAGCCATTAACTGAACTTGGAAGTACCCTTGCCAATAATCCTGAGTCAGAATGACCCAACTAGACCATTGCTGGATCCCTAATCTGCAGAAATTGCAAGACAACAAATGTATATTGTGTTATGCTGGTGTGTTTGGGGGTATATTTTTAAACTTTTATTCTTCTCTCATACATTACATCTTGACCATGGTTTCCCCCCTCCTCTACTCCTCCCAGTCCCTCCCCCAACTTCCTCTCTCCCCTAGATCAAATCCTCCTCTGTTTCCCTTTAAAAAAAAAAAAGGAAGGAAGGAAGGAAGGAAAGAAAGAAAGAAAGAAAGAAAGAAAGAAAGAAAGAAAGAAAGAAAGAAAGAAGAGAAGAGAGAGAAGAGAAGAGAAGAGAAGAAGAAGGAAGGAAGGAAGGAAGGAAGGAAGGAAGGAAGGAAGGAAGGAAGGAAGAAAAGAGAGAAAGAGCAGGCCTCCTATGGGTATCCACCAAACATGGCCTAACAAGATACTAAGACTAGGCACAAACCCTCCTATCCTATCATGGTTGGACATGGCAACTCAGTAGGAGGAAAAGGGTACTAAATACAAGTAAAAGACACACACACATATACTCCCAATGTTGGGAGTCCCACAATAATACCCAAGCTACATAAACATAAGTTATATGACCTAACTCAGACCAGTACAGGGTCCAGGTTTAATACTTCAGTTTCTGTAAGTTCCCATAAGCCCTGGCTCATTGATTTTTGTGAGCCGTGTTCTCAGCTCTCCTGACCCCTACAATCCTTCCTCCCCTCTTCTATTGGGGAGGAAGGATCCTCTCCCCCGCCCCAGTGTTTTGCTGTGGGTCTCTGTATCTGCTTTCATCGGTTGCTGAATGGTGACCCTCTAGTGACAATTGAGCTAGACACTGATCTGTAAATATAGCAGAACAATCTTTTCATTGATTTTTTTCCCTAGTTGTGTTTGTTTCTATCCTGGGTCTCTAGGCTGTCCTGCCTCTGGTTCCTGATCCTTCAGGCAGTATCAAGTGTGGGGTGTTTGGGGGTATTTTATTTCACATCCGTAGATAACTAAATACATTAGAGTCTTGCACTAGTCTAAGCTTTTTTATGCATGCTATTTATGTTGACACACAGCTTTAGTTTATTCTGCTGTATGAATATATCACAGTTTATTTAAGTTGATGGGTTTGTATGTGTCACTACAAATAATTGCTACAAGAAATATTTTTTCCTTTTCTTTATATAGACTTTTAAATTTCATAAAATTTATATTGCTGAGACTGGGCAGTAGCTCAGTGAAAGAGAGCATGCTTAGCTCTAGATTTAATCCCCAGCTACCAAAGACACAAGAAATGTAAGGTTTACCTAGACTAGTAAAGTGTGTTTTTATTGTTTTTGTTTTTGATATGGGGGATTGAACCCAGACCCTTGAAGATGCTAAATAAAAATTGACTGTACCACTGAGCTATGGATCCAACCTCTGTTTTGAAGTCAGTAATCTATTAAGGTAAAACTGTGGATTGCACTACAATAGAGAATCTCTTTACCTGATGCAATTATAAAATGAGAAAGCCAGCTTTTCGAGTTTGCCCTGGATGCATTAGTGGAGCTAGCCAGAATGCTTCTTCCATGACTGCAGTCCTAAACTTTGGGTTGACTGCAAAATGTGCTGGCCTGAATTTCATAATTCAGTGGGAGATTTCATCCCAGACGGGTTCTCTAAAGTAGAGAAGCAGAGCCCCTCTCACCTGTACCCACACACCTTTACCCTGCTCTCCCGGCCTGATAACGAAGGCTCACAGTGGAGCTATCCAGTTGTCTGGGACTCTTTGTAAACCTATGAAGAAATGAAAATAAGCCCTGAGTTATCACTCCTGGCAAAACAGGCCTGGTTAAAATGTCATCATGAATTAACTGGCATGCCTGCACGCTTTGTGCTGTGACAGGGGCTTTAAAAGGTTCTCTTCTATTTTTGACTTGCTGACTTTAAAAGCTGACATTAAAACATACTCCTTTCTTAGAGTAGATTTGATAAAATGATATTCCAAAGAAGCAGACATGGTTACTCATACTAGCCAAATTTCTTTATTTTTTTCTAATTTTTTCCTATCACAAAATGATAGAAAAAGAGAACCTAATGAATGATTACCTCTCCCTTTCTAGTTTAGACATAGATGCAAGCCACCTCCAGCATCACCACCAAACTCACTGAACATAAAAGTGCTAAATAAAGAAAAGTTGGCTTTAATTAGACATTCAAATACAATAACAGCCCATGATGAACCACCCCAAATGGTTGTAATTCGGATGCATACTCAGATGGGAGTGAGAAGGCACCTCTATTTATAGGGATGTAGCGTCTTCCTGAACACCTCAGAAAACACTTCACCCCAGTGTAAGATTTATTCAAGAAAAAATTCACATATAAAATTCCTTCATTGTCTTTGAAGCAATCCATACCTCTCTCAGTATGCATATATAAAATGAAGAGATGATAATGGACAGGTAATAGATCTACATGCGTCAACAGGGAACACACTAAGTGCAGTCTTCCAACTAAATGAACTATGCAGATACTTCAGAACATAGCTAAGGTTAGCCGTGGAAGGTCTCTACACTGCATGGCTTCCCTCAGGCACATATGCTGTTCCTTAGCTCAGTCTTCACAGCACAAGTCTCTGTCAGGACCCTGGTGTTCTAATTCAACTTGCACCTGAAAAGTGCTGAAATAGTGGGTAATATATGCAAATTTAGTAACAATAAACTTTGGCACTAAAGCATGCGAAGGAGCAGAAGAAGCCAAAGCTTTCTCAAGCACACATTATTGTCATTGTCCCATCTTCTCTTAAAAAGATCATTTGAGGGGTCTCCAGTGAAGGTCAACAGAACAAAGTGAGGTTATGGAATATCCTTCCTGCCTGTCATTAGGCAGACAAATGTCTTCCTGGGGCAGGAAAGCTGATAGGAATGAGAGCAAAGTAGGGACAGAATCTAGGAAATTAAAGGTATTTTTCAGGCAATGAGTTCAGCAGTAAAAATCTGTTCCTGCTATTTAACAGACCCTGCTGGGGAATATTTTTACAGCCTCCACCCCAGACTTCAATTCCTTTAACAACATGTTCCCTGCAAAATGTGATTGTCTGAAACACCCAATGCTCTCTATAGAATAATTCTGGAAGAGCATACAAAAGTTTTATGACTTCAGAGGAGGGGATTGAAGGGAGAGACTTAATGTTTAACCCTGCAACATTTAAATTTTTTATTGTTGTTAACTTACACAGTAATTTTCAGTAAAATAGTTTCAAATGTGGATAAAATAAAAAGATTTAAAAAGTCATAATCTATTGAAAAAACACAAAATTTAGTATTTTTAATTTTTTAAGATTTTTTTATTTTATATTTATGAATGTTTCTCTGTGAACTTCACCACAACTTAAGGTTTATTCATGTCTGTAGTAGGAAGATCGCTTGTTCGTTCCCGGTTGCCCAGATTTGAAATAACCACACAGAGACTGTAATAATTAAATCACTGCTTGCCACACAGAGACTGTAATAATTAAATCACTGCTTGGTCAATCACTTAAGTGTATTACTAGCTAGATCTTACATCTAGGATTAACCCATTTACATCATTTTATATTTTACCATAAGGCTTGTGGCCTACTGGCACAGCTCATGTCTTTCCCCTTTGGTGGCTAGATGGACTCTGCCTACTCTCTGTGTATATCTCTTCCAGTCTGGCTATATTCTGTTAAGCCATTGGCTGATAGCAGCTTCTTTATTCATTAACCAATAAAAACAATACATATACAGAAGGACCTCCCATACCACATGTGTACCTGGTGCCTGAAGAAGCAGGCTGGCAGAGTGGAGTCAGATCCTTGAAACTGGTGTTACAAATGGTTGTGAGATGCTATGGGGATTCTGGGAATGAAATCCAGGTCCTGTGCTAAATCAAGAAGTGCTCTTAACTACTGAGTCATCTCTCCAGCCCTATCAAGAAGTAGTATTTTAATACAGTCAATGAAGTACAAACTGAGGTCACGTGGGTGAGCTCTGATCCAACCCAACTGGTACCCTCTTTGCAAAGGACATGGACACACATAGAGAGACGATTGTAAAGAAACACAAAGGTGGTGCCATGTGAACAAGAAGGCTAAACCTAGACCTGTGTTGGGACCACAAATCAGGGAACACACGGTGCAACATAAAACAGGAAGGGGGTAGAAAGATTCTCCCTCCAAGGGAAAAAAAAAGGTATAGCCCCCTACAGAGGTCCTTGAGTCCAGGCTTCTACTTCTAAGAATTTCGGAACTCTGACATAATATGTTTTAGTTGTTCTAAGCCATTCATTTGTTTTATATGTTTTGGTGGAAATCATAGGAAATTAATGGGAGCTCTTATTTTCATCTTATTGTTGTCGCAGTCCCCCAGAAGCTTCTAGGCTTTGGAACCCATAACCTCTGCCTCAACTGTGCTGCTTCATATTTACCTCAGTGTTCCTGGTTCACAGCACATCCCAGCCCAGGCCTGCTGGCATCCACACTGGGAAAGACTTAAAAAAAAAAAAAAATTTACATCCTGACCATAATTTCCCCACTCTCCTCTCCTTCCAGTCCTTCATCCCAATTCACTCCTCCTCCATTTCTATTCAGGAAAGGGCAGGCATCCCATGGATATCAAAAAAAACAAAAACAAAAAAACCCGAGATATCAAGTTGCAGTGAGTCTAATCACCTCCCCTTGTATTACAGCTAGGCAAGGTTACCCACTATGAGAAACAGGGTTCCAAAAAACAGTGAAGAAGTAAGAGACAACCCCTGCTTCCACTGTTAGGAGTCCCTCAAGAAGAACAAGCTACACAACTGTCACATTATACAGAGGTCTGAGGCCAGTCCCACGCAGGCCCCTTGGTTGTTGGTTCAGTCTCTGTGAGCCCCTATGAGCCCAGATTTGTTGTTTCTGGGGGTTTTCTTATGATGTCATTTACCCCTCTGGCCCCTCCAATCCTTCCTCTCATCAGCAGGATTCCCAGAGCTCAGCCTAATGTTTGTCTGTTGGTCTAAGCATCTGTTTCCATCAGTTGCTGGATGAAGTCTCTCTGATGACAACTGACTCAGGCACCAATCTGTGTGTATATCACAATATCATTACATTGACATTTTTTTTCTCCAGTCATGTTTGGTTTTATCCTAGGTCTCTGGGTCATCCAGTCTCTGGGTTCTGGCACTCCAGGCAGTGTCAGGGATAAGCTCACTCTTGTGACATATGTCTCAGGCTGGACCAGTCATTGGTTGGCCATTCTCACAGTCTCTGTGCCACACTTATCCCAGCACATCTCAGAGGCAGGACAGGTCAAAGATGATGTGGCTGGGTGTGTGTCCCAATTCCTCCACTAGAAGTCTTTCCTGGTCAGAGGAGGTGGTCAGCTGAGGCTACATATTTTCTATTGCTAGGAGTCTTAGCTAAGGCCATCCTTGTAGATTCCTGGGAGTTTCCCCTGCACCAGGTTTCTACCTTACCCTGAAATGCAAGCTTTTGATCCCTTCTTGGCTGTTGCACTTATCCTCATGTGTCAGTCAGAGGCTAACCTTAGGCTGTTTAAGTACTCAATCCCTGTGTGTCCCTCCATGGCTACTTTTACTCATGAAGCTGGAGGTGGGTGTGGGTCTTTCTCTGACCCAGGAGAGTAACCTTCATCTTGGACAGATGCCATGTCCACTGCGTCTTTTGCCCCGGGGCCTGGCATATAGAAAGCTCTGACAGTTCCCTTTAGTAGACCTACTATGTTGTTGCAATGGACAGTCAAATCATTCGACCACTTCCAACCTAGAGCCTCAACCCCAAATCCAAGCAGTTGTGGTACTCTAGAAGAGAAATAGCCACAAGGGATGAAGAGCTATGGCATGTTTCTAAAATTCTAAGACACTCATTCTTCTACACTTAGAAAGCCCACTCAAGGGAGCCAGAAGTAAGAAATGAACTCAGGAATGGATCAGACCTAAGTTACAAACCTGCAGTCTTAAATATTTTTACCCACATTACCCCACTTGTCTGCATTCCCATCTGCCTTGATTTCATTTGGTTTTAAGCTTTGCCGCTGCAACCCCCTATTTCAGAGACTGCCATTCATTGTCTGTTGAGAAATGAATGAATGATACCAATACCACTGACTGAAAAACCACAAAGCCATGTAGATTGCACAAACAGATATTAAAGAAGACACTAGAAGAAGTGCATGGTCTCCTTCCTCAAGATTTTATTATAAAACCAACAGAACATATGTGAGTCACTAATGATTTGGAAGTAATAAAAAGTTGGAAATAAAAGGCCATTTCTCTCAAAATTCACAAATTATTAGACAACATGTATCAATACAATTTTATTAGCCAATTATAATCAGTCTTTAATCCATCCCATAGTGAAGGAATAAAGAAAATATCACCTAATAAAAGAGGTTAGTTCCTAATTAGGATCAGACTACGGAACTTGCTGGATATAATTTTCCACTGTAAAATTGTTGTCACATTGACCTTGGCTGGCAGTAAGGGCATGGGTTTGAAAACACATCTTTCCTCTGCCAACATGTCTCCATAAAACACCAATACCTTCCACAGCCGATTAGTCGGTCTGTTCCTCTGTTTTCCAGCTCCCCACTGTCACTAGCTTTAAAGAGTCTTCTTCAGGAGGCATTAACACTTGTAACACCCATGGATATCAAAAAGGGCACAGAACTTGGATTCAGACATGTCCATAAGTGGGGCCATATCAATGCTTACTGTCTGTGTGGTTCTGTCATATGCTTCTCATACAGCAAAATAACATTTTTGGGGGCATTCAAAGCAACTGCTCATGCAGGTTATTTCTTTCCGTTTGAGTTCTGTCCACAACTGGAAGGTTGACACTTCTCCCCTCTCTGCACTCAGACTCCTGGAGAAGCTAAGTAAATCTCCTGAAAACAGGCAGCAAACACATAGCAAGGACATGTTCAAAATATTGACCCAGAGTACACTGACCTCAAAGAGCAGCCGCTTTGGACTTAACATGTAGAAATTGACTCTTTCGTAAATGCAACATTAAGCTTATTAATTGTTCATGTTTCCATGGTTTCTGTCATTTGAGGCCCAAATGAATGAATTTACAATTGCATATGGGGCCACAATGACATTCTTGCACATGGATCCTCACCTTGACCTCATTACTATCTGGTCTCACTGCATGTACAGAGAGAATTAACAGCCTTCTTTGCCTTTTTACCCTTAACACAATAGCATTTAAAGAAATTGTGTGAATACTACTTACTTCCAAGAAACTACCTACAGATACTGACCCTCCATCTTCATGCCTCCACTTCACCTCTAATATCCTGAGATCTCAGGTGTGTCTGTGTCTATCTGCAGCTGTGTCTGTGCATGTGTCTGTATATATAACTGTCTATCTGCTATGCCTGTGTCTATCTGTCTGTGTCTGTGTCTCTGTGTCTATGTGTGCCTGTGACTGTCTGTCTGTATCTGTATGTGTGTCTGTCTTTCTCGAAGGAAATATGCACGCAGGAAACTCACTTTCCTTCGTCAATAATTATAGCCAATGTTATGGTTTTGGCCCCTGGTCCTTTTAAGAGACAAGCCACGCCCACTCCCTCCCCCATCCACTGAGGCAGGCTGATCTTCAGCTTCCGGCCTGAGCTCACTCTCTTCTATCTTCTTCTCCACTTTCCCCCCTTCTCTGTCTCCCCTCTCTCTCTCTCTCTCTCTCTCTCTCTCTCTCTCTCTCTCTCTCTCTCTCTCTCTCTCTCTCTCTCTCTCTCTCTCTCTCTTTCTCTCTCTCTCTCTCCCCTTCATAACCCCCATAACCCCCTGAATAAATATTCAGCCTCACTCTGTAAGTCATGTCTATCCATGTCTCTGTCTCCTGCCAGCCTGCCATGTGTCTCCCTGCCTGGGACCAGCCACTGCTCGGGGACGGCAGCCATATCTGCCTGGGACTGACTGCTCCCAGGGCCTGCTGCCTCCTGCCACATGACCCACCACCGCTGTAGGACTGGCAACCGTCTCTGCCTGGGACTGGCTGCTCCCAGGGCCCGCTGTCTGGCGCCACATGGCCTGCTACCACCATTTGGGACCTTCAGCATTCCTGCTGCCTACTGCTCCTGGGGATCTTGCAACATTTTTTTTTTTTTTTTTTTTTTTTTGCAATTTCCAACTTTAATTTGGAGCTTATCAGGAAAACAGAGTATTACATTAATCTTTTTTTTTTTTTTGAAAAAAAATTTTCCCACTTCCTCCTCGCCTCCCATTTCCCTCCCCCTCCTCCCGTCCCTCTCCCCCTCCCCCACTCCTCTTCTCTTCCCTCTCCAGTCCCAAGAGCAGTCAGGGTTCCCTGCCCTGTGGAAAGTCCAAGGTACTCCCACCTCCATCCAGGTCTAGGAAGGTGGCCATCCAAACTGTCTAGACTCCCACAAAGCCAGAACATGAAGTAGGATCAAAACCCCGTGCCATTGTCCTTGGCCTCTCGTCAGCTCTCGTTGTCCGCCATGTTCGGAGAGTCCTGTTTTATCCCATGCTTTTTCAGTCGCAGTCCAGCTGGCCTTGGTGAGCTCCCAATAGATTGGCTCCACTGTCTCAGTGGTTGGGTGCTCCCCTCATGGTCCTGACTTCCTTGTTCATGTTCTCCCTCCTTCTGCTCCTCATTAGAACCTTGGGAGCTCAGTCCGGTGCTCCAGTGTGGGTCTCTGTCTCTATCTCCATCCATCGCTAGATGAAGGTTCTATGGTGATATGCAGGATATTCATCAGTATGGTTATAGGATAGGTTCATTTAGCAGGGATGTTAGGTCTTTCCATAAAAACAAAAACCTAAAAGCAGCTTTAGTATGTCTTTCCTCTTGTGTCTTTAAAAGGAAATGTAGATATTTCAACAGGATTCCTTTAACTAAAAACGACTTTTGTTAATTGGACTGATTATGGCACAATCTTACTTTACAAAATAAAATAGTGCTTGAATAGAAAGCTACTGTTTTCTTCAGAGCAATTGCTCCCACTGGCTGCTCCTCTTTCCACAGTGCAGCTATTCTCTAGTGGTTTCTGAACCACCCTTCTTAAGTCTCCCCTGAACCTTGAGTATATTTCTCTCCAACGGTGGCAAATGGTTATGCTTCAGGGAGAATCTGATTTTTTTTGGGGGGGGGGTGAATGTCTAAAACCTGACTTGGTAAAACCATTTCCAAAAGAGAAGTTTAAAAACATGGTTTCCTCAATGGCAGCCTCCCTGGAATAAGAACTGCGTTCCAAGATAGTGTTTGTACAGTGGTAGAAAAGTCATTTTCTTCTCTTTGAGCCTGCAACTCCTCTTTTTGCACTTTTCACATCATTTTAATTAATCATTCGTAACTGATGATATTCTTGCTCCTTCACCTGGAATCAGCAATTTGTTCGAATTTTTTTTTTTTCCTAGTGCAGAAAGTTAGTTCTCTTAGTGTTTATGGAGCCAATTAGTTGGTCGGGGGCACTGCGGGTTCGTCTGGTAGACTTACTCTTTGCTTTACACCGTTTTCTGGCATTTGCAAGCTTGTTAAGGTTAGCACTAAGCTGTAGCTTTCCTGTGTTTCCAAGGCCAACAGCTTGTGGAGGGTAGCTGGGCTCCTTTCTTGTCGAATTTAGAGCTCATTAGGAGCCTTTTGCCTGCTTCCCAAGAGCACGACTACCAAGGTGATCAAGCTCTGAGCTCTGCTGTGCCAGTAAAAGGCTGAGAAGCGAACTCTTGAGTTTTTCCTCTATTTAATGTTTATACAGACTTTTGCCTCCATTGCTGTGGTCACATCTCAAAGCTTTTGCTCCTTGTGGTCCCAGTCAGAGTGGTTTATCACCCAGAAAAGACGGCATATGAGCACCCCCTGCTCCACCAAGGCCTCAGCAGGCTGAGATGCGATCCTGGCTCAGTGTTTGCGAACACACTGACGTTGCCCAGACTACCGGGGATGCCTGAAGGACAGTGGTCAGCTGTCATAAACCCATCTGAAATTGGCATCAGGCTAAAGCAGGGTGTGTGTTCCATTGGGCTATAACACAGGAGGGTACCAGAGGAGGAGCCTCAGGCATCTTCCAAAACTCTTAGAGACACAGGAACCCGCACGCCCTGAGCAGCTACTAGGGGAAGGAGTTCCTGCTCCTCTTCTGACCCACCAACCCAGTATTTGAGGGCTGAGAATCAAAAAATTTTAGTCTCTGGACAAGAAGAATGGAGAGCTCGACACTGTCCTACTGCTAATGTGAGTGCTTACTTTTTTGTTTGTTTGTTTTTGTTTTTCTAGACAGGGTTTCTCGGTAGCCACACCTGGAACTCCCTCTTAGACCAGGCTGGCCTTGAACTCACAGAGATCCACCTGCCTCTGCCTCAGAGTGCTGGGATTAAAGGTCACCACCACTGCCCAGCAATGAGTGTTTCCCTTTGTCCCAGAGAGTTACCTGGAGATTTTTATTTGACTCACAATTTACATATCACAGTAGTTACTGTGATATGTAAATTGAGCTCATATGTTTGTTCTTTTATTTGCACACTCACAACTTCTGCCTCTAGATTACAGGAAAGGTGTCATATTTATTTCTTTTTGGTGATTATTTGAAAGTGTGAAGCATCTAGAATAACTTACTAGAATGCAAAATGAAGACTAGTTATTATAACTAGTCTCACACAAATCTCTTGCTCAGGATGTCGAAGAATAGGAAGGTAGATTCTGAGCTGAATCCCTAGACTCCTAGTAACAGAGGTATATGGCCTATTCTTCTGACATTGAAACCACAGAATCTTCTTTGAAAAATGAATTTTGCCTACATGTGTTTGGTGTCTGTATAAGAGAGAGAAAGTGCCTAAAGAAAGATGAAAGGTTACTTGTATTGCTTGTTTCTTAATGTCTCATTTCTTAATCCATTCTTGAGAAGGGGGGAAGCAACATATGTATACGTGTATGCTGTAACATAGATAACTCTAGTGGTTTGTCACATAATTACCAATATGGAGAAAGTTTAACTGAGATAAATTTGCTTGTAAATACCTCTGCTCTCACTCCTCCTGGACACGAAGACTCCTGTTTTGGGCTTATATAAATGTGTTCAGAAGGGAATAAAATACAGACTCACTGAGCATTGCCTTGCCACCCTTCTTCCTTTGTTTCCTCAGCTCCCCTCTCTGTTCACTGTTTGTTTTTGAGATTTTCTTTTTGTGGGGAAGGAGAAGTGTGTAGGTCATGCAGTGACAGCAGAGATGAGAACCTCTAACTTCTGAGAGACGTGGGTCAAGTTTCTCTGTATGCTGGCAAAGAAATGCAAGGCCACTGGCCAAACCACAGAGTAAAGTCTTCTAAAATCCCTCAGACAGCAAAGCTTTCTCATTAAGCCTGTTCATTTATATTTGGACATGCACCTGTTGACTTCCATTGGGGCTTGTCAAGGGCAGCTAGGCAGCGGGAACCTGGAGCAGAATTAGCCCATTCTCAGGGCTTGGTGCTCCCCTTTGAAGATGGTGCCATTGTTTTTAATTGAGCCTTGTCAAGGCTCATCAGATCATAACATGAAAAACAAAAAGGAAAGAATTTACTTGGGGCAGGGTCTCAACTCTCCTCTCGAGATTATCACAGCATTGTCAGGCCTTCCCTTTTAATCCAGGAACCCATTGGAGTAGACCTCACAATGTGTTTCCTAGTCCTGAAAATCAGAGGTGAGAGCCAGGGGAGCTGTAAGGGAGAGCGATCTTGTCTGAGTGTAGAAAGTGTAAATGTGTGCTCCAGCTATTGCTGCACATTCCCCAGAGCATGCTCTGCTTCTGCCATAGGGTAGGATGAGGGTACAGAAAGCCAATGGAGCATGAAGCATGCTGCAGTTTGGAAGGACTCCTTCAAACATATGTGTAATGCGTGAAGTGACTGCTGCTGGGTGCTGTCTTTGATAAAATCCACATGACTAAGCATTGCCCAAATTTCCAGCTTCTCCAGCCAACCTGGTCCAAGCTGTTCCACCTAAGTCCCCAGGCTTCACAATGAGCTCCTCTGTTTCTCAGGAATGGATCTAGAGTCAGATGCTTAAAATGGAAGATTTAAAATGTGGGACAACCTATATATTTTATAGATGAGAAGAAAGATATCTAAGAAAGCAATTATAAGCAATAGAGTGTCTGCTGTACTTCAGGCCTTATGGAAACATAAATTCATCAAGGACCCTCACCAAGAAAAAAGCATGTATCATCGTCAGGTGTGATGACACTGACACACACCTTTAACACTAGCACTGTGAGTTCCATCCGGCTTGTCCTGGTCTACCTCGAGAGTTTCAGTTCAGCCACTGCTACATAATAAAAGCCCTGCCTCAAAAAAAATGTGTATCATCCAGTAGAAAAAAGCATAACATCCATTAGAAGAGATGAGGTGGAAAAACTCTCAAAAGTTGTAAGACATTATTTTTTTTCAGAATAAAATATTTCAACATCTCTCTTTTGCAAAGAATTATTCAGCTAGTTCAGCAGCATGAACAATGAATGGAGTTCTTTGTTTGATTTTGTTTGTTGTCTGTGTATCCCTGGTTGTCGTAGAACTTGGTAGATGAGGATGACCTCAAATTCGCAGAGATCTGCCTGCCTCTGCCTTCTGAGTGCTGGGATTAAATGCGTGTGCCATCACTGCCCAACAATGGAGTCCTTTATTTAGAAACAAATGTATTGCACATCTCTACAGGGTTAGAGACATTGTGCTGATTCCTAAGAGGTATGGCAACATCAAGGTGAAAAACCAGGCTCTTTCCTCCTGTGTACACTGTGACATCCTGACAAGAGGGAGCTCACCTTCCTTCTTAACCCATGTCAGGACTTGATTATGCCAGTTGGGAACCCATTGCCATTTACATTTTTTTTTCGTTTGGTATCTGTACTTGGAAATAGGAACTTCTACATCTTGGATACCTTTTTGCTTTAATTTTTGATGAAAAAAAACTCCTTTCTCGTTTTACATACCAATTCCAGTTCCTACTCCCTCTCCTCCTCCTGCTTCTCCACCTCTCACTCCATCCACTCCTCAGAGAGAGTATGGCTTCGCATGGGAATTCACCAAAGTCTAGCACATTGCTTTGAGGCAGGACCCAGGCCCTTCCCACTATATCTAAGTGGAGCAAGGTATTCCTCCAAAGAGAATGGGCTCCAAACAGCCAGTACAAGCAGTAGGGATAAATCCTGGTCTCACTGCCAGTGGCCCCACAGTCTACCCTAACCATATAACTGTCACCCACATTCAGAGGGCATAGTTTGGTCCTATGCTAGTTCCCTTGCTGTCAGGCCTGAGTCAGTGGGCTCCCATTAACTCAGGTAAACTGTTTCATAGGGTATCCCCATCATGGTCTTGACCCCTTTGCTCACATTCTCGCTCCTCCCTCTCTTCAGCTGGACTTTGGGAGCTCAGCCCAGTGCTCTGCTGTGGATCTCTGCATCTGCTTCCATCAGTTGCTGGATGAAGGTTCTATGATGACATTTAAGATGGTAATCAATCTGACTACAGGGCATGGCCACTTCAAGCACCCTCTCCACAACTGCTTAGGGTCTTAGCTGGGGTCATCGTTGTGCATTTCTGGGTATTTCTCTAGTGCCAGGTCTTGTTAGTTCCAAAATGGCTTCCTCGATCAAGATATCTTGTTCCTTGCTCTCCCTCTCTGTCCTTCCCCCGTCTTAGCCATCCCATTGCCTCAAGTTCTTCTTCCCTCTCCCTTTCTCCTCTCCTCCTGACTGTCCACCTTCTCTTCTCTCCCTTTCCCCACACTCCCAATTTTCTCAGGAGAGCTTGTCTATTTCCCCTTTCCAGGGGTTCTATGTATGTTTCTCTTAGGGTTCTTCTTGTTACCTAATTTCTCTGATGTTGTGGGCTATAGGCTCCTTATCCTTTGCTTTACATCTAACATCCACTAAAAAAACACCATCCTGAGTGAGGTAACCCAGATTCAGAAAGACAAGCAAGGTATGTGCTCACTCATAAGTGGATATTACTTTTACTGCACCTTACTTGAGTCAGTACCACAAACTAGATTACCCTGCTCAGTTTTTGCAGAATGGAGAGAGAATGCACACAGGACAGAGCCTGGGGACAACAGAACCAAGACCTTGCTCAGATGGTTTTCTCTGCTCAAGGTCAGTATTGTCAGTCTTAAACTGTCGTATTTGTGAAGTACTATGGGAATAAGGAGGGAAATTACTTTATCCTGATGCAAAAACACACACAGAGAGAGAGAGAGAGAGAGACAGACAGACAGACAGACAGACAGACAGACAGAGACAGAGAGAAAGAGAGGAGGAGGAGAGACTTCAGTTTCAATTGAATACAACATCAACTACAACTAGACCTGAGGCAGGTCTGAACCTGAAAGATGAATGCTTCATCTGTGCCCATCAGACTCTAGTTCCTGGGATTTATCTTTCAATTCCTAAGGCATCTAAAAGGGACATTTGTCTTCCAAATCATGTGATGACCAGGTATGTCGTCTAGACAGTATTGACATAAGGAAAAGTAGGCATGGTGCACAGGGTAAAGAATGCATTTCACCCGCCGTCCTCCCCCATTCTCTTCACTGCCTCCTGACTCATCCGTCAGCTCACTCTCCTTCAAGATAGGTTTCATTCTTTTGATCTATGCCATTCTCTCCCATTCTCTTCACTGCCTTCTGACCCATTCCTCAGCACATTCTTCTTTAAGATAGGTTTCATTCTTTTGGTCTACTCTATGTGTTACCTTGAGATTATTTTTTTCCTGAAAGGTATATTACTCTAGATGGACTCCAGAAAAATCACACGTACATAAACACAGGTCTTAAGTAAGAATAATGTAGTGAAAAATTGTACACAGAAGTAGAACAAGGGATGGCTCAGCTAGTAAAGACGTTTTCTGCACAAGTCTGGTGACCTGAGTTCCATCCCTGGATCCCATGAAGGAATGAGAAAAACAACTTAAGAAATTGTCCTCTGACCACCATATGCCTCTCAGGGCATGTGAGTGCACACACTCAAACACATACATCATGTAACATGAACGTAATAATTTTTAATAAAAAACAAAGTAGAACAAAGGTATAGGTTTTATCAAAGGATGACAAAGCATATAGGGACTAGCAGCAGTAAGGTTTTGCCCTGGATCTGATGTGGCAAGAGAAGAGAAAGTGTCTAAATTGAAAGAATTTTGAGGGGTGGCTGACCATCATAGTTGTAGCCTAGGAGAACATGGTCACTCGGAATCCTGAGTATAAGAGGACAACCCATGTCAGTAAACAGTCTAACTTTTATCTCCCCCATTATCCACTGTAAAATCTAGCCAGAAGCTAAAGGGAACCCAGATATCCTTAAGAATTCTAGCTAGGTTCAGTGTCTGAACAGAGTAGAAAATGGATCTACAGCAGTATCAAATGGTAGGAGCCTGTGCTACTACTGTGAGACTCTTTAGAAACCTTCAGGAAAATGATCATTTACTGGGCATTAAAAATGCAATTTCACACACTTGCTACTTCAAGATATTCTGTTATATTGCATTCCTATAATAACGAGCATTCTTCCCATTTTACAGATGGTGGATTTAAGACCTAATCAAATTATGAGGTTTGGCCAAGGCATCACACTAATAATGACAGTGAGGATTCACATTCAAGTCTGTCCTAACCTGAAGCTAAGGAAGATGCACCTGTGGTTGGTGGGGTCCTATTAACATCTGTCACATTGAAGCCATAAGAGGAAATGGGAAACTCCAAAGAGAGAGCTGAATTTTGTATGTACATGTTTAATCTGAGGCCCCTAAAGTAAATGACCAGTATGTATGTGCATGTAGCATGCAATGTGAATTCAGGTCTAGAGGGCCCTGAAAAAGAGTAGATGAGGATCCTCATGGGATAAGAACACCCCTGCAAGCAGCAATCTTCATTACCATTGAAATTCCTTCCTGCCTGACCTGACCACAGTCTTCCTCCATATAGCCTTTCTGACTGCTTGTACTATTCTTTCTCATAGTTCCAGAGACAAAAACCTCTTCTCTGATTAAAACTTCATTAACTTTACTGACTCTCACTTTACTAGCTTTGCCCAGGCTAAGTTTCTAGGCTTGAATGGTGGCATCTTTCCTTCTTCTCCTTCTTCTTCCCCTTCTTCTTTCTTAGTTTTGCTTGTTTGTTTTGCTTTTAGAAGAAATGGTTTTACCAGGTTGGCCTTGAATCCATGCTTCTCTTATCTTAGCTTCTCCTCAGTAATTTCTACAACTCCACCATACAGCACATGCTACCTCATAGAACTCAAGTCTTTTGTTCCTCTCTATATGGAGAATTAAGTGGTCAATAAACATTGGATATTAATAATAGAAAGTATTAGTTGGGAAGATCCTGAGTTCCATCACTAATAAAACAAAAAGAAAAACAATAAAATGAAAAATTAACAGCTTGCCTATTGGACATCCTCAAGCATGAATATGGTCAGCTTCCTTCTTTGATCCACATCAGCTTACCAGATTGGATTGTTCTGCTATGTCTAAGTCAATAGTCATGGCAGCATTCTTATTTCCACTTCCAATGGGATTATAAGAAAAGGGAAACAGAGTAGGAGAGATAGCTCAACAGTTTATAGTACTTGTTGCTCTTTCAGAGGACTGGGGTTCAATTAATAACAAGAAGATGATGGATCACAACTCTCTGTAACTTCAGTTCCAGGGAATCCAACACCCTCTCCTGGACTCTGAGGGCAACAGACAAGAATGTGGTGTGCAGAAATGCAGGCAAAACACTTGTAAATGGACAATAGAAAAAAGATAAGAGACAACATTTAGTGGGACGTGTGTTTCAATGGGTAAATGGACAACAGACTTGATAGAGCACCCTTAATTGACTAAATTCTGTCCTTATAACTTGAGACAAGATTCTGTCTGTCTGTCTGTCTGTCTGTCTGTCTATCTGTCTCTCTCTATCTATCTATCTCTCTCTCTCTCTCTCTCTCTCATTTCTACTGTTCCTATTTATAATAGTGGTACCTAATTCATAGCTCTGTCAAGAAGATAAAATGAAAGTGTGTTTAGCCAAGGACATGATATGGATTTATATGTATAACTTACTTATTTTTTAATTTTATGTGGATTGGTGTTTTTGCTTGCATGAATGTCTGTTAGAGATATTGGATCCCCTGTAACTGGAGATAAAGACAGTTGGGAGCTTCCATGTAGGTGCTAGGAATTGAACCAGGATGTTTTGTAAGAACAACCAGTGTTCTTAACCACTGAGCCATCTCTCCATACCTGGTTATACAGTCTTTGTGATGTTAGACAACAAGGTGCTTTTACTCATAGATTCTAGTACGCTGCAAAGAACTCCCAATAGATGAGCAGTTGCCTCTTAAGAGGTCATGTCAAGATAACCAAGCTCAGACATAAAACAAAACCTGTGTAAAAGACAATTATGCCCATACAGGTCCATGCAGAGTGATAAAGAACACAGTTTATGGTCTAAATAAATAGATCATTGTATTATAAAGTCCAAACCCTTTGGCTAAATAGCAAACCACAATAAACTATGTAATAATTAAAAAAATTAATCTGATTTGTGGTAACGAAAGAATTATTGCCTAAAATCCCAATTTATACAGTTCTCAGGAGAATAATGACATCAAACACATGAAAAGCCATTTGTTTTTTACGTGTTTGTTTAGTTGGAGGGAGGGTATTTATTTATTTATTTATTTATTTATTTATTTATTTATTCTGCCCATTCTGTCGCAGGGAAAACCTTGTAATAAAAGTGTCCACCTATAGGTGGCAAGCTTGCACTGCTGGCACTCTGTCCTTGACCGCCCTCACTAACATATGCCACTGAGGACGGAGATGAAAGTGAAAAGAAAGAAAAAGAGAAACCTAAAAGAATGTGGAGAAAAAAATTCTCACGTGACCTTAAAATGGAAAAAAAAACCCACAATGATTTATAAGATAATTAGATTCTTTTGCAAAATAATCTTGTGGAATTACTCAAATGTATTCATTCAGAATATATTCTGCAGAGTTCCTACTAAATAGCATACCCTGACCTGGAGTAGGAAAGACACACTCTTACTCTGAGATCCCAGTCAGCCTGAGGCCTTCTACCTGCAAACCTATCCACTGAGAGCCGTTGCTGACCACAGCTACTGTCCTTGATTTTACAGATGAGACCACAAAAGGTCAGAAACCCCAGGGCAGAGGCAGTCAAGCTGCGCTGTGAATCTTGTCTCTGCTATGAAAGTTAGAAAGGGACAAAGGAATCCACAACTTGTGAGTAGGACTATGAATTTTCTTTTCAGGAGTACCACTCTCGGAGATGAGCTGTTCCTTCTAGATTATAATGGCCTCAGCAGCCTAAAACCTGTCCTTACCCTAGCCAACCACACCCACTTCCTAACCAGAGGATGCCTGTTTCTCAGAGTGAGGGACAGGACCTCCTGGAACCTCTTAGCAAGACACAAAAGAATTTAGCTTATTGTCAAGAAAACTGCTCCTCTATCTGGCTTCAATTTTTAAGTATAACAATCTTGCTTTAATGAAACACTGTTTCATTAAAACAGCATTGCAGCTAGGTGTTTTGGCTCCTGCCTATGATTTCCGTACTTGGGACTTAGAAACAAGGGGATTGGATCTGGTTACATTACTGTATCTGGGTGTGTTTCTGAAGAATAAGTTTTTAGAACATTTTTTGGACCAAAGCATACATTCAGATTAAACTTTAATGTCTGCTATTAAATTGATTACTACAAAGGCCAAACTGTCTTCTTTATTGAACCTCTCTCCATCCCTCTCTTGCTTTTCACCTGTACACTAGGCCACTTTTATTCCATGTTTTCACTTCCTTCTCTTTCACACCAAGCTTATATAGTTCATCTCAAGTTCCTGTCACTCGTGTCCTGACTCTACCCATCTTTCCGCACTGCCGCTGCTCCTCCAGGCTGAAGCTCTGATCTTCCCTGGAGTGGACACCCCAATCTCCCTGCCCTTCACACTGTTCTCAAGCATAGAGATCTTGGGTGTTAAAAATCCAGTTAGAGCTTTCAAAAAGATCCTGCTCACAGCAGCGCTGTTAATGCCAAGTCAACACTAGCTTATACCTGACCTCAAATTTCAAATTGGTCAAAGCTGGAGAGACTTTTTAAAGTTCCTGTTTGGAAATATATAAACTATTTAATAGCATTTTCCAAACAGAAATTAGAAATTAAATTTAAAAACTCAGTTATTTCGAAACCATTTTCCTCTGAATTTGGCCAATCAATTTTCAAACCATTTTGTGCACAATGATGTGCAGTCCCTGGTAAGACACTCTTGTTGACATCCACGTGTTGGTCTCTTTTTCTCCATTGTAACACTTACTTTTCTTTTCCCCATTTCCTTTGGACTATGCCCTCACAACATGCTATGTCATTTCTATTCTTCCAGTCGCCTGGAATAAAAGTCACTTGATTACCCATTCACCACTGAAGTTCCTCCATGATTTCTTCCCTAGCAGCCTTGGATGAACAAGGCCAGAGGCACTGGTGGGGCTGGTGCTAAACCTGACAGTGTTTTCATGCAAATTAGGGAAAGATGCACACTCTGAGTAGACTATAGAACGAAGGCAGAGCCAAATATCAGCTTTTGCCTACAGAAGAAATACAACCTTCCCAGGGGGAACCAGGAGCTCTGGAAATGGACCAGGAATATGGGCTTGGCTGGTCTTTACCACTGCACATAATTCCATCATCAATTTGCAACATATCCAAGAGCAGTTGTTTGACTTATTTGAGATATGGGTCACCCACCCACTCAGGACACAAAAAAACTGCAAAACAGACATGAGATCTTACAACCCTGTCCTGAAACAGGTTTCTTCACCATCCTATCAGTGTTACTAATAATACTCATTGGATTCCCTCATTTTAGCACATCACATAGGTTTTCTTTCCTCTTTAATTGGAAAGACGAGTATTTGGCTACTCATGTCTTACATAGGTTTTTTACTCCAATGCAGTGATCTGTCACTAGCAACCCAACACCAAGACCTGCTGTCAGAAGCCTGGTTGATGCTTAGACTGCAGTTAAATGAGAACATTTGACTCTCTGTCATTTTGCAGTGAAACTTGCCTCCCAAATTTTCTGCACAATGTGATACCAGCTTTGGGCATTTCTTATTCAGTGTTTGTCTCTGTCAGCTAGTCTGAAAATTGGGTCAGAAATACTTGACAAATCACTAGCTGCCTCATGGTTACAGGTGGTGACGTATCCCTGCTGCAGCTGCTTATCCACGAAACTGGAGGTTAAGACTCTGTTTCTGAGATGTAAACTAGGGAAAACCCCACATAAAGCACCAGTGCTGGGCAGAATACCAGACAGACAATTTTCAACTGAAATGCCAGTTATTAGAAGTCATGTGGAGTCAGGAGTTGCCATGGAATCCATTTGTGTCTAAACCAGCTCCTCCTGCTGGAATAGTTTCTCATTATCATGTCTTTCTGATGGGAGGGGTCAGAGTAGAAAAGAGAAAGAGTGTTGCTCTGTATCTATAAGGAACTGGCTTATAAAACTCTAATGTACTTACACCCCCTAATGAAGAAGCAATTACAAATTTTAAGAAGAGTTAGTAGAAATTGTTAATGCCCATTTTATGGCTGTCTGGTTTGCTATCGGTTTGTTTTTCCAGTGGCTGTGGATTAAGTAGGGAGAACACATGATGGCTTATGGTATGACATTTATCATTCCAAACAAGTCATTGGATCTCCAGGAGAGAAAATAAATATAAAAGCCGATCTAAGCCCTGATGGGCTGCACACTTACCGTGCATGTTTCGTCTTCTCTCCTATGTACCATTTTTTATTTAGATTCTTAGCCAAGCCATTATAGCTTTTCTTCCAATAAAATAGTGTGTTATGACGAAGCTATCCCCTTGTTCCCTCCATGTTATTCATTCCAATCATGAGGAGTAATAGCGCGGCATATGCTCATCCTTGAGTTGCTTTTGTGGTACAGTCCCCATGCGGTTGCAAGTAAAATACAGAAATAGGTTGATCAAATGTCAACCTGGGAAAACTGAATTTCACAACACACAGAACCCAGAAACTAGAAAGCATGTTAACATATGTACAATATAATTGATTAAAATTAGTCAGAAGAGCTGCTGGATGAAGAAACATTGGAATTATGTTTGCATATTTCTCTCTGTGTTTTGTGTTAGACAATGTGAAGCATGCTGTATTTAAAAAACAAAACAAAGTCTGGATGAATGACTCCTGAACTTGGAACCTGTTTCATCTTGCGAGTGTCACCAGCGAGGATTACTCCCATGGCTTTTAAATACTTTTATCTTGATTTAAAGATAGATCCTGTCTTTTTCCCCCTTACCCAGGGGACTATAAGACCCAAGAAGCCTCCACCGTCCATTGATTTGGCATTGGCAGTTCACAGGAGACAAACAGAGCTCTTAGAATGAATCTCTCTACAAATTCTGACTGGTATTTTTCACCTGCCAGATAGGAAAGAGTTAAAATGTGTCTCATTACAAGGCTGTACCACGTTTACTCATTGCTTCTGGGAATGTCAGTTAAGACAGCTTTCCTGGAGAGCAGGTTAGCGATGTTGAACACAGGCACACATCCATGTCCTTTTGACCCAGCCACTCTACTTTTAAGAATTTATAGATTGGTAAATGACATGGGTACAGTGTTCCTTGTGGAAACATTGTGATAACAACAAGAAAAAACAAATCTGAACACCCTCCGTGGGTGACAGGTAAAATAATTTTTGCTAATACATGTCCTTCAAATGAATGCTACATGGATATTTAAAAAAGAAAGAATGAGGAAAATGTCTGAATCTGTCATAGAAAGTGAAAATTTAAGGTGCAGAACAATGTATAAAATCCATTGTAATGTTTTCTTGAATATGCATATGGAAGCCTTGACTCTAGGAAGCTAAGTAGCCGTGCAGCAGCAGACACAAGCTAACAGTCCAAATGCATTTCCCCCTATGCATCCTCCTTTAAATATAATCTAATAATCTGAATTTCCAGGTAGGCCAAGTGTTAAGACAAGCAATGATTTTGGTAACCTAATGTCTGGATATTCACTCAGCTTTAGGGTGGAAAGATATTGTAGGAGGAGCATGGAGGGATGGACAGGTTCTATTTAATAGTGAAGTCTGATTTTTGAACAAATACTATTGACCAAAACCTCTCTAGAGGTCTCCTAAAAAGGCTCAGTGGCTACATATGTTAACTATAACTTCTTTTACAATCAGAGGAGAAATTAAACAGAATAGTCATTATATGACAATGAATTACCCCTAAATTATTTCCATCTTATATCAATGCATTTGTAAAAAATTTTTTTCATTTACTTACTAATTTATTTTGTCTTTCAAGAAAGGGTTTCTCTGGGTAGCCCTGGCTGTCCTGGAACTTATGGCCTGGAACTCAGCGAGAGATCTGCCTACCTCTGCCTCTGGAGTGCTGAGATTAAAGGTGTATGCCACCACCATCCAGTGTAAAATACAATTTTTAACAATCCTTAAGGAAGAAGAGGATCTTAAAAATATTACACAAATACCTACAGGTCAACAGAGTCCAGATGTCACCCTGTGACCTAAGAGGAGGAGGCAACAGCTATTCCAAGGCAAATGTAAATCCAACACATTAAGGCGGGGCCTCTTCCTCTGGTGACATTTCCCTGCCTCTAGCTAGCATGGTTGCATGCACACCTGGAACACTTCATTGTTTATTTTTCTTTAAAACATAGGGAAGGCACCGGAGATAGAGCTCAGTTGTTAAAGTGCTTGCTTTGAATGCATGAGGCTCTGGGTTCAATGTCCAGTACTGGGCAAACAAATAACCAACAAGTGAAATTGCTGAGTCTGCAGATCTGAGTTCAAGCACAAGACCCCACAGGGTAGAAAAAAAGAACTTACTCCCACAAGTTTCCCTCGGTCCTCCCCATGTTCACCCACCCACCCATGGACAAGAAACAAATCCTTGGAGAAAAGAAATGATTCTCCATTAGGAGAATCAATGACCATCTGCTATTGTGTGTGTTTTTACAAAGCCTGCCCCAAATGCTTGTCTTCCTTGTAGCATAGCTGAGAATCCGGAACCCTGAAGTATTCTGGTGATGCCTTGAGCACATCTCTGTTTTCCTCAGATGTCCCCACAGAAGAGTGATCTGAGCTAGGGCTGTGGTACCCTTATTCCCTGGACTGAGGAGGCAGACATAGGTGATCTTTATGAGTCTGAAATCTACACAGTGAATTCCAAGTCAGCTGGTGCTACATAGTAAGATCTTGTCAGGAGGGAGGGAAGGAGGGAGGGAGGGAGGGAGGGAGGGAGGGAGGGAGGGAAGGAGGATAAAAAAGTGATCAGAGCGGATGGATGGCTTGGTGCTTCTTTCCACTTGTTTTGGGGCTGCCCTCCTTTCCAAGGAAGCATTGTCAAATAGCAGTCAGTATGAACCATCTGCAGAGAACCTCTCCTTGCTCATGGGCCTGACCTAGACAGCCGTATCACTTTATGCTTGTTATTCCTCAACAGCAGGACCCACAAGAAACCTCTACCCCTTGAGACTGACTTTCCAAATGTAGTTCCTTTACTAGCCACCACAGCAGCACTTGGTTAGTGACAATGACTGTGGAAGTGGACTTGGCATTCAGTGTTTGAATAAACCTGCATGTAGACTCCAAAGATGGCACTCCCAGTTTAGAGACTGGAAGGCAGTACCTAGCCAGGGGGCGTTCACTCTCTGCCCTAAGTCCTAAGTCAGGTAGTTTCCCAAGACGACAAAGGCAACAGCCACTTGAGGTTGCTGAATTAGTTAGTGATAGTCTTCCAATATCCAGACTGGTCACAGAAGACCTAAGTGCTAGCTGAAGTCATCACCCAGGTTTATCTGGCGATTAGACTTGCAGGGGGTCCTATTCCGCTGCCTGCCTCAGGATTTCAGATTCTTAAATCAGTGTGGGGCCAAAGGACACGTTTAAATGCCTTCAGCTCTGTCATAAGTTACCCAGATAATTGACTGGGTCTGGAAGCAAGCAACTGGCTTACTTATTTGAAGGAATTCACCACAACCTTACCCTCACTTCCTAAAGAGTTCAGGGCTAGGTTAGCAATATAGTTTGAGGTGCACTGAAGCTAACAGCTAAAAGAAAAAAAAACTGGGGCTCAGGGAAGGAGAACGCCTTCCAGAAAGCCAATCCAAAGACCCTCAACCGCTCCCCCCCCCCCCCCCCCCCGCAGGCTGGCATTAGAGTACTGGAGATGCCCAAACACGCCTCTTTCCCTTTCCTCAGTCCCTTCCCCCCCCCCACACTTTTCCTCACCCTCACCTTTCCTTAATTCTTCACTCAGTCCCACCCCACCCCTGCCTGGAAATCACAGGCCTATCTCAGCCAGTTTATCTAGTGATCTCACCTCTTCTCTACCTTCCCAATGTTGGGCTGAATTAGGGTCGTACCACTCCCTGAGGAGTAGGCTCCTGTCAGCTTACAGCTTCAGAATGCACAATATCCTCTTTCATTGCAGACAGAGCTTTTAACAAACGTTTCATTTTAAAGTATAGAAGTTGTGCTTGGCTATACACTACGAATGACAATAGAAGCAGCACTCACTAGTAAGTAGTCAATTCAAGGTTGTATTTGAGATTACAGTTTTAAAATGTGGATGGAAAATATCTAGAATATTCAGAGAAAAGACACAAAATCCTTACTTGCATTCACCATTTTTTATGTTGATTTTTTTCCAGTTTGTAGCTACTGAAGCAAATATTTTTCTAACATCTCCAAGGTCAATTAAGGTAGATACTTGAGTAACAACTCCAGAAAACTGTCTCTCTACATCTATCTCTCTCCTTTCCACTCTACCTATCCACTTTCAGAGATTCCTGAGAAGACCCCTAGAGAAGAAACATTTATTGCAATTTTAAAAATACTAATTTTGACACTGTTTTGGTGATCCCTTGTTTTTTTATGACAGGCTCTTCCCCACAAGAGGGGCAAAGGGTCCTTCAGTATCACAGCAACCTCACAAGAGCCGTCACAATCTTCCTGTAGGTCTAAGATAGCATTACAATCATCAACATGTGTTCGTGGAAGAAAAATATAACTATTTCTGAAGGCCTTAGTATTTTCCTAAATTGTTCCATGGTAGAGAGCTGAGCACTGTATATAACATATTTAGTTGCTTAAGTTTTTATAAATATGCTTTTCATCCTGATCTTGCCATTAATTATAATTTTTATCTATGTTCTTTGTACACCTGAGAGGTGCATGTGTATCTCTGGCGGCGTGATTGTAGAAGTCACTAAGATGCAGATCTAGGATGTCCAAATGTTGTGGCATTCCGAAGGCTTAGAGGAAGCGTGTGAGAAGTCTGTGTCAGAGCAGGGGTCAGCACCACAGTGCAGGTTCGGGCTGCTGCGCTGAAACCCAGGTTGGCAGCTTGTCTTGGGATTCCCTTCAGCGTTCCCTTGTTCGCGCGCGCGGCTCTAGCTAGGACTTTATCTGAATCTGAGATCGAGAAAGGTCAGCCCGCCTTCCCGGTCGAGGCCCCGCCCTAGCTCTTCGGACTTGGTTGGCAGCACAGGCTCCGCCAGTTCTCGAATCCACTCGGGGAACCTGCTGTGCCCACAGTCCCTGGCGTCTGCAGACGAAGTCTGAGAACCCCTCACGCCCCCAAGGGTTCCCGTCGGCCAGCTTCCTGGTGCCCCTGGGGAGACGGACTCTCAGAAGAATGCTGTGGCCGCTCAGCTTGGCTGTTAGTCCTACTGAGAGAGGAAAGGAGGGGGTTAGTATGGTTTGGCTTTGGGAATCTGTGTTCCCAAAATCTCCGTGCTTCGGGAGGTGATTAGTCTACGCAGACCCCTGCTTGGCAGCGGTGGCTCGCGTGTGCGGGTCTCTTTATTCTTGCGTTGGCAAATAAGTGGATAGATTTAGCCCTCAGACTCAGGAAACTTGTTTAAAAATTCCCACGCCGGAGGCGAGGGAGAGCACGTGGGCGACACCCGGGGTTGGGGCTCCCAGCTGGTGTCCCTAGCTGTCAGGGATCGCTCGCGGGAGGGGCTGGCGGGCGGGGTCCAGGTGCCCGGCGTGGGAGCCAAGGAGGCCAGTTCCAGCTCAAAGATTAGAAAAACAGGTGGTAAGTTGCCTGGCTGACTCAGTCTTTCGGTAAATGAAGCCCTGACAGTTGTGTGCTGAAGACTTAACAGGGGCGATCACCTCTGGATCGGGCATTGACTAAATTAAAGGAAGTCTCCAGGAGCTTAGTGGACAGCTGAACTTCTGGGGGATCTTGGAAGGACTTGCTCGGATCCCCTGTACACTTGTTTTGCCGTCAAGACTCCCATCCTCATTTTGCCCCTCTTTCCCCTAAGGCAAAATACTACGTCCCTCTTCAAAGGGGTCCTTGGAGAAAGCCTGGCCTCCACAGACTCCTCCACCAACCCCCACAGAGGGTAGGTTCAGGTTTCAGGCCCCAGAGAGGCACTTCCACAGCTTGCGCTTCGTTTGAAGTAGAGATGGGGTGTGAAGCAAAGGCAGACTGCACAAATCTTGTCCAGAACACAGTCGAGCAGAAAGCCGCTGCTTAGTTTGATTGGTCTCATCCTGAGATCTGTGCAGGTTAGTGGAAAAGAGAGTCACCAAAGACCTTTAACACACACACACACTATCACACCACCACACACAGCATCACACATATCATACAGTAAGAAACTTGAGATTATATGGTCTTTATGGAATCTTGCATGAAGCCACAGGACACCTGTACCGCCCAGCTCACTTCCCATTGACAGTGTATCTTTAGATGGAAGATGGTCCCAACCCACCCAGAATCGGGCCTTTAAGTGGCTACAGCCACTGGGGAAATGACTCCGCCTTCTTAATTAAAGCCCTGTTAACTGGTTCCGGTTTTGAAACATCTACACAGTCTTAGTTTAGTTCTTTTTCTTAATTTAGTTTCTTTTTTCTTTCTCTCCAAATCTCTTTCCAGGTGTCGCTCAGATGTGTAATTATTCTCCACACCCCAGGACACTCCCATTGTCCAATGAGCTTAATGCCTTTGGGAGACGGGGGACAAGGAGATGACAGATTTCTTCTTATTTTTCAACGAACACTCTTAAAGGTGAGCCGAGTCACGATGGCACACGACTCTCTTCAGAGAATTTATTTTCTAAGAGCTACAAAGAGGAGCAGAGCGCACGGTTCCCGGTGTGCTGCTGACTTCCAACGCATGCGAAACCAAGGATGATATCTGTGAGCTGCATTGTCTTAAGGGAAACTTAACTTTTTTCTTTCTTTTTTTTTTTAATTTTATTGCGGTCTATTACATTCTTAAAACTGGGGGGTCTCTAAACTACAGTTTTTCAGAAACAGATCTTGTGAATTACGTTTGAAAACGGTTGGGAAATGTATACCTTTCAAGTTCTCTCAGATAGACTTCCCACTCTGGAAGGAATATTCATGTTGGTCTTTTGTCTCTTGAAATAAAACCCGCAGAGTTGCCCAGCGGTTTAGATAACAACGCTGTGAGACGTCTATCTGTACATTAGTTGTTCCAACATTCTGATCTCAAATATCACCTCCTTCTCCCGACAGTCCACTCTGTTTCCCATAGGACACTGCCCAGTAGAGCTGTCCATCGCATCAGCCACAAACGCGAATCATTTAGAAAAGACGCCCCTTTTGGGGGAATTAAAGGTAGGTATTTATTTCATCTGGTGAAGAAAAATGTCACAGTGGTGTCAGGGTAAAAAGGTCCAGCGTCGGTCTCCCTCACCGGGTCCTGCAGGCATGCGGGACTCTGCCATGGGCAAATCCTGGCCACCTTCTCTGGGTTACTGTCGCCTCCCTTCCTGGAGCCGGGGTCAGCCTGCCGCCTCGGAAAGCTCCCAGCCCGGACAAGGCCGCAAGTGTGCAGACACCCTAGTCCAGGGAGCGCGAGTGGCGCACAGTACGCGGAAGGCAGGCCTCGGGGTCGGGAGCTGCGGCGGCAGCGGGGCAGCGGCGACCCCGTTGCCCGGGGCTCATTAGGAGCGGAGCTGCCAGGAGCGTTGTAGGACTCGAGCCGCGAGCCCAAATGCGTGGGGGGTGGCGAGGGGAGCACTCGAGTCACTCAGCCCGATTGGCCAATGAGCGCCGCGCCTTGGGGTGCGTCTGGCCATTAGGAAGAGGGAAGACTCGAGAGTGTCATTGGAGAAGGGCGGGAGAAAGGGAGCCTGGGAGCGAAGTTGTAGCTAAACCCGGTAAGCTATAAAGAAGTTACAGGGGGGGCGCTTTCGGCTCCCAATTAGGAACAGTACCGGCCCCTAAGCCCCACGGAGGAGGAGGACGGCTCCGAAAACACCTCGCCCTTCCCAAGCCGGCGTCCTCCTCCTCCTCCTGCTATCTCCCCTGCCCCTATTCATGTCCTCGGGAAGGCCGCCCAGGCTCACGCTGCAGACTGTGGATGACGGCGGGGAGGCTGGCGCCGAGGCTCTTGCGGGCACGCAGGCAGGAGCGCAGTTAGGGGGCGGGAGCCTCGGCAGCCTCGGCGGCGGGCGACGACCGAAGGTAGGTGAAGCCCGAGGCGCCAAGAGCGTCAGGCGATGCCCGCGAGGGGCGGTCGCGCGTGCCACCTGTTAACTCTGCTCCGTAGAGCCCGGAGTATGACTGCGGGAGTCCCCTGGGGCTCGATGCGTAAGCGGCACTTCTCCAGGAACCCGTCAGACGTGAGCCCCGCGCGCAAGAGGCAGTCAGGGTGGCTGGCAGTGGAGGAATTCTGTGCGGAGGACTCCCGAGTCCGCGGCCCGAGAGCTTGGCTTGGGTGCGCGGCCGAGGGCTCCGTAGACGCGCGTTTAGCCGTCGGGGCTATCTCCCAGTAGGAGGCAAGCGAATCTAAGCGTGACTTGCGGGCGACCCGGCTTGGGCCGAAGTCTCCAAGTTTTAAATACCTTGTGTCGCTACGAGCGGAACGTGGGCGCAGAAGCCCTTTGGGGCCGTTTTGCGGAATTGCAGTGGGTTTGAGTCTAGCCGAGCCAAAGATCTCTCATGCTCTGGTGTTCTTGTTTTCATAGTGATCTGAAAGAAGTTACGTGAAATTGCAGTTCTCCACAAAAAAAAAAAAAAACGGCTCCGAACGCCAGAGGGACGAAAAAGCAAACGTCGGGTATTATTATGTCGATTTTCCAAGGACCGGGGTTCTCACCACAGAACCGATGAAAAGGCTGGCTCTTCGGGAGTCCTGCCAGCATTTTATACTTATAAATCAGTAGGATTGCCGGGATTTGCTGTGGACCAGCAACTTTCTTATCCTTAACCACCTCACGATTTCAAGAAAGTGTGTTTGTTTGCTTCACTTTCCTGATCCTCCCATCATTCCGGTCTCCCCGGAGCCGATTTTAGCCTCTTCGTTCAAAGTTATGTTTCTACCGAGTGTGATCGCTAATTGAAAGTTAACTTTTGGTTTTGGATGAGTCTGTGGAGTTTACGTTGTAAGAAGAAAGGGAGCCCGAGACACGATGAAAGAAAAGTCTAAAAATGCTGCCCGGACGAGGAGGGAGAAAGAAAACAGTGAATTTTATGAACTGGCTAAATTACTGCCTTTACCCTCTGCCATCACCTCGCAGCTGGACAAAGCATCCATAATCAGACTCACGACCAGCTATCTCAAAATGAGAGTGGTTTTCCCAGAAGGTAAGCGGCTGTACCTAGATTGAATTTCAAAGAAGGCATAAGTCTACCTAGCTAGCAGAGAAATGTACTAGTGTTCGCCCTCGCGGGAATATATTCTCTGGAAAGGGAAACTTAACCCTGAGCACTCAGCGCCAAACGCCCGGTCTTGTCCTTTTCTAGACCCTCTCTGTTCCCCATACTTTCCTCTCCAGCCCACACTATATTTTCGGTTGGGAAGACCAATAGAGCTTTTGTCAACACTTCAGATACTTGGCTCAGTTGAAAGTACTGCTAATCCAAACACGACTTTCCTTTTTATTCCTCTCATCAGAAATGTATCCAGTAGAAAGCAGGAGTATTGCCCGTTTGTTATTTTTTCTAGGTATAGATTAGACCTATATATGTGGAGCAAGGTGAGCCAGCTAGTTGCTCAAAAGGATCACAATTCAGCAAGAAGCGCGAGCGGACATATAAACGAACAGTATGTCCTGACTGGATCAGTCTCTTGACTCTTTATGGTAAATTGGCTCTGAGTATTTAAGACGTTCAGCAAACTAGTGCTCAGAATACCCAAGATTCAAGGAAAGCAGAAAGAATGTCCCGAAAAGTATCCTCAGTGTTGGGCTGGCAAAAAGGTCCAGACAAATTCTCAGACGGCCTAGAAGTTAGAATAACGTAACAGCAGATAAGATTTCAAATTGGAATTTTAGTGACCCAAATTCACTGTGAGAAGGAAAGCAGCCTTCACAGAACACGGTCGTGTGTGAAAGCATTTCGGCTCACTGGGAAAAGTTATTGCGCACTGGGGAAGGGGCGCTTTGATCTTCCATTTGCTGCTCTTTACTCGCAGCCAAATAACAACCAGAATAGAAAAAATATTTTGTTAGGGGAAGAAGTTTTGAGAATGTAAAAGAATGAATACTAGACAAACAAAACTTCTAGAGAAAGATCTGTGCTTATTTACAAATGAGAACGCTTGACATGTTGTCTGTTGGTTTTAGGTATTTGAGGGGTGCTGTTTTTGATGGGGAGAGTAGTTATTACTCGGGGGCGAGGTTCTCTTCACTTGATCTTTGTTTAAAAGCTCTCAGAAATGCTACAAATTAGTCAGGGCCACAACAAAAGCCTTCTAAGTAGTTGATTTCTACTCTCAACTCCATTAGTGGTGTTACATAGTTAATTCCTTGAACATCTCCTTTCACCCTGAAATCCAAAGAGGAGAGAAATCGCGGTTTATAATACTTAAAAAAGTTTTGGGGTTTGTTTTTCAAGGAGAAAGGACACACACACACACACACAATCACATTTCACATCCAAATTGTGCTGAGAATTGCAGATGGGAAAATCACCATTGTGCCACATAGCCTTCTGCTTTAAAAAGAGATCTCTTTGTCTTTTATGCTGTCAGCGCCTACTTTATAAAAATAAAGCTATTTCGAACTCCGCTGGCTGCCCTGTTCCTAACAGGATTATTAGCAGAGATTTGTCAGCTCCTCTGGTCTCAGTGGGCTCCCTCTCTGCGTGATTTCTAGTGGGTCTCCTCAATTATCGGTGCCGATGTCGCTTGCTGTTTGATCAGAAGCAGCATATGGTGCCGCTTGTGGGGCAGCGAATAACCGCGGGAGAAGAATAGAGGGCCGGCCGACTTCACCAGCAGTCACTCAACAGAGTCCCGGAACCCACAGGCCAGAGACCTTAGTCTGCTTGGTGCAGACCGTGGAGAGGACCGGGCTGGGTATTTTTGTTTGTTTTAATTTTGTTTTTAAAAGACGACTCCTTCTTCTGATGACGCTAGCTCTTTAAAATTAAAAATCGTCTTATAAAGAGATAGAAGAACCCAAAGCAAATTCTCGATATTTTTAAAAGAGCGGCAGGAAAGATTTCCACTGAGGTCTTCTTGGTGGCCAGGTCATCCCATTTGGCTACTTTAACCGAAAATTGTGCTTTCTATATCCCTCTCTTCCTGAACCCCGGCCCCTCCCACCTCTCCTCTCCTCTACGGGTGAGTGTGAGTTTATGAGGAGGAGGGGATGCTCGATGTGTGAACTCTGGGCACATCATTTATTTCTCCAGCTTCTGTGGAGTTCATAACTCACCCGCGGCCTCCACCCGATGAGTTAGCCAGGATCATTAGAACAGCTGGAACCTAGGGATAAGGTTTTAATTTTGAGGTTGTTTGAGCTTCAAAAACCCCAAGGCGAAGTACAGCCCCTTAAAATAGCAAAGAAAACAACAACGACAAACAATTACAAAACTCAGCAGTTTTCAAAGGAGCAAAATAGTGACAAGCCGCAGAACCAGGCACTACCTGCAGGGGGTGCCAAATTGCACACGGGCCTTTACTTAGGGTTGATTCTAAGCACTGGGAAAACTGAACACTTTTTATCGCTGTAATCTTTTTAGTGATGCTAAATAGAATTTGAAGTTACTTTACACATCTAGAAGCATTCCTACTACACAGTAGATTTTCAATAAATTTTTGTTTTAAGAATAAGTACGGCTATTTTATCATGGTAAATATCCTATCACATATAAGACAGATTTTATAGGTTGTCTAATCTCAAATGATTACGAATCTGATGGCACAGCTATAGGCATAACAACGTTGTAAAACTCCTTTTTTCCATATCACTTTTATACTACTGGGAAATGCCCAAAGGATATATGGTAAGTGAACAAACAAAAAATTCTCCCACATTCCCCTGAATAAAAGGTGAATAGAGAAAACAGGTTATTCCCTGTAACCGCCCCCCTCCAATGAGTGTAGTGACTTTCATCTGGGTCCATGTTTCAGCATTAATTTGCTTATTCCGAAAAGATGATACTGAACAGTTGAGTACAAAATGAGAGAGGGAGGAGAAGACAATGATGCAGGAATAACTAAGAATTATTCTTAAATTGGGTTTGGTGGTGCACATCTGTAATCCTTGCTCTAAGAGCTGAGACCCAAACCAGAAGAACAGGCAGAGGTGGAGTAAAATGAGGAAGGGGGAGGAACAAACATTAGATCATCATTAGAGATTTAATCAGAAGAAAAGAAGATCAAGGAAGGGTACTGCACAATCATTCAACACGGGGGAAGATCATCTGATTAATCACGTTTCATTTGAAAATAGTCTCAAAAAGGAAAACTTAAGGAATGTAGAAAAAATAAATCCTTGGTGTTATCGAAGCCAAAAAGATGGTATAAAGGTATTAAAACAAGGGGCTAGAGAGAGGGCTCTGAGGTTAAGAGCTGTTCTTCTAAAGGATCTGGGTTCAATTCTCAGCACCCACGTGGCAACTCACAACTGTCTGTAACTCCAAGATCTGCCACCCACACATAGACATGTGTGTAGGCAAAACATCAGTGCACATAAAATAAAATGAAATTTAAAAAGGCATTAAAACAATACCAGCATGACTTTATGTATGTGCAAAACAGGACAAATTCAACTTTAAAAGAAGTTTTGGCCAGGTGGTGGTTGTGCACACCTTTAATCCCAGCACTCAGGAGGCAGAGGCGGGAGGATCTCTGTGAATTCAAGGGCAGTCTGGTCTACAGAGCGAGCTCCAGGACAGGCTCCAAAAGTTACAGAGAACTTTGACTAAAAAAATCCAATCAACCAAACAAAAAATAACATAGTTGTTACCCAGTTCTAAAGTAATTTTGGCTAGGGGCATAGTGTCATGCAGAATAAACTGAAAGATCAGGTATGCTTTCAAATCTGTTTAGAATCTTGGTAATATCAGTAAGATTCATTGTCAATACGTGTATGAAAAATAAAAATAATCACAGAGTTGAAATTCCCAAGACCTACAATATTCATAAAAAACCTGAAATTCTTAATCATTATATTTTGAGTATTAAACAAACCCTAAAGAATAAAAAGAAGCCAGTTTCTCAAGTGGATGTGTGATTTAAGGCTGTTTTTCTTGCTGCCTGGGGAAATGATTGAGTATTGAGTTTCCATGTTTGTTTTCTTACACAAGTTTTTCTCATTTAAAGCCTCCTTTAAACACAGTTTTTGCTCAAGTCTGGCTTCCTCTGCTGAATTTAATTTTTAATGTTCATTTTAAGTGAGTGTAGAATTAAACTGTGTGCAAGGCAGACTAGAACTTGTGGACTTGATCAATGGAAAAACAATTTTTAAGGAAATGGATATATCATTAATTAATACCAAACAACGAACACAGCATCATAAACAATGGCGGGATGCTTTTAACCAGGACACAATTACCCATTCAAAAGAAGAAAACAACCTTAAATATAGAAGAATTGGTTTATTTCTTGGCGGCGGGTGGGGGGCGTACAGTTCTGAGAATCTTGCTAGCTTTGAATTTTTACAGTCAGATGCAAGCTTCGAATGCAAACTCCTGGATTCTTGCGATATTCCCTTGTCAGTGTAGGTGTTTCTCAAGACAAGGAAACCAACAGTAACAATATCGATAGTTTGGGTGGGGCACTCATTGCCCGCATCTTGGACCGCCAAGATTTAGGTTAGGATCAGTCCTGCCACTCAGAAAGTGGGAACGGAATGGGAAGAGTGAGCAATTTTTCCTCCCGCAAGTTTGAAACAGATTTGATACTCTGGTGGTTCTGTTTAGATCCAGGGTCGCTTCTTTAAAAAAAAAAAAATTAGATTTTTAAAACAAAACAAAACACTAATCCAAGTTCCCACTCCCTTCCCTCCTTCCATTCCCTCCCCACACCCTCCCACCCCACCCCGGGTCGCTTTTTATCAGCGACCCTGCGGTGCAGGCATTTTCCGTCGCAGAAAGCTCGCAGCCCACTATGTCCGCGTGATGTATTGGTTTCTCTTTTTGTGACAACTCTCCTTTTAGGGCACAGTTTACAAACCAACCGGATCTTAGGTCCACGGAGAATCGGTCACCCCTAACTTTAGGACAGGCTTTGCTAGACACCAGAGTGTGATACATCCTTTGTTCTGCCAGTCCGGTGGTTAAAAGCCCAGCGGAGATCGGGTCCGAGCCCTGTTCGCGGAAGGGCTGGATTCGTAGGTCACCAGGTGCCGAGTCACCCTGCCATGGAGGCGCGGGTCTTTGTGCGGAGATGGCACTGCCAAGCCTCAGGCATTTCCGAAGACTAAAAGCCCTGGATCATCGCGCATGACACCTTCAGCCTACATGCAGGACACTGGTCCCCGGCTTTAAACTAGACCTGGGGAAACCCTGCTACCTCCGAGTGCTTGTAGTGTTCAGTGACGCGCAGCGGGTGCAGTCGGAGTTACACAGCCTGGTTGGCAGCCTCTGTTTCCCAACCGGAAGCATAAACTCCGGGGCGGGATGAAGCACGGAGAACGTGACCAGTGAGTGACCTGCGGCCTTGAGTTGAGTTGCGAATCACACACACACCCACCCACCCACCCACACGCATGCACGCACACACACTACAAGATTCCTGGCACAGTTACTTTGGCTCTGCCCCGGGAGAGGCGGGCACGCAGGGGAAGGGCACCAGTTGTGGGTTCACGCACAGATACAGGACTGGCCTTGCCGAGGTTGGTCTACTGAGCCTCCGGAGAGCCCCCAACTCCAGTGGAGATAATGGTGCGCTCTGGTGTTGGACGAAGTGCTTTGCCCTGGCAGTGCAGGAGGAATTGGTTCTGCCGGGAGCACCAATTCCACAACCTTCTCTACCCCAGAGAGCTCCGTGGCTGAACCGCTCAGAGCCAGAACCCGGAGCGCTAGCCGGGGCAGTGCTTTCAGTCAGGGCTCACAAGTCCTGCAGTGAGGAATAAGTGGTATTTGGGCGGTTTTGACTTTCTTTTTTCACACACTCCTCCCAAGTAGCAGCTACTAGCCTCTGGGGACCTGAAGTTAGAAGGAATATGTGAGAGCTTGTCTCACCGCGTCCCCGGTAATAGACGGGTCATGGGACTCTTCCCTATTGCCTCAAAGGTATACTAGGCAATGCGTGTGTGTGTGTGTGTGGGAGGCATATTTCTATGGAGATGCCGTGCTGATGACGAAGGAAAGAAAGAAGGGGCCACCACAACAAGCTCTTCTCTTTCCGGTCGAGCAAAGGCGGTAATAGTGCCTGGCCTGTAATCTGTATTTTGTCAAGGGCATGAAATTCATTCGAAGGAAAAGCCCGATCAATTTATTTTTGCTGCTTGCAATAACACAGCTGGATGATGCTTTGAGCGCGCGCTAGACTCGGGCTCATCATTCATTCACCAAGAACGGGCCTAAATGGTGCCTGTGGGATTAGGTCAATTTTAGTGGATCTACTTCGCCTCATTTGGTTACTAATTGGTTTCTTGTTTTATAAATCGAAATCTCATTTTCAGGAAATTACAAAACCCGCGCAGTCAGTCCATTGAGGTAATCCTTGGGTCAGGGGGTATTTAAATGGAAATGGCTCAACCGCGCACCAAGGGTAAAGCAACAGTGAAACTTGCTTGGGTTTTCACATGAAATGTGAGCTAGCCCTTTAGATTCATAATAGATACATCCCTTCTAATGCTACTTATGTAAATACGATAAACCAGACTTTAAGGGAAGAGAGGGGCCTGAGAGAAGCAAAATTTATCTGCTGAGGTTAATGTGGCATATCTTGGAAATCTTCCAAAATAGATTATGTTTTCCTTTGTCTTCAGCCACTTTAGCTGGGAAAATCCTTTTGTCTGAAACCTGATTTAGTTATCGCCTCCCTCACAGAGCGCCTTTTCTCCTTTGCAAAACCCTGTTCCCTCTGCCTCACCGAGTTACAAGGGGATCTTTAGATCTTGTTCTCACTGTAATCCCGCCGCAAAGAGAGCTGGTTCCTCCTCATTTTAAACAGACAATCAAAGGATTTGGGCATTTTCTGCGGTAGGGCAAGTGCAGAAACGAAATCTCAGCCGCCCCCTTGCCAACTGAAACCGGGTGTCGGGGAGATTCAAGGAAAGAGGTGAGAGGGTCCCTGGCAGAACTTTAAGATTTGGGGGAATGGGAACCTTGAACTAGTTTGGGGAGACGTCCTGCACACTTTGGAGGGCTAGCTCCTTCCTAGGTGAGATCCACTGGTAGAGCGGGGCAGTCGGTTCCTCATAAAACATTAACCCAGCCTCAACCGTGTGACAGGTTTTCTCTGCGGACAAAAAGAGAACTCAGCCTCTGTGAAACCAAGTTTCCTCCCAGGTGTGCGTGTGGGGGGAAGCACGGGCCGGGAAGGGACTCCCTTGTTAGCTCGCACCCGCACCCTCTCGGGCTGCTTATTAACCTGTGGGCAAGTCTTATTTTCCCTTGTAGGCGCATGCTAATGAGGGCACAACCCTACAAAGCAAAACAGGCGCCAAGAGCTCGGAGGCAAGATCTTTTTACACGCCCCCGACAACCCGCGACCCCACCCGGTGATTTTTTTTTCAGGTCTTTAGAGTACCGGGCGGTTCCAGGCGACCCTCAAATTTTTCTATTAAAGACGTTTGTTTGCCTAAAACGCAATTTTGCTAGCTTGTGGGGCTGCGAGAGCTAGTCTCAGACAACCGCAGCCTCAGCACACTGGAGGACCAGCGGGAATGTCCTGCCCTCTGATCTCACGAAGCTTCTGGTTTTGAGGGGTCTTAGGGGCCCACGGTTGACGCCACTCAAGTCCTAGGAACTCTCAGCAAGGAAGGACCTTTCTCTTTTCCTTAGACGTGGCCAACACCTTCACGGGGCCAAAACTCAAGAGGATGAGGGGAGTGGAGGGAAGGGGAGGGGGGGGGACGGCAAAATCGAAGGGATTTGTATAGGTGACTGTGACACCCCCCCCCCCTTCCTGATCTACGAGGATGACTGAGGCTAGGATCACAGAGTCACCTGGGGAGGGAAACCAGACGTGCTGGAGCGTCAGGAGGATCACACTGCGCTATCAACGGAGGGAGGCAGCCGCAGGAGTAGAGCCGCAATATTTGCAGAGCAGTGCGGAAATCGTTAGATTTATTTAGGTGTGCAAACACCCAGAAAGACCCCATTTGAGCCTGAGGGGCGCTTGCCATTACTCGTTGTCAGGGTTTTGATCACTCGCTTAGGAAGCAGGTCTTAGTTAACACCTTCAAAAAAGTCTAACCGGATGTCTTAGTGTGAAAAACTCTTCTCCTTTCCATATTACAATTCAAGCATGTTTGTTACGTGTCAAACAAATACGTTTCAAAGTATTTGTTACTAACGAAAAAGGTGACCTTAAAAAAAAAAAGAAAACGATTAAGTCTTGTCCGTGATGTAACAACGAAAGGATTTAACTACTGAAGTAATTTCATCAGCAACATTTAAAAGATACTCATAAACACGCCTATGCATCTTTTTGTTATTTTTATTTCATTCTCAATACGGGTAGAGACCATATTTTATACTGATATATGGGAATTCTTAAATAAATATTTCTTAAAGCATATTCAAAAAAGTTTGTGTCAATGGCTTGAAAGGTTGGCACGCTAAAACAAAGGGGAGGAATGGCCTGTCTTTGTTGATAGATGGTACTAGACAAGTGGGGAAACTGACTCTAAGTCCAGAAGAGAGCGAAAATGGTGCCGAATGACTGGCATCTCAAGGTAATTGACTCCAAAAAAAAGTAGTTGGTGGTTTTTGTGGGGAGGGGAAATGAGGGTGAGGAGGATAAGGCAAGGTCTAGAGATGCTGGTGAAAGAGAAGTTGGAAGTCAACCCCAAATAGGAGTTTCTCTAAGAATATTCAGGTCAGGCTGAGGGAAACCAGCGTCCAGAAAGCCCGGCAACCAATCAGAAAGGCCACGAGGGACTGAGCCTATAAGGCCGGTGGCCTCTGGTTTCTTTGAGTGCCATTTGCGTTGGTCTCTGGTTGCTTATAAGGACAAGGATGAAAACTTGGGAAAAGAAATACTCTTCCCACCAGAAAACAGGAACTCATTCCGAAGATAGTGCTGGAATTATCCAGGGCTGAGGCCTCTAGAACTCCTGCGGGACAGGAGCTGCCTGCTGACCTAGTCTCCCACCCTCCAGATCGTATCTAGAAATCGGCGGTGGTAACCCGCACTACTCCCGCTCCCCGAGTAACAGAAACCGTAATTGCATTCTAGCCCCCGACTGTCTTTCACTGAAGGTTGTGTGTCTCCACAGGGCTTGGCGAGGCGTGGGGCCACACCAGTCGAACCAGTCCCTTGGACAACGTTGGTCGAGAACTCGGCTCTCATCTACTACAGGTATAGACGCCAAGACTACTGGCCGCCTGGGCACCACCCGGGCTTTTGTTTTCTCGGGGGGGGGGAGAAGGAGGGGGTCCCAATAGTTCCCCTTAGATCTGAGTTCTTAATATAGCTGGGTGCCGTTGGACCAGTGGTGCCTGAAAGATTGAAGGGAAGGCAAAGTGACTACCAAGGTTGCAAATCAGCCTGACAAGGCCCCAGGAGGGCTCCATCCAAGTGAGGGAGTTCCGTTTGTGGCTTTTCGCCTAAGAAAACTGTAACGCGCTGCACCAGGCCTGGGAGGCAGGACTGAAGAAGCGTCTGAAATGAAGAATTTGCAAAGGAAATAACCGGAATCTGCTGCAAATGCCCTCAGTGCTTTAAGCCGGCACATTCCGGATCCAGCTGCGTCTGCAACTCATTTCGTCTCTTCCCGGTAGTACCCAGGCGTACTCCTTTTGTCAGTGCCCCTCACTTCAGGCTAGTCCAAGTTCTGTGCAAACCCAAACACAACACACATACGCACCCCCAGTAATGAGTTTAAACAATGTGAGGTGGCCATTACCTTGCTATTTGCAGTGCAGAGGGTTTTTAACTGCCTGTTGGCCGCTTAAGTTGCAGAGCAAATATTTTAAATAATAAAACTCCCAGTGGCATTTTTATGACTGACACTTGCCCCCCACCCTGCACCCTCTACTATTATTCGGCCCGCTAGGGTCTCCTAGCATAGTATCCTGGAACCTAAGAAGCCTAGGAAGCAGTCAACAGGAACAGAGTCCTGAGGCTGAGTCCTTCATTTCCCAGTGCTGCTTTCCCCTCTCCTTCCTAGAGGCAAGATGTTTCAGTCAAGTAAAAACTGAACAAAGAGAGGGCTTGGGTGAGTATTTCCCTACTGATCTGGCTTCCGCTTTGAATTTATCTAGAAAAGCCCATAGCTCCCTTTGCTGAAACATCTTACCTTAGATGAAGTACCATGCCATCTCTTCTCGTTCCTGTATATTTTTTTCCCTAGCACTGTGAGCAAGAAAACAAAAACCTAAACAGCTTTTTTCCTTTATACTTTTCTAGGGGTTTCTTTCCTTTCACTAGACTTCTGGCAGTTCTTTAACACTCTGAAGTTCAGGGGTCCTTCACTCTCCTCTCGCTTGGCTCCCACTTCCCTCCAGTCTGATCCCCCCTCCCCCCAACTGGGGCCTACATAGGCTCCACTTGTCCTGATATCAAGAACTTTCCTGAACTCATTCAGCTAGTAGACACAGTGGTGTGCCCCACGAAAAGCCCTGCCTTCCTGATGTTTTCATTCTTAGGCATGCCCTGTTGTTGCTGGTGGTATGGGTATTCAGAGCAAAATCAGAAAGGGAAAGAGGAGGCCTCCTTTCTGAATTGAAATGGGCCTAGTTAGAGAGGATTTGGTGAAAAAGAGTCATTTGGGCAAAGAAGGAGGTGACATTAGTGACAGCATTCTCTTCTTTTCTGTGGTCCAACAACAATTTCCCCAATTTATCTTCTCTTCTCTCTGTCTTCTTCTTCTTCTTCTTCTTCTTCTTCTTCTTCTTCTTCTTCTTCTTCTTCTTCTTCTTCTTCTTCTTCTTCTTCTTCTTCTTCTTCTTCTTCTTCTTCTTCTTCTTTGCCTGTGATGTCATTTGGAAAAGTCCTAACTCCTTTCTCCTCTCACAGCTCCAAAGACTCTGCAAGACATAAACCAATACTTGTCACCTGAACTGTTTAGTCCCTGTGACTCAAGCTGGTCCTTACACCACCTTCTGGAATCTCAACTTTTGTCTCCTGCTGCCACCTAGACATTTAAGACAAGAATGCATTATCTACCTTCTCAGACTTCTACTTACACAACATCTTGGTTTCCAGCTGGAGAAATGACACAGGCTCACAAAAAAAAATCTCAATTTCTCTATGTTTCCACTCTTCTGTATAACCTTCTTATTGAAGCCAGGAAATCAACCTTACTTTCTCTTTCTGCCAGCAAGTTAATATAAAATTTGCATTCAGTGCCATCCTTAAATTAGACTCTTTCCTTTGTTACATGCGATTTCAGGCCGATAACTACATGGACTCCTTATCCTGATTCATGTAGAACATTCTGCCAGGGAACAAGAACACACAAAACTATATTATTCTTGCTTAGAATTACTTTTGGAAACATAACGATTGCAGAGCAATTACAGGGTCCCCAAATTGACATTCCAAACTTTAAAAATCCACTGAGTATGTGCTTATGTAGCCACATCTCACACCAGCCTCACTAGCTCTTAACACGGCAGACTAACCCTTCCCTTCCCTCAGTCTCTGACTTTACTACATCGTTTCTTCTGCTTGAGGTGTTCTTCTCTTCAGTCCTTCCTTCTTCAAGTTCTTTGAGGCCTCTGTAATGCATAGTTACTGGGTCTCTTGCCTATTCATCTCTATCTACTTAATTTTGTGGTCAACACATTCATCTTCAGGATGGTTGTCCCTTTGAGCTTCTTAAGAGGAGTTGGGTTTATCATAGGTCTCCATTAGCTCATCCACAGAGATGAAGGGACAGGGAAGGTCTCCAAAGTTTCTTTACAATGAGACTGTCAGCTTGATGCATCCGTGTAAACATACACGAACATACACAGTGTCACACTACTTTACAACTGGTTGTTCAGAAAAGCCTCTCATCCCCTAAATCTCCCTCTCCTGACTCTGAAAGAGTCTTGGCCAGCTTCCTTCTGTATATAACTTCAAATTACCAGTTCTCCCATGTCAACCCATGTCTGCTGTTCTGGATCTTTCTTAAGTCAAGCTATTTCTCTCTTCACTGTTGATCACTGCCACTATGGAATCCTTTAATATTAAGAGAGGTTCTTACTGGCACCACTGTCCTGAGGGCCTAACCTACTTCCTCTTTTTCCATTCCCCGCCCAGACTTTTGCGAGCCACAGATTCTTTTTTTTTCGTTTGAGTGGATCTTGAGTCTTTATAGGACATTAGCCTTGTCAATAGCCTCACTCTGACCTGCCAATGCTGTCAGTGTGCTGCTCTTACAGACTTGGGAAGTTCAAGAAAGGAGATTCTTGTGGTTATTCTGTGTCCTGTTTCTGGACAGTCTGTGCCTCACCTTTCTGTGCTGCCTGTGTCTAACTTCTGTTTTCCTTGCTTCGTTTCTCAGATCTCTCACTCTATTTCTGCCTCCCCAGACTCTGGATGGCTTCATCTTCGTGGTGGCCCCAGATGGAAAGATCATGTACATTTCTGAGACAGCTTCAGTTCACCTGGGCCTTTCTCAGGTAGGTGAGTGGTTCATCTTTCCAGGCTGCAGTGTTCACAGCTGGAATTGTGGGGAGGGCTTCCCAACCATTTCATATCTGCATTTAGGCACTGGAAACCTCTCAGGTGACAGAGGGATGCAGTCACCCCCTACCTGGATTTCCCTTCTCCTTTAGCTTGCTACTGCAGGCTTAAATAATTGCTACTGTTTAGAATTCTTACCATAAGCCAGACATGGTGGGAGGAGTTTCCACACAAGTGACCCAAGGAGAGTGACTGTGACTGCCATTGTTTTCACTACTACTGACATGTATGATTATTTTACAGGTGAGGAAGCTGAGAGTTAGATAAGATGCATCAGGTAGCAAGCAGCAGAGCCTATTCCATCTTTATGGCCCTACAGATCCCCCCCATGCAAGTTTTCAGCTTCTTCTGGGGGCATTGTATAACTGCAGAGATAGTGACCCCTCCTCTTTACAGGTGGAGCTGACTGGGAATAGCATCTACGAATATATCCACCCAGCTGACCATGATGAGATGACAGCGGTGCTCACGGCTCACCAGCCCTACCACTCTCATTTCGTCCAGGGTAAGGTAGACAGGCCTTGCCCACCTGCTCATGCCAGTCAGCTTAGGGGCTTGCCACCAGTTAGTCTTGGCTGGGATACTGCTTCTTTTGGCTGCCTATCTCTCATCCTGAGACTTCCTCCTCTTCTTTCTCACAGAGTATGAGATTGAACGCTCCTTCTTTCTGAGGATGAAGTGTGTTTTAGCCAAGCGGAACGCTGGCCTCACTTGCGGTGGCTACAAGGTATGTGGTTGAGTTGGAAGGTCTACTCTGAGGGTGGCCAGGCAGGGCTTAAGGCTTCTGGGGCAAGGGAGGTTGGTTTCTGCCCCAGGAACCACACTTGTGGACCACACTTAGAGCACAGCCCTGAAAGGTCATTAAACGTTGTGGGTACCCGAGGGACACTTAAAAGACTAAGTCAGGACACTGGGCTGTTCTTAGAGAGGAGCCTGAGGAACTGTAAAGCTTCTAAACCCTTCAGTCATTTATCTCTCAGGGAGTTAAGGACCAAAGCCTTAGCTGCAAGCTGGGGTTCTTTAGCTGAATGCCAACATCAATGGAGAGCAGGCTCCCTGCCCCAATTCATGAGTGGTAGGATTTGGTGGGAACCAACCATTTGCATCTCTCTCTTCATTTTCTTTCTTTTACGAGCTCCCACGGGAATTCACCGTGGCTGTGCGGTCAGTCGTTTGGGGACACCTTATGGTTTGTGGCCAAGTAGAATCTTAACATGTTTCAACTCCTCTGCTTCCTTTAGGGAGCTCTTCTAGACCTCTGCTGAGTCTCGCCCCTCCCCCTCCATCACAGGTCATTCACTGTAGCGGCTACCTGAAGATCCGCCAGTACAGCCTGGATATGTCGCCCTTCGATGGGTGCTACCAGAATGTGGGCTTGGTGGCTGTGGGTCACTCCCTGCCTCCGAGCGCTGTCACAGAAATCAAACTACACAGCAACATGTTCATGTTCCGAGCCAGTCTGGACATGAAGCTTATTTTCCTGGACTCCAGGTGGGTGGGCAGTCGAGAAAGGGACTCTAAAGAATGACAGTGTTTAGAGAGGAGAGCCTTCCCTTGATCTTACTAGCCCAAGAAATGTCGCCGAGAACCCAGGTGATGAAAAGTCCTACATTCATCTCTAGGGATTTTCCCCCCCCCAGGGTGGCGGAGCTGACTGGGTATGAACCTCAGGACTTGATTGAGAAGACCCTATACCATCACGTGCATGGCTGTGACACCTTCCACCTACGCTGCGCGCATCACTTACGTAAGGTCCCACCCTACTCTCAAGGTAGTGGCGGAGCTGGAGGCCTGAAGTCCAAGCAGAGTGCTGGGGGTTCTCCCCTAGAGGGGTAGGGGAGTAGCAATAGGAGAGACTCAAATGGGACTGCTGCAACCCGTCTGGTGTCTCTGACCTAACGGAGCCGCTAATACTAACGGAGTGGGAGGGGGTGCGTTCCCCCAGTGGGGTCTCATTCTTCACCTGCAAACATCACTAAAGATGAGAACTGTTTAAACAACCTAGGCTACTTTCCTCATCCAGCATTAACTCACCTAGCTTTTGAGACAGCTTTGCTGGGAGCTTAATCTCCCAGGATTGAGGATTCAGAGCTGGATTTCCCCCTCTGCAGCAGGAAAAGTCAGTCTGGGAAAACCTCTAACTTTTTCGTGTTTTCCCCATTGCTAGTGAGGAAGACAGCGAGCCCCAGGAGGGCCCACACCAATCATTAGCATATAATAGGTATCTATTGGTGGGGCGGGGGAGGGTCGATTCAGTTTAACAGGCAGTCAATTGATTGGGAATTTGCCCATCATCTCTCCCACTTGCACTGGCGCAGTTGGTATGGCAATGATGGACTTTGTATTCAAACCACCCAGCCCTTGGGACCTGTCCAGGACAGGCCCGTTCACATTTACTTCTGTCTTTCTAGTGTTGGTGAAGGGGCAAGTGACCACCAAGTACTACAGGTTCTTGGCGAAGCAAGGCGGTTGGGTCTGGGTGCAGAGCTACGCCACCATCGTTCACAACAGCCGCTCCTCGAGGCCGCACTGCATCGTCAGCGTCAATTACGTTCTCACGTGAGTGCTTGAGTGTCAGCCTGAGACCACCACCTTCTCCAACTGTATTTTGTGTGCACGGTCAGGCTTCGGTCTCCCAGGAGAGGCGGTTTGATGCAGGTCGGGGATTTTGAAGGCTCTCTTCGTCGTTTTCTAGGAACAGATTTAGGAGTTTTCGCAATACTGTCCATATTTGCTCTCTTTTCTCTCTTGACCTTTCAAGCGAACCCTGTATTTAAAAAAAAAAAAAAAAAAGAGGAGAAGGGGGGAAAGATCCGACCTACGGGGCCATTTACTATTAAGAAACTGGCCATCTGTTTCACTTTTTCAGATCTCGGGTTTGAAGTTCTTAATTTTAAACAGAGTCTGCAACCAAAGTTAGAATTTTGAAGGAGCATTTCTTTCCTTGAACCACAAAAGCGGCCTGAGTGACCAGCAGAGGAAAACTTTAACTTCTAGAAAGCAAAGGCTATGTGTTAGGTAACAAGAATTTGTGGGTGCTAGATTGAAACATCTTCGCTGGATCTGCCGGGCGTGACAGACAGGGCAGCTGCTGCAGCTGCATTGGAATCTTGTTCTTTCCAGAAACATGCCTTGCAGCTGATCCCGTGGTCTGGTACGCGCCTGTTGAAGAAGCACACTCTGTGCAGGGTTTACAAAAGTCAAGTTGCATAGGGCTGAAGTCTTTATAAAGAAATCTTTTGTGTGTGCATTTATTAGTTTCTTAAAGGGGTTGAAAATTTGTGATTTTAGGGGACCTCAGAAATTCTTTACTTTGGAAGTATTGACACACCAGACACTTAGCGGAAATGCTATTTTGTCATTAGGGACGTTGGTTAAAGAATGCTCTTTGGAATAGAGTATAAAGTACAAGATGAGGTTTGTAGTCATTCCACATTGCTTTCCATTGTCAGATAAAAATGTAGTGGCTGGATACATGCTTAGCAATAACACTCAGTGCTTTGTTTAATAAAAAATTTGGTAGATTCAGAAAATAAATTTAAATAAGGATTGCTCGTTTAAAAATAATAGGTAGTTGTGTTTGAACTCAAAGACCAGCAGTGACTGTGGCCTTTCCCTGGGTAAAGATGCTTAGGTCTATTATAAACTTATACATGCAGATGTGTGTTTGTGCTTGTAAGTTCATGTATACATATGTGTTATTTATACAAATGTGTTATTTATTAAAAATCTGTGGTATGTTTAAAAATAAGTAGTTATTAAGAATATTTTAATTGCTTACTTTTTAGTAAACCATATTAAAAGAAAGATTTGATTTTTGTAAAGCAAAGAGGTAGTGTACTTTAATACAGAATAAAAACATATCATTATTTTGAGTATCATGAAACAATCCATAAATCTAATGTTTTTCATATTATTAAAATAAACCTGAGAAATTGGCAAGGCATAATTATACATGCCCTTGAAGCAGAGGTATTGATGGGTGAAAAATTATGTTTGCTTACCATGGAAAAGAAAGGAACATTTTTAAAGAAGGTGCTTTTTGTGTCTGAGCCATAGCAAGCATTTTATGTAACCTCTGTTCTCTGGTGGTGCCTGAAGTTAGTAATTATTCTTTATCAAACAACTGGGTATATAGTGATTCACCCCCTTACAAATGATCTGAATGAAAGTTTGACCTCCCAATGGGTAAGCTTAATTTGTTTGGAGTCATTTTGAAATATTCTTTTTTGCTTTTCAGTAGGAGAGTGTTCTTTTTCCTTCTGTTGTCTGCATCTTTCTTTACACTTTTCTTGAGAGATGTCAAATTAGGCTTTTAATTTTACATCTGATTAAAAAGGAAGTAATGGGAGAAATGCATGATTTATGGAAGAAAAACTAGCATGGCAAACATTTACTGAATGTAATGCACCTCAGCTGAAAATAGAAGCACACACAAAGAAGCATATATGCACAGGCACACAAGATGGGAAGCTGACATTGGTTACTCTTTTTATGAATCTCAGCTCCAATTCTTTGTATAAAAAGTCTCAGAACAATTTTTATAGCTGCAAATTTGGAAACTGTTTCAGATGAAATGTCATCATTTGGCTCTGTGTGTGTTGACAGGATTTCCATAATGAACAGGTTGCCATTCCTTTGATGTGTGTATCGCACATCTGGCTGGAAGTTACTAATTTACATTGTCTTAACAAATTAACCACAGGCTTATTGATTCTCTATGGTAGTAGTGAATAGCCCCATTTGTTTGGGGGCTACTTCATGCAGACAGAGAATGGTAAGTGAATCCTTTGTGAATATACCACCTCAACAGTGCCCTTAAATACTAAGCAAGCCCCCAGATAACCTGACAGTCCAGATGTTTTCCAAATGTAAACTTTTATATAATGTACACTTTGAAGTGATTTTCATGACATGAAAGTAGAGGAAAATTTTAAGTAATCAATGATCAAATGAGTGTGGTGTTTTGGTAGAAGCTATGTTTATGAGAAGTTTATTTTTCTAATTTTCTGATGGCAAACATATTGTTTAAATACACTTAGGAAAAATATCAGTCATTATTATCTAATAAAAGCACCAATGAACAGAAATCTCCTAAACCTTGCCTTAATTAGTAACTGCAGCAGTGCATGTAGGGAAAGTAGGATGCTTTTAGAGCAGGCAATGTTCTTTACCTTGTGCCTTCCTGACTTCAATATCAGCACTCAATTTTGCAAATCGGGAGAAAAAAAATGCAAAGACACCAGAGCATAAAGAACCCTAGCTTTTTTCGTGTCTGTGGTTCAATGTAACACCTACTGTGTTTTTGTAATATCCCTCCATCACAATAAAACAAAACCATGACTGTTTATGACTTTCTGTAAGACATGCATAATTAGAAAGAGTTTTCTTATACATTGAGTGCTCCCGGGCTTTAAAATGTGCATTAAATGTGAGAGACACCTGTCCTTAGTATTAAGAGCATAGATACATTGAGAACGTAACTAACCACAGTGACTGTTAGGGAGAGGCCTGGGAGTGGAAAGTACAATAGGAAAGCACATTGTACGAAGACGGGAGTCTGGAATTCATATGTACTTCAGTTTAATTGGTAGTAGTAATTATTCATAGCTAGTTCAGGTGGAAAACATTAGTATTTAATGCAAAGAAAATTGAAAATGTGAAACACCCAATAAACTATGAAATGTAATTTAAAAGAAAATGGAAAATGCTGGATCTCTTTATGATTATAGACACTGTACATTTTAAAATTACGAAATACTCTTCTACTTTTAAGATAAATCAATGAGGTTCAACTATCATTTAAAATATCCACATTGTTTTCAGACCTATATGTTGAAAGAATAGTACACTGTTGCTATTTCCCACATTTCTTTTATGTCCCTCTATGGCTGTATGTGGTTGATTTTTATGAGTATATTTCCTATTAAATAATTTCAAATAAAGTTATGGACATTGTGGTTATTGCATCCTAAATGTCCTGTCTAGCTACTGTACATGATGACACATTTATAGTAGTCTGAATTACTGCCTATAGAAGCGAGTGAAGGTATGGATTAACCTTAGTTTATATGTGCCACGAAAATCAGTCTACCACCAATATCTATCTATCTAGTATTCTTTGATGGGTGACCTTAGCAAGGCGGATAGACAGTGTTTGCAGTGTTTGCGATGGCTTCTATAACCCTAAGTCTAGCATATTTTAAACTTGATTTCTAATAAAAATTATAGACCAATACTATTGTGATATTGTGCTTGGAAAAGAAAAGAAAAATTAGATTTTGAATGATCTGATTAATATTTTCAGCCTTTTTTTCTAGTAAAGAGCTTGCCTCTGCTTGTTTACTAAGTTTAGAATTTAGAACACTGCTTTTAGTGGAAAATCTCAAGTGTTGTTGTCGGGTGGTTTATAGATCACATGGAAGGAAGTAGTTTTCTCTGTAAAAACTTCAATTTTTATGTTACTAAAAGCAACAAATGGAGACAATTTAGATTTGTGGCTATCTTCTAAGTATCTCCGTGAATTTGTAGAAAAGTTGATCAATGCTGAAGGAGAGATACTTAACATCAGAGAAAAATGTGCTCCGCATTGTAATAAACACAGATTCCAGGCCTCTAGTTCTTGTTTGCATGTTGTTCTCAGTTAAATATTCTGAAAAACCTTACAATTTTCATAATTAAAAAAGATTTTAAAATGTAGCATATTTGGTGAGTAGAAAACTTTATATACCCTTGCTTTAACCAGTGAATGTTAAAACACTTTCAAATTCATTTATTCTTCCAGATAGGTTAATGGTGCCCAATTAATTTTAGTGTTAAGATTTAATTTTTAAAAAATTTATTTAAGAACCAATGCTATTTCTACTGCTAGTAAGATTTAGGAAATACATTTTAAAACTTGGTGAACATATGTAATCATCTTCTGTGTTGCACATGATGTCAGATGGAGGAAGGCCCTGTTGACTTACTGACCTATAGTAAATAGCAAACAGACCCCTCTTATACCACAGATCTGTGGAGCACTTTTTGATGGCTCAAAACTAACTGTGCACAACATTTACCTATAAAATAGAGTCCATCCCTAAATGTATTTAAACCTATCACAATTATATTGAGCATCAATATTATCAGCAGATGATCCTTTATGTACCTTAATAGTTATAGAGACAGATTGAAGGCACAGTAGTACCAATAGTAATTTGTACCTACCAAACCATCTATTGAAAAGAAGTCCTAAGAAAGCATCAGAGCTGTGAGGTTTAGTCTTCTTCTTATGTACACAACACTATTATTCACTTTATTCTTAATCTTCCTAAAATTTTCTAATATACCTTCATTAAAATTATCTTTTTGTTTCTTTGCTTTTTTTTTTCTTCCAAGACAGGGTTTCTCTGTGTAGCCCTGCCTGTCCTGGAACTTGCTCTGTAGACAAGGCTGATCTCAAATTTAGAGGTCTGCCTACCTCTGCCTCCAGAGTGCTGGGATTAAAGGTATGCCACCACACCCACCTATTTTTTCCCCTTTGAAAAGGTCTTATTGAGTAGCCCTCAAATTCCTAATTCTTCTATTTCTACCTTATGAATGCTGAAATGTAAATATGCTGTATTTGCTTTGAATTCATCTTTTATAAACTTGAAAATTTAGTCTTCTCTAAAGAAACTCTGAACATACATTTCTTTCAAAACACGTCTTAGTTGCTTGTTTTTTTTTTTTCTTGAGAGTTCTGTTTAGTGGTTAGATCAGAGGTCTAACTTCTCTTTTGCTGAGTGAGAAAACCGAGGCTCACACAGGATAAGCGATAGAGCCAAAGATTAATTTTTAATCTTCAAAATTATTATTATTTTATTATCAAACACCATGCACATGCAGTACCAATGGGGGCCAGAAAAGGGCATGGTTTTCCCTGGGACTGTAGTTGCAGCAGATTCTGAGCTGTTATGTGGGTGCTGGAAATCAAACCCAGTTCTTTTCTTTTCTTTGGTTATTTTTATCCCCGTCTACCAACTCCTCCCAAGTCTACCCTTTCTCCCTTGACTTCCCTATCCACCCAAAGTCTGGGGTTTTTTGTTTTGTTTTATAAAACAAACAAACAAACAAACATGAGCCCAATTTGTGTTGCTCAACTGTCACACTGTTAAAGGAAATTGACTGTCCCTTTCCCAGCAGTATTTGATATCGAATGCCAATAGTTCCCAAGCTAGTGGTGGGATACCATGCCTACCTCCCTTCATCCATGCTGGGCTTGTATCTGGTTTGAGCTTATGCTGTTACAGTGCGTGCTGTCTCAACTGCAGTGAGCTAGTATGTGGAACTGCCTGGTTGTGTCTGGAAAGCATTGTTTCCTTAAAGTTATCCACCATCTCTGGCTCTCACAACCTTTTGGTCCTATTTTCAGAGAAGATCCCTGAGCCTTTGGAGGAAGGGTGTGATATGTATTTAGGGTTGAATGCTCCACAGTCTCAGGGTTTCTATGTCAATTAACTATCGACTGCAAAAAGAAACTTCTCAGTTAAGGGTTGAGAGATGCTCTGATTTGTGAATGAAGCAATAAGTCACTAAGAGTCATTTTAATACTATGTCCATTTAATTGAATAATAGTACTAGGGTTTTCCCTAGGGCCCATGACTTATCTTGCCATAGATTCTTGGCTTCAGTAACAATGACAGAAATGGTTCCATCTCTTGGAGTAGACTGTAGATTCAATTAAATAGTAGTTGGATACTCCCATAACATTTGTACCTCAATTGCACCAGTTGGAATATCTTGTCAGAGCTGTCATTATTATAGTTCTCAGGGCTCTCAGCTAGATGAGCTATCTATTACCTATTACAGTCACATTTTCTATGTGGTATCACCATTAAAATAATATCTTAAAGAGTTTTTGGAAATATAAATTATATTGTTTACTATGACTACCCTATCATATAATTGAGCATCAGAATTTATTCTTCCTATCTAATTATATTTTTATGCCCTTGGACTAATCTGTCCTCATTCCTTTTATGACCTGAAGCTAGAATTAAAGGCTCTGTGCCAATGACAGCGTCTTGCTTTGTATGACGGTGAAAGTGGAGGTGGTTTAGGGGAGGAAAAGTCAGAGGGGGAATTTAAATGATGAAGGCCATCCAACTTCAAAATGGGCTTTAATGCAAATTCATGGTGGAAGATTAAAAAGCTGCCTTGACATTGCTGCTTCAGAACTGTGTGTCCAGATATTAACATTTCGTTTTAAAGCATAGTGATGGCATCTTATCAGTGATACTTTATTAACAACGTATAATTTCCCTCTAAATCCTTATTAAGGATATTTTCAATATTATTGTAACAGTAATGTAGATCACAAATATTTTGTTTTTTCTGATTGTTTTGTATCTCTCTAGATTACAGATACGTTGCTGCTATTATGCATTTTAATTCTGCTACCAGGTTTAATGTTTTATGTTCTTGTAAAACACAGTAAATCAGATGTTTGTGAATTGCTAATATAAGTAATCCTGTTTATCAGAATGGACACAAATTACCTTTTGTGGCAGTGGGGTGTTTCCATTTCTTTCTTAAGAGGAATGGTTCAATGACAGCAGTTGTCCCTTGTAGTTGTACTTGAGTGCTGGGAATTTCCACTCATTCCTTCAGTTCCTGTGCTGCTGTCTGTTTTCTCCTTCCTTCTGGATTCCACTCCTCCCTTTATCGCTGCTGTGACATAAAGGGTCTTCTCTTCCTTTCTGGGTGATGACTACTTGGTGATGTCCAGCCTCACCTCTCCTCTGGCTTTCCTGTCTGTGGGTGGGGAAAGGTTTTGATTTTTGAGTTATAGAATAGGAAAGTATGGGTCATTGCATTACTTGGAGGCTGAGACAAGTGAAGGTGGTTCAAAATTCAAAAGGGGTTTTATTTCAGCTAAGGAAAGCATGCTTTTGTTTCCTTATAGTCTCATTTCAGGGAATATTGTTATATTTGGTATAATAAGCTTTGAGTCTGTAGCTGGACCTGGTGATGTAAGCCTGTAGTCATAACTATCCCAGAAGCTCAGGCAAGACATCACAAGTTCAAGGCCTGTCTGGGTTACAGGATAAGTTCAAGTTTAGCACTGGAAATTTAGTATGATCTTATATCAAAATAAAATATAGCCTGGTAGTAAAATGTTTGCCTACTATGCTTGAAGTGCTAGGTTCAACCGTCAGTGTGTGTGACCGTGTACCTCAATTATTTCTAAAAGCCTGCTGCTACTCTTAGTGTTTCTCTCTGTGCTTTGCTCCCATTGGCTTATGATATTGATGTCTTTCCAGATGAGCAGGTGGTGATAGAATATTCACTGGGTTAAAGTGCTGCGTGCTTACACTACTATGCAAAGATGACTTGGCTGGGGCTTAAATGAAACATGGAAATTACTGATGAATACCTGTAACAAAGAACCTGCACCTTTTGTCTTCGTTCAAGGACCCCCTTCTCCCTTTTCTATGTTCTGGGCATTTCAAGGTCGAAGGTTCCGGAAAGGAAAAAAATTGTCTACGGTGATGGCAAAGCCCAGAGGGTTGAGAGGAGGCTGATTTTGTGTAGGACACTGACAGGGTTTGGGGTTTGACTGAGTCTTGAATTTTTAAGTATCGATCACAGATCTGGGTAATTTTAAATGTCTCCTTTCTACACAGTTTCTTAACTCTACACTATAAAGGCTATGCCTTAAGTGTGATTTCCATGTTTCCTTTCGGCTCAGCAGTTGTTGCTGTCATGAGCTCTAAAGGCAGGAGACATATCTGCTTGGAGAGAGGGGAGCCAGGGTTTACTCAGGGCCTCCTCTGTGTTAGAATGGCTGAGAATGGCAGAGGTTACTTCCCAGACAAAAGGAACATTTAGAGGAGTCAAGCTTTTACTAGTCTTTCATTTAATTAGGAACCAGTGCCCCTTTACTAACTGTACTCACTGCTGTTAGTAACTATAACTTCAAGTGCATACATTGTGAAACGTTTGCCTTTTTGATGGTATTCCATGGAGCCTTTTGTCCTCCTTGTTTTGCATGGCCTGTGCATTGCTGTATGTGAAACAAAGTTCTGGCCATCACCCAAGCTCAAACAGTCTATAGTTGACTTAGCTAAACATAAGAGACCCATCTAACTTGAGAAGTCAGGTTGACCCAGTTTGAAATGGAGTGAGGAACACAGAGTTCAAGGTAAGGGTGAAGTTCTAGGGAAAGGGATGGGAAACAGGGTTAGGATCTTTTGACATGGGTCAGTGAGTTGTGTTTGTTTGCAGCATGGCTGTTCTGTGCTATTGCTGGAAGCATTTCTGCCCTTCTTCACTCTGTACTATTGTGCTGGAGCTGGGGTGTTAGCTATAAACATTAGAAGCTATTTTTCTCAATTATCTTGCTTTTTACAAATTATTAGTGGTACACATTCAACATGAATTTAATAATAATTTTTTGCATCTATGCACAGAACATACTTTTGAAAATTTGAGGTGTCAGTATTCTAAATTGAACTTATTTGAAAGTATTCTAAATTGAACTTATTTAAAACTTATTTGAAAGTTTGAGATCTCAGTATTCTAAATTGAATAGTAGTCTAAATTGAACTATTGTATAGTACTGACATGTACAGTGGTTTTGTACTGATACTAATTTTCAGAAAGAAAGTGTGACATACGTATTAGGACAGGGAAGGTCAGTGCAGGACTTGATCTGGATTTTCAGGGCCAAAAGGCTGCATTTGCCTCTCCAATTCTTTTCTTATGAGAGTATGATACAATCTAATTTCTAGGCTTCTTATTAGGATACCTTAAATCCTGGAGATTCCTGACAAGGCTTTTGAAATTTGTGTTATAAAATGAGCTTGCAGTATGTACTATTTTACAAGGTAGCAGAGTAGTCAAGAGTCTACTGATTAGTCCCAGTGTTGCCACTCATCAGCTCTGTGACCAGGCAAGTTGCTCAACTCTACTGTTTGTAGTTTTATTCTTTTTTTTTTTTTGGTTTTTCGAGACAGGGTTTCTCTGTGGTTTTGGAGCCTATCCTGGAACTAGCTCTTGTAGACCAGGCTGGTCTCGAACTCACAGAGATCCGCCTGCCTCTGCCTCCCGAGTGCTGGGATTAAAGGCGTGCGCCACCACCGCCCGGCCTGTTTGTAGTTTTAATATGTAAGATGTGGGCACTTTACCTCCTAGAGTCATTCTGAATAATTAGATGAAATAATATGTGTTTTGGCACTATGCTCAATTCAAAATAACATTGAGAAAATGTCTTTTAATAGAGTGTTTATTTTAATGAAATAAAAATATTTTAGCACACTAATAAGCCCCACACAAATATATAAGGATACATGTATTATATATATTCACATGTATATATGAGTCTTTGGGCTTTGAAAGAAGAAAACATAAGTTTTAGGAAGGCAGAAGTTTGCTTAAGAATAATAAATCAGTAGTCATTTTGATGAATTGTTAGGTCCTTCAGTTTTCAGGAGGCTTTATAAATGATTTAAATTATAAAAGATTACAAAAGATTTACTGAGTACCTGGTCTACAACGGGTGTCACAACAAGTTTGAGGGACATCAAACATCAAAATGAGCAACAAATGTCTTTGGGGGTTGGGAGTGGAAATAGAAAAGGTGTTAAGTACAAACAAAAAAAAAAGGCTCTCTTCTTATCTACATAAGAAAGATAAGAAAGAGAGAGCCAGAGTACTCCAGCCCAGACTGATTCAATCCTGGGGTGAGCCCAGGAACTCTAGGGCTCAGAGTCTCCCTGACCAGATGGTGGGAGGGAGTGCTAGGAATAGGACTTGGAGATGTTCTCTGCTCTCCCATCCCCCCTTCTCTCTCTCTCTCTCTCTCTCTCTCTCTCTCTCTCTCTCTCTCTCTCTCACTCACACACACACACACACACACACACACACACAGAGAGAGAGAGAGAGAGAGAGAGAGAGAGAGAGAGAGATTAAGAGAAAGAGAGAAAGGGGAGAGGGGGCGTCTCTTTGTGTCTCATGACTTTGGGGAAAAGAAAGCAGATGTACCTGAGTTGATTTTCGTTCTTCTGGACTGATGTTAGGATGCTTTTGTTTCTTTTGTTTTTAATGGGATTTGTCACTATTTTGTGATTGATACCTGATAGGCTTAGTAATCTCAATGAACTTTTACGTTGAAAATCACTCTACCTTACCTTTGTAGATTTATTGCATTTTAGAATACTGTTAATAACTTTAGGTTTCTGTATAGCCCTGGCTGTGCTGGAACTCATTATATAGATCAGGCTAGACTTGAACTCATAGGGATCCACCTGTCTCTGTCTGTAGAGTACTGGGATTAAAGCATGCACCATTATGCCTCTGTGGTTTTAGTAATAATTTAAAAATTATTTTCTTTGTGAAGCATGATTTTCCAGGCACTGCTGCTGTCTCTGAGAATTGTTCTGTTAACTACCATGCTTGGGAAGTTTGAGGAGAAAGATGGAATCCTACTGTAATGGCTGATGCAAGGGGCTCAGTGAGAATAGGTGGCTCAGTTAATATTTTATAGTTAGCGTGTAAGCAGTATAGTCACCCAGACCCTGGAGTGCACTGGATGGCATTTTTGGTATGCTCTTCATAAAAGGGTGATGTATTAGGGTGGGCAAAATGAAGTTGTTACTCTACATTTAAATGCCCAACATTGGCTTTTTATGAAGTAACTGGTGACATCTTGCAGATATTTTGCTGATGTCTATAAAGTTATTCCTTCTTTTAATTTGAGGTCTCCACAGAGTGAGTCATTCTGACATAATTGTATGCATCTGGATCTAGTCAGCTCCCATGCAATATCCTCATACCTCATACCCAAACCCATCACCTCCTTTATCAATTTCAGCATCAAAAGTAATGATTTTTCAAAAAAAAAATAGCAGTTGATAGACGTCTCCCATTGAACATTATTTTGTTTGGAACATTTAGTATTTTATCAGGATTCAAATGGGAGTTGCTGGCTTCCCCAGAAGGGTATTTTCCCGTGATTGATTGTAAAGTGGATAGAGCCCGGCAAAGGATCTTTTTTTTTTCTCAGGGATTTCTTGTTCAAACAGAATTTGTTGTATCCACATCGGCAAAGCTGTGCTAATACAGGCTGCTGGCCAGATCTTGGAAATAGCCTCATTATATTGAACGGGATATCATAAAGGTATCCATTAAGGTGGGATTCTCTCAGTGTTTGTACTTTTAAACCCAAGTCCCTTGCCACGTTCTACATTTCATCAACAGCCTAATTCGCGTGTAATGTATCCGTAGAAAGCACATCTCCTAACCATTGCAAAAGTAGAATCTGTGACTTGTGGCATTCTTGGGCTTGCTGTTGTTCAGTTGTTCTTTTGCTTTCTGTGTTTACGGAGACCGTAAGGTGTTCTGCTGACCGAAGGGTAGAAACCCAGGAAATTTACTGCGTTTAGCTCTCCATGCAGCTGCTATTGCTGTCCAAATACATGGCAGACAAAGAACTACGGTTTCCCCCTCCAGATCGAATGAAATTCAGCTCAGAGTTCTGCATTTTAATTTTCTCATACTATTAGGTAATGTACAGTGTTGGAAGTTACAGTATTTAGCTTCACTGTGGAAATCATTCTGCAGTTCTGCCAAAGTGAATCATTGATTTCGTTGTGTTGTATTTTGGTTCTGGACCCCACTGGGGTCAGGAATGCTGGAAGAATGAGGCACACAAAGGTAAGGGCAGGGTGAGAGTTGATTCCACTCCTCCAATTAGAGCATATAAAACCTGAGCAGAATGTGGTGTAGTGTTCTATTGTCAAAGCTAATTGAAGACTGGGGGAAATATTAGAGACAACACAGGTGCTTTTACAATTTAATTTCTTTTCTGTTTGTATGTTTTCCCAGTTGACTCAATAGGACTTTTATTATAAACAAATTTCTGTCAAAAGAATCAGCTTAATTTCTGTGGTGATAACTAAGGGGATTTTAAGGGATTGTTTTAGGTTGAAGTTCTGTCTAAGGCAAGCTGGAAATGGTGTAAAAACTCAGCAAATAATTTCTCAGGGCCTCCTGCACGCCAGGCTGTATGGTCGGGCTGTGGTGTGACACAAGATGAGAGTAGAGATTCCAGGCGTGTATCCAGCCAAGTTTCAGAGTGTCTGTTATAGGTAGATCAGAGGCAGCTTGCAGAAATATTAGATATACGTGAGAAAATGATGGGAATCAAGAACACCTAGAGTTTTATTTAGCCTGAGCAACTTGGACGGTGTATGACAAAACAGGTTTGCAGGCAGTGGCATCAAACAGAGTTGTGTGTTGGGGTTTAATGCCTGGAAAAGTCACAGATTAGACTTCAGTTCTGGTAGAGAGGGAAAGTCTTAGAAAATGGAGATCATCAAGGTATGGAATGTAAGGAGGAGGAGGGGAACAAAATATCCAGTGAAATGAGAAGAGAAGAGAAGCTCCTTGGGGACTGAACAGTAGCTCTGCAGCTTGCAGAACAGCAGCTCCAGAGGAAACAAGCATCCACGTTCTGAGAAAGTACCTCAGTGAGAGATCCTTTCTGGGTCACCTGTTTTTCACTATTCTGTAGTCCCCTTTTACCTGATTGCTTTGGTATTTTCAGCCCAGATAACAAGCGCTCTGGTTTTCACAGAATATTCCCCCTCCCAGCATCAGCATCACTAGGGAATAAGTCAAAATGCACATTTCTGGACTGTATCCTAGACCTGCAAATAAATGAAAAAGGGTACAGCCTAGCAGGTTGTGTTTTAACAAACTGATTAGATGCTTTCTGAGGTGTGCTGAAAGTTTGGGGGCTACTGTGTATTGGAGGAGCCTGCTTGTTGGTTCCCGGCTGCTTAGCCCCAAATTAATCACACAGAAACTATATTATTTAAAATACTACTTGGCCCATAAGCTCTAGCTTCTTATTGGCTAACTCTTACATCTTAATTTAGCCCGTTTCTAGAATCTGTGTATTGCTACGAGGCTGTGGCTTGCCAGGAAAAGTTTCAGTATGTCTGTCTCCAGTGGAGGCTCCAAGGCTTCTCCCTGACTCTGCCCTTTCTCCCAGCATTCAACCTTGCTATAGGCTAGGCCAGTTTCTTTATTAACCAATAGTATTTACAGCATACAGAGGGGAATGCCACATCACCTGTATTCAGAGGAAGAGTCATGAGTTTCATCAAAGAAAGTTAACAGATGGGAAATGCACTACCATCTCTTTCTGGGCCAAATATCTTTGGCCAAAAAAATAAATGTATTTTAATGTCAGTAAACCACTTCTGAGTCATTGTCACGGGAAGCATCCCAAATCTTATAAATTATAACAATGGTCAGATACCAATTCATACATTGATGACTGTGCACTTTGGATAGTATTGTAATGGTTGACTTTAACCAGACAAAACTGAAAGTTAGTCATTTCAGTGGGCAGCCCAAATTCTCAACCAACCACTGAAACCTTTCTTTAACATAAGATCCTGGTCAGACAATTTAAAATGATTCCTGAGGCACACATTTGATGAATTATGAATTTTTATTCATAAAATACATCCAAAATTTATTTTAGCTGTTTAAATAATTGAGTTTAATGTATATTTAGTCAAGCATTACAGTAGTAAGGGCTTAAGGAGATTAGAAATAAATGAATCCAATTAAAGAATATGTCCCTGAGATTTGATATTTCATCAGCAGGAGTGAACTGTTTGCACAGCAACTGTAAAGAAATCATTAATGATTAACTATTCAGAAGAGGGTTAATCAAGAATAAATGTTACAGGACATACTTTATAATATTTAAGTTAAACAAACAACGTTCTGTGCATCCAAGCACATTGCATCATGCCATCATTTCTGCTGTTTTCTCCTGGAAAGTTCAAAGTCTGAGACTTTCTGTGTCTGTGATATACAAATGCAGGCTTTGTATTGTGTAAAGCAGGGAAGACTTTCCAGCAGTACTATGTATTTGGCTTCCGTGGTCTCCTTACATGAGGTTCTGGGGTCAGAATTTGCAGAGCCTATAGCTTTGAATATGGAATCAAGTTTCCCAGAGTAAAGGGATGATTATGGTCTTTTGGCTACAGTTTTTTTTTTTTTAAATGTTTCTGGAGCCAAAAATAGTTGTGATATTTTTATGTGCTCTGCTAGATGACATCTTTAGAGTTTAGAAATAGTTTTGCTGAGGATTAGAAGAACTAAGTGAGAGAAGGTTCCTATGAGACTAGAGACTAAGCCAAATATAAGGGAATTGTCAACCCAAACAAAATAACTCCCATCTCAAAGGGAATAAGATATAGTTTATTCTATTCAAGAGTTGGCTTTGGTCACTAAGACCACAAAGCCAGGCATGATGGTATAATCCATAATCTGTACTCTCAGCACTGAGGGGCAAGGGCAGGAAGATAGAAGTTCAGGACCATCCTCCGCTACACAGTGAGCTGAAGACAAACTGTGCTACACGACACTCTGTCTCCAACAATAAAATGAAAAAACAAAAAACAAACAAACAAAAAACCAAAGCAAAAAACATAAATAACTTAACAAGTGAAAGGGAAGATTATCTGGCTTTAATATATTCCATTTTTGAAATGGAATTTTATGTTTAATCTTTTTTGATTTGGTTATAAAAACCGAAATCCTCCTTGTCTTCTAAAATAATGAGAAACAGAAAAGTTATAAGATCAACAGAATTTTGGTCTTAAACCTAAAAGGTGAACAGCTATACTCAAAATGGAGAATACTTTCCTGAACATGAAAATTAAACTACACAGCAGAAAAATATAACGACATCTTGAATTTTGCAGGAAAATGGATGGAGCTAGAAAACATTATTTTGAGTGAGGTAACCCAGACACAGAAAGACAATTATCACATATACTCACTCATACGTGATTTTTAAACATAAAGCAAAGAAAACCAGCTTGCAAACCACAGTCCCAGAGAACTTAGACAACAATGAGAACACTTAGAGAGACATACATAGATCTAATCTACATGGGAAAAAGAAAAAGACAAGATCTCCTGAGTAAATTGAGAGCATGAGGACCTTGGGGGAGTGTTGAAGGGGGGAGGGGAGAGGCAGGGAGGGAAGCAGAGAAAAATGTGGAGCTCAATAAAAATCAATTAAAAAATTAAACTTTCTCATAGCAAGAAATATGGCTCCCAAATTAATTCACTTAATTTGTTTCTTTAATTTAAATAATATTTTTCATTTATTTTGCATATCAACCACTTTCTCCTCCCTCCTCTACTCCCATCCCCTCCTCTTTCCCATCTATCCCCCACCCCATCTACTCCTCCATCTCTGTTCAGAAAGGGACAGATAGACATCCCATGGGCTTGCACAAAGCAGAACACATCAAGTTGAGGCAGGACCGAGCTCCTGCTCTTACATCAATGCAAGGCCAGGTAATCCAGCACAGAGAACAGGTTACCAAAAGCCAGCTAAGCGCCAGGGAGAAGTCCTGCTCTCACTGTTAGAAGCCTTACCAAGAGACCAAGTTACACAATTGTTATAGACATGCAGATGACCTAGGTCAGTCCAAGCGGGCTCCCTGAATGTTGGTCCAGAGTCTATGAGTTCCTTCCTCCCTTTCTTCTGCAAGATCCCTCCTCCCTCTCTTTAGCTGAACCCCAGTAGCTCTGCTCAGTGTTTAACCAAGTATATGCCTAAAACTAGTATAGCTGGGTCTTGAGGTAGATTCTCAATTTTCTGAGAAATCACCATACCAATTTCCAAAGTGCTTGTACAAGTTTGCACTCTCACCAGCAGTGGAGGAGTTTTCCTCTTACTCCACATTCTCTCCTGCATAAGCTCTCATCATTGTTTTTGATCTCAGTCTTTTGAGATTCTTCTGTTATGAATTCTTTGTTTATATCTGTACCCCATTTTTAATTGTATTATTTGGTATTTTTATGTTTAGCTTCTTGAGTTCTTTATATATTTTGGAGATCAGTCATCTGTCAGATGAGTTCATTTCATCTGAAAATTGAAACAGTTCACATGAAAACCTTCAGAGGCAAATAATTACATAAGGTAGCAAGGGTGAAAATTAGATCAGAACACAGTGAAATATCTAAGTACTAAAAGAGCAGATGTGCATTTGAACATTTAAAAATCATAAATGGTATTCCTAAGATGGTAAACCTATGAAAAATAAATTCAATAGTTATTTTTTTTGTATATCATATGCACAAATAGGAAATCTTGGAAATAAAAGAAGTTAGGGAACTACTAATTGTATGTTAGGAGTACTTGAAACTTACCTTAATTAGTGTTTTATAAAAGAAATATTTGTTCTTATTATAAAAGTTCAGTGTGCTCATTATAGAAAAATTATGATAGTATAGAGAACTATGAAATGATAAAAGATATTTTGGTCTGTTTTCTGGATATCTGCACCTAACAGTTTAGTTCATTACCTCTTATTATATATAGATAGTACTTGTTAACCTAAAAAGAAAAAAAAATCAGTGTATTGTATTTTTCATGTCACTGAAGTCAAAGGATTACCAGATGTATAAAAATTTATCAGGATATGCCATAATTTAGTAATTCCTTTGTATTTGGTTATTTTATACTTCTAATTAAATGTCAGAAATTATGATAATAAACATATTTGTATATAGATATTTGATACTTCCGATAATTTTCATAAAATTATTTCTATTTTCTAAGAACACTCTATATTGCTAGAGAGTAAATGGCTGGACTTAGAGCATGAACATTCTCAAGACTTGACAGGTGTGATTGTTTTACTTTCCCAGCTGTAGCAATGTGGATGTCTACTTCCTCTAGTGTGTCATTAGCAGTTTCATTAAAAATACCTCTGCCAAATTAAAAGCACAATTATCTTTTGTTGCTTGTTTTAATGTATATTCATGAGACTAAACCTTTGGGATATTCCTAAACACTTTGTGTACCCTTTTCTAACTTTTCTATTGTAGAGATATTGCAGTCATTAACAGAGTGTAGAATTTATTTCTCTAGGGATTTAAATTTTATTTCTCCTGTCTCCTTCCACATAATTTTAGGAGTTAAAAAATAGTTTAGGATGAAATGACTTTAGTGTTCTAGTTTTCCTAAATATTATATATGCTTGAATTACAATTTGAAAAAATAAGTGAATTTACTACAATAGTAAAGTAGGATTTGACTCTGTGACTTAGGATCTCACAGTATTTCAGAGTCTTTATTAATTATAATCTAGGAATTTAAAAAGGTCTCACATAAACTTAGGATGGTTTTTAGGTAAAGGCACTGCTTACAAAAGCAAAGAGTTTTGGAAAATGACTATGGTATAACCACGAATCTATTTATTTGTACTAGACAATTTCATTTCCAAAGGTGCCTTAGCACAATTTTCACCAGACTGTCTTTGTCTGTGAGCTTCTCAGTATGGAATCGTCCTTATCATCTCTTTCTGCTGGGCTCCATAGGAGCCTGAATATGAAACATAAAACGGGTCTCTCTGCTGCCAGGACTTACTGGTGGCTAGGCAGCAGCTCAGCCAGAATACAAAGAAGGTCATGCACTGTGTGTAAAAGTGACTCTGGAATCCAATTAAAAAGTTTAGTATAGGCACAGTCATCCCCACTTAATCTGATCGTGGTTTAATGCAATCCTCTGCTTATTTCAATCTGTGCCTTTGGAGTCAAATCAGTTGTGTGTCTCTCTTTCCACGTTTTGCCTGGGTAATTTGATCAATTTCAGCTGTTTAAAAAAAATAGTTCAGCTAGGAAATCTGGCAACATCTTTTAAGAATTGTCATGAAGCGTAATGTACCCAGAGAAACCCCAGGATAACCTGCAGGTCCAAAATTGTCATATCATAAGCAGAAAGTTCAGTTTTCTAAAAAGAAAATGGAATACACTGTGGTGTTGGGGAAGAAACATTTTTGTAAAGGCTCTAGAAACTGTCTGAGCAATGCGGTTGCTTGCTTCTTTGTACACAGATTGTAAGGCTGTGAATCTTAAGCACTCTGTGGTGGCTGCAATGATAGAAATGATGATAATGTATTTCTCTAAGGTGGAAAGTTACTTTCATTAGCTTTACAAGGATGTCATAGTGAGCTTTTCACATGACATGATGACATTGACTTCATGAATAGTTGTGGTGCAGCGTTAAAAGAAGGTTGAGAAAGGCCACTGAAGTGAACTTGGCCCCATTTTTTTCCTACTGAAATTTGAGTTATTCCAAATATGTACATGGCTATTATAAGGTTTAAAGTAGACGGATTGGCTAATTCTGAAAATTGAATGACTTTTGACTGTAATGGAATAAGAAGATTACTTTGGTCTGCAAATATGGGTGAGATTAACATCTACAACACCAAATGATTACATGTTACTCATTCCTCATTACTCTCAGAGTGAGAGGTACCCAAGGATGCCTATAGTTCTTGTACAAATCATTAAAAGGAGAGAAAACCAAATGTAAATCATCTTCAATAGTCTTTTGAAGAATATATCAAGTACCATATACCAATAGGTTTCCTTTCAGTATGCCAATCATGTCTGGAGTCCAGTATAAGCTGCCCTTAAAAAGATAAATCGTGGAGCCCTGAATATATAGTGTATCTCAAGAATGCTTTAAGAACAGATCCATGCCTTTTTTATTGTTGTTAGAAACCACCTTCCTCAACCAACTCTTTGGGATCCAATGTCTATGGAAGCTGAGTATTTTTTTTTTTGCCATATACCAGAAGGAAAATGTTAAATAAATGACTTCACTAAACACACATGTAATCTTGAGTACATGTGTGGTACCAGAATTGCTTCACTGGAGGACAAGGAGAGAAGCAGAGCCAGATTTCTCCTGGTGTTCAAGTCTGTAGAGGGAAACAGGACTTCTAATCCCCACAAACATCTAGCCCTTTAAGTGGTATAAATGAAATGCTCAACTTAATAGAAGTCTAAAAGTAAAGCAAGCGCTTTGTTCTTCCTCCCAAGTCTGCCACTCAGAGCTGCCCTTGGCAGCACATCAACTGCTCGAAATGTCTTTAAGTGGGGTTTTTCTATTATGCTTTTCATCCTAGCATATCTATGGAGCTGATGGAGCTTTGGATAGCGAAAAAGGAAGGCTGAGTTACTCTGCATGATTGTGCTCTAACGATTCCATGTGCTTACTTAGTAATGAAGAACTTACCTTAGTATTTTGACCACATGCACTAGAACTTAACAACTCAAATGTAGCAGATCAAATTAAAATGCATTTGGTATGAAGATGAAAGAAATACAATGTAAGGAGTGTTTATTATTTTTTTAAAGATTTAAAACACTTTTTTCCACACAATATATTTTGAATATGTTTTTCTCCTCCCCAACTCCTCCCAGATCCTCCCTATCTCCCTACCCACCCATCTTTACATTGTTTCTCTCTTTCAAAAAAAAAAAAAAAACAACCAGTATTTATATTTATAATGAAATCACTTCTGAAGTGAAGTATAGTGGTAGAGTGAGAAGCTAAGAGATGACGCTGGTGGCTGAGTATTTGCTGTCCCAGGCACTGTGCTGCAAGATTTTCACACAAGATTTCTTGTAAACCTCACTACATCTTTATGGATCACAGACTAGAATGGAAGCCTGGGTGGCAACTTGTTGGTGACGGACAGGGTTGGCTTCACATTCATCTGTTTGATACTGTGCTCACTGGTAAATGCGAACAATTACTACTATTTTTTAAAAAACTAAAAATAAATTTTTCGTTTTGTGTGTGAGAATGTTTGCTTCATGTACATCTGTACATCACATGCATGCCTGGTGTTTACAGAGGCCGGAAGAGGTCATGGGTTTCCCTGAAACTGGAGATGGTTTTGAGCTAATAAGTCAGTGCTGGGAACCAAACCTGGATCATCTAGATTCAAACTGCTGAGCCATCCCTTCAGTCCCTGGGGTGGTTATTTAAATTTTATTGCTGTTGAGGATCAGAACAACATTTTCGTTCCATCATTAACAGCATTTTTATAATTCTTACATTTGACAATGAGGTGAGTGGGCACAATTTTAAACTGTATATTAGATTTAAAATGTTATCTAGATTTATTTAGCTTGGAGTATTTCCGTCATTGAAAGCTATGCAAGTCGTATGTGTGTTGCATGACTTTGATTCCAGCACTTAGGAGGCAGATCTCTGGGAGTCTGAGACTAGCCTTGTCTGCAGAGTGAGCTCCAGAACAACCAGAGCTACGTAATGAGACCCTGTCTCAAACAAACAAACAAATAAACATACAAACCAAAAAGTTGTGCAAAAGTTTTAGAAAGATCTTAAAAATATTTTAATTTTCCCATGCATTATATAATAATTAAACACATTTATGGAGTACATACTTATATTTCAACACGTGTATGCAATGTGCAGTGATATAGTAACTAAAACCTTTATCTTTCCTTGTTTTTATAATTTTGGAGCTTTTGATCATTTTTCTCCTAGTTCTTCATAAATACATAATAGGATACAAATATTAATTACCCTCCTATGCTACAAAACACTAGGACTTATTTAATATCAAATTTCCAACTTCCATCTCTCCCTAACCCTCTCTCCCTCTCTCAAAGTCATGGCTATCTCCTTTGAAAATATGTGATATTTGTTTTTCTCTGTCTGTACTTTTTTTTTTTTTTTAAATGATAGGCTGTTATATAGTCTAGGCTGGCCACAAACTTGACATATACCAAAGAATGATGTTAAATTGATTCTTCTGAATCTCCCTTTCAAGTGCTGGGGTTTCAAGTATGTGCCATTGTGGTTAGTTTACATGGTAATAGGGATCAAACCAGGACTTGGTGCCTCTTAGGTCAGCACTCTACCCATTAAGCTACATCCCTGGCTACATCTGGAGCTTTCTCTTAACCGAATGTCTTTCAGTTCCATCCATGTTGTTTCAAATTACAGAACTTCATTCTTTATGATGGCAGAATAATACTTGTGTGTGTAGGCAAATAGGGAGGGAGGAAGGGAGACAGACAGACAGACAGACAGACACAGATATATAGAGAGATATAGAGAGATTTCACTTGTGTGTGTACGAACTCTTCAGTTGAATCCATGTAGTGGTAGTGTGATTAGCGATGCAATAAGCATAGGAATTCAGGTACTTATTTTTATACACTGGTTTCATTTCTTTCTGACTTTTATTTAGAAGAGCGTTAGCTGCATTAGAATGTAGTTCTGTTTTTAGTTTGCTAAGGAGCCATCACACTGTTCACTAATTTGCATTCTCATCCGCAGTGTGGTGTGCAAGTGTTCACATTTCTCTGCACTTCCAGTAGCATTTTCTGTTTTTGTTGCTTTGTTTTTAATAATTTTGATTGGAGTGAGAGGCTATCTTTTTGCTATTCTAATGATTTTAATTTGCATTTCGCTGACAGATAGTGATATTGAGTCTTTTCCCTCTGTGTTTATTGAGTATTTCTAGTTTTTTGAGAACTGTCTATTCAGACCACTCATCCATTTTTAAGTTGTTATATTTGGGGATTTCTGTTATTAAGATTTTTGAGTTCTTATATTTTGCATAGTAATCATCTGTCAGCTGAATGGACTTGCAAATATTTTCTTTATTTGGTAGGTCCATTTTCATTCTCTAGGTAGTTTCGTTTGCTGGCAGAAGCCTTTTAGTTTGATACAGTCCTATTTTTCAGGTTTTGCTTTTGTTGACTATGCTTATAAATCAAACGAAACGCCATTATGCCATTGCCTATCATGATGTCTTAAGGTGTTTCTTCAAGTATTTTCTTCCATTTGTTTCATAGTTTCAGGCCTCCTATTTAAGTTTTGATCCATCTTGAGGTTTTTTTTTTTTTTTCTGATTTAGTGAGTGTAGGAATTTTCAATCTCCCATACGCAGGTACCCAGTTTTCCCTTTACTGTATCGAAGTGTGTACTTTTTCCCCATTGTATGTTTGTATGATTTTGTGTTCTGGCTCTTATGTCCCATTAGTCTATGAACATGTTTTTATTCCAATAACTATGTTTTTTGGCTAGAATAGACCTGCAGTAGATCTTTTTTGATTTTCAGGTATAAAGAGCATTATTTATTTTGTATTGCTTTAAATTTTTTCATACAATGTATTTTGATTATATTCTTTCTTCTCTTCCAAGTTCTCCTGGATCATTCCCATTTCCTTCCCCACTTAACTTCACGTCTTTTCTCTTGAAAAAGTCCTCAAAACCCAAAAACTTGGAAAAAAGAACAAAAAAGGCAAAGCCATCAAACCATCACCATAACAACAAAAAGCACACAGAAAAACATGGAGTTGGGCTGCAGAGATGGCTCAGTGGTTAAGAGCATTGACTGCTTTTCCAGAGGTCCTGAGTTCAATTCCCAGCAACCACATGGTGACTCACAACCACCAGTAATAAGATCTGGTGCCAACTTCTGTCTGCAGGAACACATGCAGGCAGACCATTGTATACATAATAAATAAATCTTAAAAAAAAAGAAAAACATGAAGTTTATTTTTTATTGGTTAGTGATTCCTGAACAGTAGCCTGTCCTGGGTTGTGGTTGATATATTTAGTGTCACTCCATTGTAGAAACAGATCCTCCTTCTCTCAGCAGGTACCAATTCCAGTTGCTTCTTGGTTAGGGGTGGTTTAGTGCATTAGAGAAGAAGTATTAAGATATATTCAGTTTTGTTGTTTGTGCTCAAGATCACTTTTTCTCTTTGGGCAGTGCACTTACATGAATTTTATGATTGTTTTCTTGTATTTGTGTGAAGAATAGCCTTTATATTGTTTTCTGTTAGGTAATGGGGACTGAACCCAGTGCATCTCCCATACAAAGCAAGTGATCTATCATTGATTTATGCTCCCAGATCGCTAATCATATTTTTGGTGATGTTGCCCAAAATCTCTAAGTTGCTTCGGGTAGGTAGTGTGGACATTATACACTAAGCTACAGGAATTCTTTCCAGTTTTTGTTTGTTTAATGCTTTTTAATGGTTATTGCTAGGACTTTCACTTCTCTGGTTAAATTTACTCTTAAGTATTTTATTTAAAAATATATTTTATTGATAAGGTTGCTTTATTTGATTTCTTTTTCAGTAAGTTAGCTCTTTGTGTTTAAAATGCAACTTTTATTCTTTTTAAGACAGTGCCTTACCCTGTAGTCTAGGCTAATCTTGACTTCATGGGAGTCCTCCTGCTTCATCCTCCTAAGTACTGAGATTACAGGCACAAGCCTGGATTTATGACCAGCCAGATATTTATGTAGTTTGTGTTATTTGCTTTTCTTGTCTTTTGGCCAAATCTCATGGAGGCAATTTAAAGGAGAAAAGTGAATTTGGTTTTAAGTTTTAAGGAGAAACAGTCTTCTATGATAGGGAGGGCACAGTAGCTGGAGCGTCTTTGTCTCTAGTGGTAGGTATGTGAAGTGGTAACTTCTTGCATACTGGTTGATCAGAAAATAGAAAATTCAGGCCAGACTCAGAAGCTAGACATCACTTTAAAGGCCCATCTCTAGTGGCCCAGTTTTCTTAAGTAAGCCCTAGTTCAAAAGGTTCAACAATCTCCAAAACAGTGTTATCATTGGGGGGCCAGCTGTTCAAACACAAGAGCCTATGCTGTAAATTCCACATTTAAACTATAACTTTGATTTTGAATTATATAGCCTTACTGAATCTATTTACCATTCTATGTAAACCTTCATGTTTGCTATGGTCTGCAAACTGGCATAATTCGATTTTTTTTCCCTCCCTGCTTGTATGCCTTTTCTTTCCTTCCCTTGTTTTATTGCTCTGGCTAAAATTTCCAATATTCTATCAAATAAGAGTATTGGAAGAGGATATCTGTCCTTCCCCTCTCCACTGTCAGCTTGACATAAGTTAGGGTCATTTGAGAAGAGGCAACCTAAACTGAGCAAATGCCTCCATAAGATTGGCCTATAGGCAAACCTATGAGGCATATGCTTGATTAATAATTGATGTGAGAGGACCCAATCCATTGTGGACTGTACCATCCCTGGCCAGGTGGTCCTGGATTGTATAAGAGAGCAAACTGAGCACTCTGTGAGGACCAAGCTAGTAAGTGGTGTTACTCCATGGCTGCTGCATCAATCTTGCCTTGAGTACTTGGCCTGGGTTCCTTTGTGATAGACTGTGATGTAGAATTGTTAGCTGAAATAAGCCCTTCGCACCTCCAAGTGGCTTGTGGTGTTATACTACAACAATAGAGCTCCTAAACCAATATCCTTTTTTCTTTAGATCTTAGGGGAAGTGCCTTCAACTTTCCTCCCAGAAGTAAGATTTGACTATGAGTTTGTTAAATACAGTTGTTATTATGTTGAGGTATTATGTTCTATTAATCAGTTGAAAGTTTATATGATGAATTGGTGTTTAATTTATTCAAATTACTTTTCTGTTTTGATTCAGGTGATTATATGGCTTTTGTCTTTTATATTTTGGGTGGAATGAATTACACTTACTGATTTGCATATGCTAAACTATCTCTGCATTTTTAGAATACAGATCATGGTGTTTAATTTTTTTTTATTTCTCTATTTTTTTGAGATAATTTCTTTCTTTTATGTAGCCTTGGATATCCTGGAACTTTCTATGTAGATTAATACAGTCTTGTATCCACAGAGATCCACCTACCTCTACCCCTCTGATGGGATTAAAAGCATATGATACCATGCCTGGTTTAATCTTTTTTCTTATTTTGTTTGTGTGGCAGCATATGTGCCAAAGTACGTGTGAGGTCAGAGGACAACTTTTTGGGGTCGATTCCCCACTTCCACTTCCATTTTTGTGTGGGATCTGGAGTTGAACTCAGGTCATTAGAGTTGAGGGGCAGGTATTTTCACATGCCACACCATCTTGCCTGCCCCCGTGTGTGATCTTTTGTGCTGTTAGATTGGGTTGCTGGTATTTCTTTGAGGATTTTTAGGTATTCATCAGGAACAGTGTTATGCAGCTTTCTTTTTGTGTTGTTGCTCTATCTTTGTTTGATTTTATTGTCAGGTTAATGTTGTAGGATAGGATGAGTTTGCGAGAGTTCCCTCATTCAGAGAGACTTTGTAGAACTTTATGTGTATTTTTAGATCTGAGAGTATACAAAGAAAAAAAGTGCTTCCTTCTTATCGATATAAATTTCCTGTATAGAAACAGACCACATTTGCAATGGAGAGTAATTTTTGCATGCTAGAAGGCAGGTATTGAATGGATCTTCTATTTTCTGGTCGACAGAAGTGCATTGGATGAAGTGGTTGGTCAAAATTAGAAGCTCCACCTCCTGTCAGAGTTTGATGTGCGTGGCTTTCTATTTTCTAAAGAAAAGCAGGTCAGGGCTGGAGAGATGGCTCAGTGGTTAAGAATATTGCCTGCTCTTCCAGAGGTCCTGAGTTCAATTCCCAGCAACCACATGGTGGCTCACAACCATCTGTAGTGAGATCTGGAGTCCTCTTCTGGCCTGCGGGCATACACACAGACAGAATATACAGAATATTGTATACATAATAAACAAACAAACAAATATATATATATATATATATATATATATATATATATATATTTTGGTTTTTTCGAGACAGGGTTTCTCTGTGGCTTTGGAGCCTGTCCTGGAGCTAGCTCTTGTAGACCAGGCTGGTCTCGAACTCACAGAGATTCACCTGCCTCTGCCTCCTAAGTGCTGGGATTAAAGGTGTGCGCCACCACCGCCCGGCAACAAACAAATATTTTAAAAGAAAAGAAAGGCATGTCATGTGGCTCATAGCCCATCAGGGTTGTTTTCTCATTGAGAAAGATCTGCTGGTTTTAAGTTATTAGTATTCACTGACTGGGGAAAATGTCTTTTAGTATGCCCTTGTCTTTCTTTTCCATTTATTTAATGTAATGTGCATTTACCTTCAAAATATGACAAAATACCTCTTTGCATATGTCTTCTAGAAGTTTGGAATTTACTGGGGAAAATCATAATCCTTTGAAAAGAAATGTTAGAGTAGGGAAATTTTTCTGGTCTCCTCCATACTTCTCTCAGGAGCAGCCTTGGTGCCTTCTACCTGAGACACAGAGGCTTTCTGTTCATTGATTTCTATAAACCCCTTAGAATAAAGCCCCACAGTAGAGATGCTCAGTAATTATAAACTGAAGAATCTTTACAGGCAGGAAGAGCTTCACAGGAACAAACAGGATGTAAGATGTTGGGAGAAAAAGAATGCCAAGAATCCAAATGCTTAGTTTAGAGATTACTATTTGGATAAAAGAAGGAAAACTTTGATATATTGGAAGAAAAACAAATCAGGAGTTGTATTGTGGAACACATTGTATTTCTGACTGAGGACTATCCATGTCTACACTGTCTTCAGAAGGAGGGATTAGATGAATACAGTAATGTGATCAGACTTTCTGAGCTTAGAAGACAAGTGTATGACTTCTTTTAAAATCTTTGTTTTTCTTACAGAAGAATATTTTCCTCTCTCATTAAATGATTTGAATAATCATTGTCAGATTTCAAAAGGTATTGGCTCTAGGATTTTCTTATAGATACTCAAATCTATGAAATCCCCTAAACCAAATGTAGTATTTGCGTATAATCTACATAAACTTCCCTACATGCTTTAATGTTTTCCTAGGTACTTAAAATTCTTAAAATAATGTAAGTGTTCTTCAAACAGTTGCATAAGGAACAGTGGGAAAAAACCTGTATATGGTTCAATACAGATGCAATTAAAAATATTCTCAATTCAATATTATGTTGCTCTGCAGATGTGGAGCTTGTAGATGAAGATGCTTGTAGCAGGCTTTTTTTGGATCACCAGCCCCCAAATCATGACACAGAGACTTACTATTAATTATGAAGGATAAGCCTTAGTTTAGGCTTGTTTCTAACTAGTTCTTTTAACTTAAATTAACCCATACTTTATAATCTACATTCTTTCACATGATTGTTGCCTCATCTCTATTTTCCCCATCCTGTTTTCTCTGCATCTGAGTGGTAGTAATCCTACCTTTCTTCTTCCCAGAGCTCTTTTTGTCCAGAAGTCCTGGATATACCTTCTTCCTAGCTACTGACCATTTAGTTTTTTTTTTTTTTTTAAATTAAACCAATCACAGTGACATATCTTTACACAATGTAATCAAATATCTCCCAACATTTTCTCATTTTGTCTAAATAGCTCCAGCAATGCAAAACTATTATAATAACAACAATTATCAAGTAAGAAATACAGTAACATTGTCCAGTCCATTAGTGTTTGGTAAATTCAGAGAAAATACTCTATTATGTATCTTATTTTGGTGGGTTTTATAATCAATTTACTTTTTATCATAACTAAGGGAAACTGTAATTATAATCTTCAACTATCTAATTTTCAACCTCATCAGATACCCAAGAAGGATATAATATTACCTGAGTATACAGGAAGTACAGAGCAAGCAACTTCCAAAACTAAGAAATTATGGAGCTATCTGGTTGCCTGGATAATAATCCCTAGGTTCCTCTCTAATTTGGGGCATCCTTCTTTGGCCTATGTGCTTACAATATCTGACAGATTTTCTGCAAAGCAAATTTTTTTTGGAGAGTTGTCCTACTCTGTCTTGGCAAAGTTGAACAGTCACTTTCTTTTGCGTACTGCTTGTCCAGTTTGGACAGCAAACTGTCAGCAGTCAAGGCAAGGACAGTTTCTTTGCCTAGTGACTAACTTTGACACAATAAAAGTAAACTCCATATGAAGGTTCTTTGATGCCCATCATTCTTTTTTGAAATAGATTAGTGCTGTCAGGAATAGACATGCCTCACTGTTGTGAAAAGTCTTATGTTATCAAAAATATTTTAAATGCCACATTATGTAGGTCTTTGAAGTATTTGAAGATCACCTATTGATTAAAATTATTTTTGTAATGCCTTGAGACCATGCCTAATATTACTATAAGTTTGATTATTATAGATAACTAACTATTAACCTATATTTCTTTACTATCCTAAATAGTTTTCAAGGACTCAACATTACCTTTTTAAATGACCTACAGGGGTACAATACCTTAAACAAGAATAGAAGCGTATATGCTGTATAACAAAAATAACCTTAAATTTGTACAATTTGCAAAAATCCATACCAATGTTAAAAATTTGAGACTAGTGGATGTTTAAACACTCAACAATGGACTTAACAATCCACCATTTTATCCCATCATTTCTATACTAATTCCCCCTTTTCCCTTCAGAAAGAGATCCTGGTATCTAATCTCCTTTGCTTAGTTTTTGTTTTCTGACCATTGCCAATAACAAGTTATAGCTAACCCTAATAAATGATGAGAAACATCTATAATCCACTGAATGCCCCACACCATCCACCTCACTCCTTGGGAACGTGAATATTGCATTCTATAGACTGCTTCCTGTTATCTGTCGGTGATAGAATCTATGGAGGACGTTGAGAGTACTGAGATAATGGTAAAGTTCTAGAAAAACTAGCTGTAACATTTGTTATTCACTCTCTGTATAATGGGAAAGTGCAGGGCTTATCTGTAGTCCTGGCTGGATCAGTCCACAGGGCTAAGCCATCTTAGCTAACCACCTTGAAGCTGTTCTGGATGTAAAACTGAGGAAATTGTAACAGAGGTCCTCTGAGAGACTGCATCATCTGTGCCGCCCATTTTCATTGGTGTCTGATCCTCTTGCTCTGTCTTGTAGATTTTCTAGGTTTCTTTCTTTCTTTTTTTTTTAATATTTTATTTATTATGCATACAATATTCTGTTTTGTGTGTATGTCTGCAGGCCAGAAGAGGGCACCAGACCTCATTACAGATGGTTGTGAGCCACCATGTGGTTGCCGGGAATTGAACTCAGGACCTTTGGAAGAGCAGGCAATGCTCTTAACCACTGAGCTATCTCTCCAGCCCTAGGTTTATTTCTTTATGTCTGTAGTCAGGATTTTCAGGGGTTCTCCCTTGATCAAACCTGTTCTCTATCAGCCTTGAGTGAATCCACAGCCTTTCATTTTCCATGGTGTGGGGGGGAGAACATCACCTCTTTCCCAAGGAAATACATTTTTGACTTCCATTTTAAAGTTAAGGCATTCCTAAAGTATCTAGGCTGGCTTAATTCAGCAGCCCCTCTTAACAATCCCATGTCTCTCAGCAGCCATCACTTGCTCATCAACAATCAAAAAATTCAAAGTCAACATGACACTATATAGGATCTAGATACTCTGTGTATTTCCCATCTTTATATGGCTTATCCTTTTTATATTATTTTATTCTCTCTTTGGTATGGGAGGTCTTTCTGTTTATGTGTTGCTTTTATTGATTAATGAATAAAGTAAACTGTCTTGACCTACAGCAAGGCAGAACTTAGTTAGGCAGGGAAACCTAAACTGAATACTGGGAGAAAGAAAGCAGAGTCAGGGAGAAGCTATGTAGCCCATCTGGAAACAGATGCTGGAACTTTACCCAGTAAGCCATTGCCACATGATTAATGAAGATGGGTTAAATTTATATGTAAGAGTTAGATAATAAAAAACTAAAGTTAATGGGCCAAGCAATGATTTAAATAATATAGTTTCTATTTATTTATTATTTATTCTGATTATTTTGGGAGTCTGGGTGGCCAGAGAACAAACAAGCAGCCTATTACAAAATCTCTTTAAAGACTATCTGATTATTTATAACTACTTTTACTATTACTGTCTATACCCTTTTTTTTCTTTTTTAAGCCTACACACATTTTAAAAACACACTGTAACCTGTTTAGAGGTTTTTTTCCATTGAGATCTGTCTTTACTGAGTACCTGCAGCATTCTCTGACCATGTGAGACAAATCTTAAACTGCCATGTTAGCTGCCTCATGGCTCAGTCTAGCACGTGGTGCTGGTGGCTGGCTCTAGCCTGTAGGCAGTGGCTGGTAGTGGCACCTCTGTGTGCCGAGTACTGGCTCACCCGAGAGACTGTAGGATTAGAAAACTACATCTGGTTCCTTTCCCAGAACTTTTCTTTCTTTCTTTTTTTTCTTTTTTCTTTTTGGTTTTTCGAGACAGGGTTTCTCTGTGGTTTTGGAGCCTGTCCTGGAACTAGCTCTTGTAAACCAGGCTGGTCTCGAACTCACAGAGATCCGCCTGCCTCTGCCTCCCAAATGCTGGGATTAAAGGCGTGCGCCACCACCGCCCGGCTTCCCAGAACTTTTCTTAGCTTTCTCAGGCCCTGTGTTTAGATATCCAAGCTTCCACATTGGACACCAAATGTAGCACACTTTTTTAGACCACCAGCCAGTCCCCGAATCAAGACAGAGCTGTATTATTAATTATGAATATATGGCCTTAGCTACGACTTGTTTCTGACTAGCTCCTATAACTTAACTCATTTCTATTAGTCTATGTACTATCACGTGGCTCACGGCTTTTACCTCTCTTCTAGCATGTCCTGCTTCCTCTGCATCCAGCTGTCAGCCTCACCCTTTTTCTTTCCAGTAACCTCTCTGTCCCCAGAAGTCCCACTTAACCTCTTCCCTCCTGGTTAATGGCCATTCAGCTCATTACTAAATCAATCTTAAAACAGTGTAAAGGATTATTCTGCAAATTTTCCCCCTTTTGATTTAAATAAAAAGGAAAGGCTTTTACTCAACAGACTCTGTCTGTGTCTGATGTCATGCTGTTGTAGTTTGCTGATGCGTGTCATTGCATTGCCAGTGGTGATACTGAAACTGGTTTATCTGGTTTACATTCTTACTCACTTGAAAGACTCAGGGCCTGACTTATGCTTTTGCCTTTTTGAGTTGATAAGTAAGTTACATGTATTTATAGCACATACTGACTGGGGTTCTTGATATATGCATATGTTGTGTAGTGGCTAAATTAAGCATCTGTAGTTTATATACTAGCTCACATACTTAAATAATGTTTGCTTTTCATAGTAAGAACACTTAAAAATCATCCCCCCTCACAGTAAATTTGAAGTCATTAATTATATTTTTCCATTTGCCTGATTTTGCTAGTCTCCTAGAATGGGAAAATGATCATAGGATAAATGAAGAAAGTAAAAGTAAGATAAAAAAATAGAAGAAGCTGGAAACTTGCATAAAATGCCTGTATGAATGCTTCATAAGTGTTCTAGAGGGGATTGCAAATTAGAGTTGGGGCTTTTATTTTTAAAACCTCTAGGGCAAGTCAGCAAAATATGATGAGATATATAGTTCACAGTGTTCTAGAGCGTAAAAAGAATTAGTCAGTTACCTTGGCACATTCCAGTTAGTTCTGGAATCCTTAAGAAATTTCTCCCACAAGTGGTGATAAAGAAGAGTATCTGAAAAATCTGTTTTGAGAGACTGTAGGGTAGGGTTGATATTCTCTGAAGAGAATGAAAAATTCCAAGTGATATCTGATGATATCTGAAATGCCTTGAGGTTGCACCTGTGGGCAAGACCAAGTGGATTTATAACAGAAGCTCCTTGGTCCCTTCATACCAATCTGCAGTCAGTATGTATATTCTTTTTCTCCTGAATAAATTATAATCTACTATACGTTATAGTTATCGTCTTCATTCTCATAGCTCTATGTAGCACAAAATCTGGTTTATGAGGGGAGCAATGAATGTTTATTTGATGAATGAAGGAATGGGAAAAATATGGTGTTAAAATTTACTCTGAGAGACCTGATTTAGCCCATTGAAAGGGATTTTTAGCTAATTTGAAGCTAGCTGGCTATAAAAATGTTTGGAATGTTTAGAATGTTTATCACAATGATATTGTTGCTGATCTGGGAGCATTGGTTGTCTGTTGAGTTCACTCACACGGAAAACCTTAGGGCAGGTTTAAAAATTCATATTGCACCATCTGTGGCACACAAAATCTCTTTATCACTTACAATTCATTTTTTTCCAGGAGAAGGACTGTGGGGCTTCCTAAGTTCACTGGGGGTAATTCAGCAGATTTCTTTTGGGCTACTAGAAAGCCAAAGGGCTTTCTGAGTCATTATATTTACTCTTTAGGTTTTTAATTAAAAATACTTATCTGAGTAATTAAATAAGAGGTTTATCTTCTATTTAATAAAATCAATGGAAGGCAGTCACATTCCCAGGCATTTGTTGACTGTGAGTCTTTTCTAGGTTTTTAGAAAAGCAGCTGTTTGGGAAAGGTAGCTTGACCACTAACATTTGCTTTCTTTTTTATATATGGAGTACTATCTTTTCTTGTGATTTGCACGAATCTATTCCCTGTGGAGGCTGAGTCAAGGCTTTGTTTCTCACCCCTGCAGAGACACAGAATACAAAGGTCTGCAGCTCTCCCTGGACCAGATCTCAGCCTCTAAGCCCACCTTTTCGTATGCTAGTAGCTCCACCCCCACCATCACTGACAACAGGAAGGGGAATAAGTCTCGCCTATCCAGCACCAAGTCAAAATCCAGGACCTCCCCATATCCCCAGGTCAGTACCTGATGTTTTAATACTTTTTTTTGGACTTGGTTTGATCTTAAAGATGAAGAAGTATAAAATCTAATTAACTATATGTTGTTGATAGATAAAAACTGTTAAGAAGAATTGTGAATTGATTTTGTTATTTGCTGTGTTCATGGAAGGTTAGTTTTCATCATCACGATTTCTTTGATATTTTTATTGATTTTACTTCTTGCTCCCTCTAACTTCCAACGATTAGTTTGGAAGATTAAGCCAGCATAACAAAATATAGGAAATAAGAGCTCAACAGAAGAGCTAAATTAAGTTGGGAACTTTAAAAGAGAAAGATAAGAGGTTGGAAGCTAAGTATGAAAAATGGCTTCAGCATGAGATTTGCCCACAGATTGCATATGGGGGAAATGGGACAGACAGACTTTTCCAGATGACATGGAGGAAAGACGGTTCTTCTCTTAACAAGGCAGTGAGTTGATGACACCAGAGGAGGTATCCGGAGGTACTGAAGCGTACATTTGAGAGAACAGGTTTTCGAAGGAAAAGAATATTCTTGTGACCAGTGTGGGATACATAGAATCTAGATTTTGGCAAGATGTGTCTGTGCAGTTTCCTGCCTGGAGAAGGCAGCACAGGATTGAGGATTTGCCACTTCCTGTATCCTGTGACTACTTTTCCTCCATTCTCTTCTGGAGATGGACTGCCAGACTACCTGCAGCTCACTATGGGTAACTCAGCGGCTTATTTTTGGGCCAGAAGAAAACCAGTGGGCTTTCTGAGGTACTATACTTACTGTTTATTGCTGTTACTATTATTATTAAAAATGGCAATCTGAGGAATACAAAAGTGATTATTTTTGTTCTTTTCAGATCTGTTTTTGTCAACATGTGTAAGTGTGAACTATTTGAAGAAATGTTTTACATTGACTTAGGGGTCATTATAAAGCTCCTATTTGCTAGATTATGTTAGTATCTAGATAATGAAGAGGAGAAGACAATGACTCTGCCACCAAGAGGCTCAGGTCACATGACTCTAAATCTTTCACAGAAGCTGGGGTTTCTTTCCTCTGACACAAGGGGTGGGCAAGGTCTACATGCTTTAAAGCACACAGCTTCTTCCAGGATAGCTGAGTGCTTTACTTGTGGGGCATAAAGTAGGATGACCAAAGACACTGCCAACAGAGCTGCTCCATTCTCTAGAGAGTCTGTGAGGAGCTTTTTATATCACCATCTGGTGCTTTGGGAAGTGAGTTTTATGGCTTCCTTTTTGGAATGGATTATGCCTCTGGGTAGTCCTTTCCTCAAAAATAAATGAATGTTGAACACACACAGATGAATGAATGATTTAAATTAGGAAATGCTAAATTAAAAAGGAGATTGTTCTTTGTTATATAGGAATTTACACACACAAGCACACACCCATGTACATACATATGCATACACACACACACACATATGCACTTCGTTGTTGATCCTTTTAAACCTCATTGCATGTTCTGGTTTTCTTCCTGCTTCTGTCTTAATGTCTAAAGTTTCTGTCAGTTCACTTGAACAGTAGATGCGCTCCCATTAGATGATTTCTTGTGTGTGTTTAGCTGATGAGGAATTAATTTGAAAGTTAAGCATATTGTGTAGTTTAAAAAATAAAAGTGGAAAGTAGAAAATTACTCTTTACTGTTTTCTTTAGAATTGTTTGCTCTTCTATGATGTTTTGTAAAGTAAAATCACAGGCATAAACAAAGTAAAAACCACACACATATTGTTTACACAGGATTTCTCTTGTGCATTCATTTGTGTGTTTGTGTGTGTGTGTGTGTGTTAATCCAGTCCTTAGAATTTTGGCTGTATGCCTCCTTTTAAGCAGCACGGTTGACTCTAAATTTACCTAATGTTTTATATGCCTACTAAAGGTTATTATTTAATTTTCTTTACTTTAGATAACAATGGTGATAGATAAATCATTATCTAAGTTCCTACTATATGGATACTAGCACACACATGCCAGGAATGAAACATACTTTTTCTATTTTTGAAGAGCTGCTGAGTTTTGAAGAGTTTTGAAGAGACTGGCAAGGGGCTAGGCATTTGCAATTGGTTGTCCTGGTGCTTGAGTTTCTTTGGAAAAGTGTGACAACCAGGGCAAATTCATCATTATTTCTGCTGGAAGAAAACAATTCCGAAATCTGCCCCTCTTAGCTATATTTAAACCCTCAAGATTTTAAAGAAATAATTAGTTTTTCAAAAATACCTGGTTCAAGTTATTTATTTATTTATTTATTTATTTATTTATTTATTTATTTATTTGGTTTTTCGAGACAGGGTTTTTCTGTGGTTTTGGAGCTGTCCTGGCACTAGCTCTTGTAGACCAGGCTGGTCTCAAACTCACAGAGATCCGCCTGCCTCTGCCACCCAAGTGCTGGGATTAAAGGCGCCACCACCGCCCGGCTTTAAGTTATTCTTTAGGAACAGCTAGTCTTCAAATTTTATGCAGCACAGTTCTTTTAAAAGATTTTTTTTTTGAGATTTATTTTTATTTTATGTGGACTGGTGTTTTATCTGCATCAGTGTTTGTGTGCCTTATGTATTCAGTGCTCATGGATGCTAGAAGAGGGCATCAGATCTTCTGGAAGTGGAGTTACAGACAGTTGTTAGCCCCCATATGGGTGCTGGGAATTGAACCGTGGTCTTTCAGAAGAACAGTCAGGTCTCTTAACTGTTTAGCCATCTCTTCAGCCCAGCATTGTTGTTATAAGTTTTCAAGCCAGAGCGTATGAGTTGAGGATCTGTTTCAGGAAGATGCTACAGCGATCATTGAGAGATCTGGGGGTGTGGACTGGGTGAAGTATAAACCAGTGGTATAAGACATATTCTTAAAAATTTCAGTAAAGTTAAAGTCGTAAACTCTATACAGAGAAAGAAATGTAACGAGAGATGACACATATAAAGGGCGCTGTGGATGTTGTCTGACAGGTGTAGGTGATCCAACTTTGGGCCTTAAAATCAGGCATTTGGAAGTAAAAAAGGAGGATGAGAAATCAGGAAGACCAAGACTGAGAATGCAAGGACATGCCATTAGTGTGGCTGGATCTAGAGACAGAGTGGGGGAAGGTGGTGTTTCCGGATGAGCGAGGGATGTTTGGAGAAATAGATTGGTGCTAATATATACTAATTCAAGGAACTTAAGTATTGTGTAGAGAATAAGTAAAGGTTTTTTTTTTTTTTTTGGGAGGGGAGGTAGGATGTAAGAATATTGATAAGGTAAAGGAAGGAAGATTATTCCGGGGACTAATTCACATCGTTCTGATGTGAATTTATAAAGACCTGTTAAAGTTATTTAGTGAGGTAGCAGGCAAATAAAGAATGGTGAAATTCTCTTATCCTGGGCTTCTGTAAACCTTCTTGTTATGGATATGTTTTGGTCATGTTTTGACATTATACTTCTACAACTTGTTTTCAGTTGTTCAAGTCAAAGTTATATTGAATTACTCCATGTGTATTAATAGAAAAATAATGATAATGAGCCTATGGCTTGAATCACATTTTAGATGCTTTTGCTCATTTTGGGGTAATTTTTATGTTTATTTTTATTAAAACTTTATTGTAAATAACTTGCAAATAAAAACATCACATGCTCATTTTAAAATTATTCTTTTCTCTCTGTTATTTCTATCTTCAAGTTATTATTTGATGTTTGAGAAGGCAGATTGCATAGCAAAATGGAACCTACAAAGTAATAGCTTGTGCCTCTTGTGAGGTTATGGTGATTTAATGATTTTATATTATTTGTTGCCCTCTTTTATTAGGCATATTAAAAATTTCTAGCACATGTCTAGTGAATGGCAAACAGCAATCTTGCTTTTTTGAATTATTTATGTACTCTTCTATGAACATTCAAGATATGCACAAATTATAATTCAGTCCCAGCCCCTAGTTTGGGTGCAGGAGTTAGATGAACCCTCAGGTCCTACTTTAGTATTAGAAACCCTTGGGAATAATTTTAGCCATGATTATATTATGGCTGCTTAATGAATGACTGGATCACCCTTGAACCTCTGTGTATTACTTGAGTTGGGAAAGGTCAAGATGAATTGTTTTGAATGGTTTTAGAAACTGTGATAGGAAATATCATGGCTAGTTTCTCTCATTCTTCACATAGCCTCAGGGCTGCTGTGGGGCTGCATTCCTGGTGCAGCACTCTTGCATTGTATGGTTACTGGTTTTATATGAGTAGAAATAACAATGAAGTTTCCATAGTTCAAAAGAATTGGAGCTACTGCATTTATAGAATTTATTTTTCAGACCTTATGTGTTACAGATTGCTATTATGCTTTCCACATTCTTTTCCATAACTAGACCTGACTACTTTAATACCAGTTGAAAGATATCTTGCAATGGTTCACCCATGTCAATCACGAGTAAATTGCCTCCTGACTTCAGAGTTTCCTTTTAGACTTTTTACTTCAGTCTGTTTATAGTTGTGTTTAATAAGTCAGTGCATGCCAGCTAAGTTTATTGCATCATCTTACTCTTTCTCCTTTTCTCTAATCAGTAGTAAGCAATGCATGTGTCATCCCTAATAAGGATGTATGCATTACACTGTGAATGCTTCTGAAATCTGAAAGCATTTAATCACTTGCTACAGACACACTGTAACACTTGTGAGTTTTATTTGACATCTGTTCCTTTAAACAATCTCACAGAACCCTCTTAATTTTCATGACCCGCAGTCTGGATTCCTTTTGGCGAAGGTAGAAATTGTCTTGGAAAAGGTTTTTCTTTTTTTTAATATTTTTTTTTCCTGGCTTCAACTCTATAATGGGAACCTGACCTTTTAAGTTACAGGAAAAAATAGTAATAATTTTTCAAGAATTTAATTCTATTACACAAAGTAATTTTACCATTACTATGTAGCTATCCTCCATTTGATGTTTTATATATAGCATGAAAGCATGAAATTCTTGACTAATTTTGAAAAATACAAATTTATTTTTATAAAAATGAAATCAACTTCCCAGAAATTCTTATACTATGCAGACTAGATTATACTACAGGGATTAGGCAACATACAAAGTTAGGGCTTATCTTCTTCTGTACAAATATCAGGAGATTATTAAAACAAATTTGATCCATTAATTTATCTCCATATATAACCTTTTGAGTATTATTTTAGAAAATATTTTGTTCAGTATGGTGAGACTGAGTTTCTACATTGTTTTCTACTAAGTTCTTCATTTACTTACACCTAAGGTAGGCATAAAGTGCTAAAGATGAGTGTATTGGAAACTATGTCCAAGGTGCAGATGGAGGAGAAAAACTAGCCCGGTAGAGAGGAATTGGGAGATGTGGCCAGTCATGAATTTTCAAGGCAATAGCTTCTGCGTTCTCATTCCTCTGTCTGGCAGAGGAAAAGACTGTATTAAAGAGTATTACCTTGTGCCTACTCTTCCCTTAACTTATTCAAAAGGGTTAGAATCATATCAAGTATCTTTTCTGACAACAATGATATAAAACCAAAAGTCAATAACAGGAAGAAAGTTGAGAAAATTAAAAATATGTGGAAATTAAATAACACATTTCTGAGCAGTTAATGAGTCAAGGGGAAACAAAGGCTAATGAAAATCCTGAGACAGATGAAAATGGAAACAAGACATGGCAAGCCATACCAGACAGAGAAAAAAATGCTAAAAGAAGGCTTATAGCTATGAAGAGTTCTGTGCAAAGAATGGCGTGTAGCTCTCGGCAGAGTGCTTGACACTGGGCTTCTTATCAAGCACTTTGAAAACCAAATCCAACAGAAACAAAAGGGATGATTTCAATTTAACTTTATACCTAACGATGAAGTTCACAGAAAGACGAAGAAAGTGAAGTTATAAGTAAATAAAACATGGAAAACTGTAATTAAATCTTTTACTTTCATTTTTATTTATTGGCTTAAATTTGTTTTCATATAATATATTTTGTTATTTTGACCATATTCTTCCCCCAGCTCCCCCCAGGTCTTCCCTACCTCCCTACTTACCTAACTTTATGCTTTCTCTCTCTCTCTCTCTCTCTCTCTCTCTCTCTCTCTCTCTCTCTCTCTCTCTCTTTCTCCTCTCTCAAAAAATCAAACAAAACAAACAAAATTACAAAAAAAAAATACTCAAACAAAACAAGACAAAAAAAAGCACACAAAAATATGGAGTCTGTTTTGTGTTGACCAACTACTTGTGAGCATGGGGCTTACCTTGAAGTATGGTCACTTCATTGGAAAAAAACTGATTTTACCTTTACTATAAATTATTAACTGCACATAGCTTCATGGTTTGTGTCCATTTCCCCTTCTCTGTGCTGGAATTTTAACTGGCTTGAACTTATACAGATCTTGTGCATTCTGTTATAGTTTCTGTGAGTTTATACGTATATAATAAGTCCTGTAGTATCTGGAAGACTCTGTTTCCTTGGAGTCATCCATCACTCTTAACTCTTACTACTTCTTATTACTGCTTCTTCTTTCCTGAGCCTTGTCAGGAGCCTAATAGAGACATTCCACTTAGGGTTGAGTATTCTAATGTCTCTCACTCTCTTTATATTGTCCGTTTGCAGTTCTCTATGTTAATTGCCATCTACTGTAAGAAGTTTCTCTTATTAGAATTGAGTGATATTCTAGTCTATGGACATAAGAGTGTGTCATTAAGTGTCATTTTATTACTATGGTCTTTTAGCAGAATAATTGCAGTAGATTTCCCCTTAGGGTTTATAGAGTCTTCGATCCTTGGTTACTTTAACAGTGTTAGTTTCTATCTTATGGAGTGAGCCAATTTAAAAAATGTGGTTGGTAACTCCCATAATAGTTTGTCACCTACCAGGTATCTTGCAGGAAGGTTGCTATTGTAGGTTTCAAAGTTCATAGCTGGGTGATATTGATGATTACTTTCCTTCTGTGGTAGTTTGTAGAGTATCTTCCAGCACCATTATTACTAGTCTTGGGCACCAACTCAATTTCTCCATGTTTGATTACATAAGTAACTGTTGTCTTCAGCAATAGAGCTTTCCCAAACTGACACGTTTTTAACTGGACAAATATAGGAAAGAATATAAATAAAATTTATGTGTAATGAGACATTTTAGTTGGATGTTCATATAATTATAGGAATATAGAGGATATTAAGTGATTATGTGAATTTTATACATAAAATTATTGTGTAACTTAAAAGAAATGAATGCACTTCTAGAAGATAAAAAATATCAAGACTGCATCATTAAGAAGCAGAAAATCTATGGAACTCAATAATGAATAAGAAGATTGAGTCAGTATTAAAAAAAATCCCAAAGGGCTGGAGAGATGGCTCATAGTTAAGAATTTATTCTTCTAAAAGACCAGAGTTTTGTTCCCAGCACCCACATCAGGTGACTTATAACTACCTATAACTTTAGCTTCAGGGGATCCAATGCCATTTGCTGGCCTCTGTGGACACTCAAACAAGTGGCATACATTCACAAAAAGAGTACACACATAAAACAACAACAATAAAAACCCAAACAACAACACCTTCCCACCAAAACAAGTTTGTGATCACACATGGCTTCTCTACTAAAGTCTACCAAACATTTACAGAAGAATTATAGGTAAATTTTTTCAAAGTTCTCTAAAAAATTGAAGACAAATTTCCAAACTAATTTAATGCCAGATACTTACCAATGCTACAGCAAGAAAAGGACATCTCAAGAAGAGTAGTGGGGGAGGGGAAGGTAGGGAGGGGAGCAGAGAAAAATGTAGAGCTCAATAAAAATCAATAAAAAGAGAAAATTTGTGCTGGGCTACAAAAATGCTGGAATCACTAGAGCAAGATTGAGTGTCACTCTCAGAAGGAATACCAAGCTAGAACTATCATGCCTCCAGATTTCAAACTAAACTTCAATGCTACAGTAATCAAAACATTATATCACCATAAATTCCTGTCTACCTAATCAGCTATTTTCACTAGTATGCCAAGAGTGAGTAATTGGGGTCTTCACTAAACAATGTTTGAACGACTAAATATCCAAATCCAGTTTTGGATATCAGAACAATGTATTGGACTACTCTTCTACAAAATACAAAAATAGCTTGATATAGATTATTTGACTTAAATGGAAGACCAGAGACTGTAAAGTTTGTAGAAGAAGTGATAGAAAATGCTGAAGAAGTGATACAAAGCAAAGCACCTTGTGTGCCTCCAGAAGAATGCACATTATTGAAGCTATTCTAGAAGATAATGTGGGAGCTCCTAAAAATATTTAAACCGGAGTCACTGCATCATCCAGCAAACCCATATTCTAGTATTTATGTATGGAAAAGTAAATCACTGGATCAAACTGCAATGAAGCACTATTTACAATAGTGAAGAAATGGAATTGACTCATGTCTTCTGATGTATGAATGGTCAAAAATTTTTACATATAACCCATTGCCACATAATGTAAAAAGAAGGAAATGTTGTCACTTGTGAAATACAGCAGATAATGGAAACTACTGTAGGTTTTCACTTGTATATAACTAGACTAGTCATATTTATTGGAATAGAACAGTGGTTGCCATAAGTTGAGGGTGGGGAGTGTTAGTCAAAGAGTATAAACTTTTAGTTTTAAGATGGATATGTCTGGGAGCTAATCTTAAATATGATGTTTGTACCTAACCATGTTACAGTGTGTGCTTGAAATTTTGCTGAAAGAAATTTTAAATTTTCATACAGGATACAAATAATTAACCAATGAAATAATGGATGTGTCAACAAGCTTTCTTATAGTAATGATGTACTTACCACATTATATATCTAAATATGATGCTCAACTAAGATGTAGAAAGGTTCAAAATGCATATTGTTTGCTATTACGTCTATGCTATTTGAGTTTTCTTCACTTTTTTATATTTAGAAAAAGAAACTGTAGATCTGTCCTTCTGTTTAGTCTACCATGTAGAATGAGTTAAATCAGCAGAGGGTCTTCAGGTTTCAATTTCTTTTCACAAAGTCACAAATACGAGAAATCTTGTAGTGTGAAGGAGTTATTAATATGTTTACCAACACATCAGCATAGATGGATTATAGATGTCATGTCACAGAACGCAGCCAAGAGTAGCTTGGGCAGCACTTCCTTTGTCTAGACACAAAATAAAGCAGAGAAAACCAAACAAAGCTGCAGTGAGGAGCCCGAGCAGGTGGCACTGCCAGTTAACATCTAAACCCAACTAATCTGCCACCTATTTGTGGAAGATGGAAAAGTGAGTCTGTACACGATGCTATTCTGGCTCTCAATGCCCTTTAGCTCCTTAATTACCATTCAGATTAATGCTAGTGGTTCTGGAAACCCAGGATTTACTCATTGGACTAAAGCTACTTCACATTTCCAGAGCAAATTAGTATACCTTTGATCATTACAGCTGGAGTTTCTATGATTTAACTACTTTAAGCGTTTGTTCCGTGCTTATTCATACCGGTTTAAAATTCTCTTCACAGTGAAAATGCTTATGTAAGTCCATAGGAACTCTCCTTTGAATTTACAATGGGGATGGATTGGGGATGTCATGTTTGGTAACAGCTCTGTCCTAATGGAACCTGATGGGAGATGCCTTATAAGATGACACTAGAGAACACTTAGCCCCTGTTCTGGCATGCTGATTCATTTTCAGATGTATATCGGTTTGACAGCAGATGAGATGTCTACAAAGCTTACTTTCCCATGAGAAAAATGAGTAAATGAAATCCCAGGAACAGTTTTTGTCTGTTGGGGTGTATTAAGAGAAGGCCTGAGTATGAGTGTGTATTTTGGCGTCTGTACACATTCTTATTTCTTTAACTTTTTTTTTTTTTTTAAAAACTATGTGTTTGTTTTGTTCTATTTTGGTTTCTTTCCTTCTTCTTCTTCTTCTTCTTCTTCTTCTTCTTCTTCTTCTTCTTCTTCTTCTTCTTCTTCTTCTTCTTCTTCTTCTTCTTCTTCTTCTTCTTCTTCCTCCTCCTCCTTCTCCTCCTCCTCCTCCTCCTCCTTCTTCTTCTTCTTCTTCTTCCTCTTCTCCTCCTCTTCCTCTTCCTCCTCCTCCTCCTCCTCCTTCTCCTCCTTCTCCTTTGTCTTCTTCTTTTTAAGATACCTGTTTCTTAATGAGAAAGAGGTGGGCAGGGAGGTAGGGAGGATCTGGGAGGAGTTGGGGGAGGAGAAATTGCAATCAGAATATGTTGTATGAAAAACTCCATTTTAATCAAAAAGTTCTATGACATTTCAAGCTGTAGTTAAGGCATATTATAAAAATCTGCCCTATTTCTATTTCATGAGCTGTAACATGAATGAATATAACTATAATGTGGATTGAAGTTTTTTTAAAAATCATAATAAATAACAGAATATACCATAAGGGGATCAAATAATTAAATAATGAGTGAAAGTTTTGTTAGCCCATTCCTAAATATTGGTTTTGGGAAGTTTATAGTTGTACTATTCTCTAAAATAAGGAAGAAATAACCCAAACATTTATTTTCTTTCTTTTTTTTTTAAAGATTTATTTATTTATTATGTACACAACATTCTGCCTGCATGTGTGCCCACACGCCAGAAGAGGGCGCCAGATCTCATTACAGATGGTTGAGAGCCACCATATGGTTGCTGGGAATTGAACTCAGGACCTCTGGAAGAGCAGTCAGTGCTCTTAACCATTGAGCCATCTCTCCAGCCCCCAAACATTTATTTTCTAACGCTTGAATTTTGTTTCAGTATTTGCTTTCCAATCACTTGCAGTGAGTTTATATACTTTCAAATTCAAGGATAATACCCCCTTTCCTTTAAAATGTTTTCTGTGGACTGGTGATACATATCTGAGTGGAACGCTTGCCTAGCGTGAGCAAGGTTGTGGATTCCAATCGTAGGATCAGAAAAGGAGGGAAGGAGGAAGAATGTTTTCTATTATTTTTCAAAAAACACTAAAAACCCTTTGGAACCATATGATAAGTTAAATAATTTCCCAGAGGGTTCTTTTCCAATGCTAGATATTAATGACATTCATATAGCAATCACACTACACTTAATCTTTCTTGATGTGTATTTCATGCAGAATACTTCTTGCTGTTAATTCTTATTACAATAATTTAGAGTTGGAGCAGTGGCAGCAAGGTTTCCCGTAGAAGGATATCAGGAACGTATCTGATGTTCACTTAGTATTCTTCTCACAATTGCAGTTAAGTTTCCAGAGTCCTATGTTCTTTTGAGTTAGAATAGAACTCTATTATTTGTCTGTTCTTAGATATGTAGTCACAGGCATGTGAGTTCAGTAATCCTCAAACGGGTACTCTGTGTTATGTTCATTTTAAAAATTGTTTGATTCTGCCATTAACTTTGTTACTCACCCCTGGGAAAACCTCTGGCCATTTCCGATGCATATAAACCACAGCCATTCCTCAGTAAACAGGACTCCTGGCTGAGGGAAGCATCCCAAGCAGTGGGCTTATTCTAATGGACATGCTGTACCACTTTAATCTAACTCTTTCACCATCTGTTCTTCCCATACAGTGAATGAAAAAAAAGAACATATTTTATGTTTCAGGCTTACATTAGTAAAAGTAAGATAAAAGTGATTTAAAAGCATGCATATGTTCGCAGTATAATACAGTCTGCATCTGTGATGTTTTTTCTCATGGTTCAGACACAAATCAAGAGGAAAGCTGCTCATGCTTGATAGAGTGAAAGTTTTTCATGGAAAATGGGACTTCACCATCAGAGGGTCTCTTAATACGTTTTACAGCTAAAAATGATAAAACTGCAATGAGCTGCCAGAATAAAAATAGATAACTGTAGCTTCTATTGTTGGAACACCTGGCATTTTTTCCTGAGCTGGATTGCTGCTGCCACATCCAGACGAATGCAGAACACCTGTCTGGAACATGCTGTTGGAGCAGACTGCCTTCTAGCACAGTTAGCACAAAAGGGAATATCTACGGGTGCAATTGTTTGAGAAGACTGTGGGACACCACCCAAGGGGTGCGATGGTGGCTTACTAGAGTGTCCCAGTCGGAAACAGTCATGTCTGTATAAACGTTTAGAAGTGATGCAGCGGAGAGATAGAGGGTTGTGGTATTGCCCCTTCTCTCTTAAGCTTCATAATCATGTCACTTTGGGCACATCTTTATTATTTTTCAGGCCATATTTTCTATGACTGTAACTAGGTTACCTTTAAGATGTCAACATCTCATAAAACTGTGTCTGTAGAACCTTAACAAAGTACTGGACAGATAGCAACTGTTTTCTAATGGTTATTTTTGTAATAGGTATCAGTTAACACTTGTAAATTAGAGAACATGATCTCTAAATCAACCAAAGCTCATCTACCTACTGCAGCAATTTCAAATATTGAAGGGGAAGCTCATATTTTCCTTGTTTCAACTCTTTCCCCCCATTTGAGTTCTTAATATTTTATTCCACATTAAAGCTAATGTCTTTACATCACTGTGTCCAAACTAACATGTGTACCTTGAAGAGGGACGGTTACTCTATTTTTCATATCAGCTGGCAAGCTGTCTTGTAAATAGTTTACACTGGTAGCACACCAGACTTAACTGATGGCTTAGACCTTTAACCTTGTAAGACACAGTTTCTTCTAGAAGGAATGATTCCTTCATGAGCCGAATCCCAAAGGGGAGCTGGTGGTGGCATATGGTTTCCTGTTCTATGAGAACAAGGGCATTCTTCATCTGATTTGTTTTTAAATGTGAAAACATTCATGCTTGTTTTGAAAATTAAAATCAAATGTCGGTTTAATTAAGGTATAGTGTACCTAGAATGACAACATGTTTTCAAAGAAATAAAAATAGAAATTCCAGTAAAATTAACCCAAACTTAATTCTCAGTGAACTCTCTTTATGACTGTAAACTAATTAAAATAGAAATTCAATCATTCAGTTTTTCAGATTTATGTTATAGGAGGACATAGGACTACCTGTCAAAGAAGAGCATATATATGCCCAGCAGCTTATATATCATGCTTTTACTTGACTGTACAGATGCCAAGAATGGTAAGGGGGCCATCCACAAGCTGGTATGTGATCCTATGGATGATTACCTATCCTTGATGTCTTAGTCACTATTGTATTGCTATGAAGACATACCATAACCAAGGCAACTCTTATAAAAGAAAGCGTTTAATTGGGAGTTTCCTTACAGTTTCAGAGGTTAAGTCCATCCTCCTCGTGGCATGGAATATAGCAGTACACAGGCAGGCATGGTGCTGGAAAAGTATCTGGGAGCTTTACATCCTTGTCTACAGGTATCAGACAAATAGGGGGGTAGGGGGAGAGAGAGAGAGAGAGAGAGAGAGAGAGAGAGAGAGAGAGAGAGAGAGAGAGAGAGAGAGAGAGAGAGGAAGGAAGGAGGGAAGGGAGGGAGGGAGGGAGGGAGGGAGGGAGGGAGGAAGGAAGGAAGGAAGGAAGGAAGGAAGGAAGGAAGGAAGGAAGGAAGGAAGGAAGGAAGGAAGGAAGGATTCTGACTGGCTAAGCTTTTGGAACCTCAAAACCCACCCCTAGTGACACACTTTCTCCAATGAGGCCACATCCATTCCAGCAAGGTCACACCTCCTAATCCTATCCTGACAGCTCACCACCTGCTATGTCCTTTCTACATCCTTGCAGTGTGTCTCTAGGCTTTTATCAGCATGTAAACTGAGAAACATTGAGAGCAAAGTACATTGTGGCAAGAAAAGTCGGAGGATTTGTAAAAAGATTTGTGTTTAGGGAATTCATTTTGGAAATTTGGGAATGCATATTTTAATTTCTTATACATCTGTAATGTTCTCAGTAGGGTGAAGTGGGATCCTACTTAAAAATAAAAACCGGAGTCAGATATTGAGGAAAATGCTGAAAGATCAGCAGAGCAAAGGAGCAACGGCAGTCACTTCTCACCTTTCAGGAATCTCTGACCGAATGGGTGCCTGTCTTTATGATTCCTCAGACTGAATGGGGGAGATCCCATTTCTAACCTCATACTGAATGGGGTCCAGATCCTGTCTCCACCCACCTTGTATTCTTGTCTCCTTCTCCCTAGTGCTGTGGATAAAAGCATGTGCCTCCTAAGTACTGGGATCAAAGGTACGAGATCCCAAGTGCTATGAAGTAGTCTGTTCCTTTTTTCTACACAGGAAAACCAACACCCAGGAAGGGAGATCTCTTGTCCCAGTCACATCATGCTGCAGTAGATCAACCCTTGTTTCTACTCACATTCCCAGATGACAAGCTTGAATTGTCCTGTAATGATCAAAGATCATAGTAATGATAATGAAGACATTTGAACAATTACAACTTTTTGGTCCTATTCTTATTTAAAAAAATTTACTTTTACTTTTTATTTTACATACCAATCACAGTTCTCCCTCCCTTCCCTTCTCTATTCCTTTGCCTCCCCCTTCCCATCCACCATCAACTCCTCAGAGGGGGTAAGGCCTTCTCTGGTGAGTCAATAAGATCTGACATACCAACTTGAGGCAGAATCAAGCCTTCCCCACTACATCAAGGTTGAGCAAGGTATCCCACCATAGGGAATGGGTTCCAAAAAGCCAGTTCATGCTCCTGGGATAAGTCCTAGTGCCTCTGCTAGGGGCTCCCACAACAGATCAAGCCACATAACTGTCACCCACTTTCAGACGGTCTAATTTGGTCCTATGCAGGTTTGCCAGCTATCAGTCCATAGTCCCTGAGATCCCATTAACCCGGTCAGCTGTCTCTGTGGTTGTGGTTGTCCCCATCATGTTCTTGACCCCCTCCCTTTGAACAATTAAGTTTAAGCTTGCTGGAGCAAGTTTCTATTCAGAAAAAATTTATTTTAACAAAGGGCTTTGTGTCAAATCATTCTATACACATAATATGCAAATTTAAAAGAATACCCATTCACACTGTTTCTATTTCCAGTCCTTAATTGTCTCAAGTTTGTTCTATCATTATTTTCCTCTCATTTATTCCTTTCTCTCATTTTTGGATCATTTTAGAGTAGATGCATACATGATGGCACCCCATGTAAACCTTAATATTTGTGTATTTCATCAGGACATGGATATTTTCCTAGATAACCTCAGCACAGTTGTCAGTCTGAGAAAGCTCACATTAGTCAATTACAGATGTAAGACCAAGGCTGTGCTGTCTGTCAGAGCATCTGCAGTGTCACTGCAGTTCACGTTCCCATCCACATTATACTACACACAGTTGCCTATTAGAGTCTTCTTTAATTTGTATACTCCTTGTCTTGCCTGCCTTTCTTCCATGTCACTGTCAGTTTTGGAGAATAAGGCCCAGTGGTTTTATGTAGTTTTTGTGCTGCATCTTCATGGTTCCCTGCAGTCACCTGTTATGTCTGGAGTACTCCCAGAAGCACCCTGGTCAGCATATGTTCATCTAAAGGCCCTGACATCTATTTGAGCTAACTGAAGATGTCAGTGTTTATCACCTGGTTTCTCTGCCAAGTAACCGCTTCTTATCTTTTTCAAATGAATAACAATTTTTTTGGTTAGACTCTTGAAGATCCTAAAACTAGTTTATCCTCATAAACTCTTCCTTTGATTCCTTTGTGATCATTTATGTTTAAATAAATCTTGAAGTTGGTTGCAGTTTTTTTTTCTAGCCCAAACACTCTTCCACACATGACTGATTGGCATGAGCTCATTGATGTTGCTGTATTTGTTGTTACTGAAATCTTCTGATGCTCCCTTTATTTATTTTTAAGTTTTTTCTATTTTGCCAAGGGAACTCCTTAAAGCTGACTCCTATGTATTTTTGACACATCTACATCATTTTATTTTTTTTGAGCACTTTCTTACTATATGGCTTTCCAAGATATTTCAGACTCCCTTCCTACCTGCCCTAGTCCTAGAAAGAGTGATTTCTTTTTCAAGGAGTTTTGTTCCTTTTAGAGGAGAATGGTATTTAGAAACAAAGATACACATACTTCATGTGATTATTCCCTGAGATATATCATTACTTCTAGGCTATCTCAGTACGTAGTGTGTAGTGTTGGGAGCCAGCTTCCTGTTTCAGCTCTTGTCACCCCTTCTTCTTCCTAGTAGAAATGGGTCTCCTTTTTCTTTGGCTTACACATCTTGTGTTTTTTTAATGCAAGATAGATGATATACATATTTTGCTTCTCTTGTTTACATAAAAGTTATATATATATACACACACACACACATATCCATATCCATATATGTAGTAGGAGACTGCTAGTTAGTTCCTGGCTGCTCAGACCCAAAATAACCACACAGAAACTATATTATTTGCAATACTATATGGCCAATAGCTTAAGTATATTTCTGTCTAACTCTTATATCCTAAACTAACCCATCTCCATTAATCTGTGTATGGTCACATGGCTGTGGCTTACTGGGTAAAGTTCCAGTGTCTGTCTCTGGAAGAGCTACATGGCTTCTCTCTGACTCCGCCTGCTTTCTCCCAGCATTCAGTTTAGTTTTCCATGCCTACCTAAGTTCTTCCTCGCATAGGCCCAAGACAGTTTCTTGATTAACCAATGGTATTCACAGCACACAGAGGGGAATCCCACATCTCCAATGTTAGATTCTTAATTCTCTCTCCCAGTTTTCCTTTGTTGAAAAACAGCTGTCTGCTTCTTCATTAGGCATACATACTGTTTATTTAACTAATATTTTGTGTTTGAACATTTAGGTAATTTCTAGTATTTTGCAAATAGAGTTGCTGCTATAACATTATGTTTGATGCATAGCTATGAACTTTAACTTACTTAGTTTTGTGTTTTAGTCTTCCTTATATTTTAAATGTATTTATCTTATACTGAGAGTTGTGTGTTGTTCTTCCAGTACAAAATGCTTCTCTGAGTTTCTGCTCATATTTCTGGTTTCTGCTCTGTCTGGATAGAAATGGTCTGGTAGCTTGAAAGTAATTAGCTTCCATAAGCTCATAGGTAGTTTGACTATTAGTAGGTGTGGTCTCATTGAAGTAGGTGTGGCCTTGTAGGAAATGTGTCGGTGTGGGGGCGAGCTTTGAGGTTTCCCAAACTCAAACTATGCCTAGTTCAGACCACTTCCTGTTGCCTGTGTATCAAGATGTAGGACCCTTAGTTACCTCTCTAGCACCATGTCTGTCTGCATGCCATCATGTTGATAATGATGATAATGGACTAAATTACTATGATGAGAATGGACTAAACCTCTGAAAATTTAAGTCACCCCAATTAAATGTTTTTCCTTTATAAGAGTTGTCATGGTCATGGTGTCTCTTCTCAGCAACAGAAACTCTAAGTAAGACAACTGGTATGTTAGATAGTGGATAACAATTGTACTTTCTTTATGAGTAATAGCTTTACATTATTTTAATTTTATTTTATGTTTTTAAGCCAATTTCTGCATTATTAAGGTCCCAGGTTCTGACTTTTTAATCTACATTGGCCTTCTTGGTGTTGAACATCTTTAGTTTTAGGCTTTGAAACGCTGTCTCTTTGTGTGTAAGACAGGTGTACATGGTGTGAGACACTTGTATATGTAGGTGTGGGTGCATATGTCCATGCCAAACAGAAAGTTTCAGTGGTGTGTTTGGTGTCCTGTTTTGTTACCCTTTCTTATTCTCTTAGAATAGGGTCTCTTACTGAAACTGGAACTAGGCTGATGGCCAACAAGTCTCAGTGACCCTGCTGTCTCTTCCTCCAAAGCCCTGAGGTTACAAGCATGTTGTACCAAGCCCAGCTTTTACATAGGTTCTAGAGATTTTGAATTCAGATTCTCACATTTGAACAAAAGGCATTATATTCCCAGCACCTGATATATTGTCTATTAACATGATAGGCTGATATTTTGTTCTGTGATTCTTCTTATTGGTAACTTAAGTTGATTGATACTTATTGTTATCATTGGCAAAATTTTCTCAGCACTGTCGTATTATTTTACATTATGGTTAATGAATGTCCTGTGGTATATTTATTTATATTTTACTGATTTATTTTATTCCCATTTTAATTAAAATTTAATTTTGATATAAATATAAGTTCATATGAAATTGGAGCATGTAATTGATAACATTGAAATATATGTGATTTTAGCAGAAATATCACACATACTTATAATGGTTAACTCTCACTAAACTACAGTACATTATCATAACTATGATATTGCATTTTTGTTGTCAAGGCACAGAACATTTTACTTCACAAAGATTTTACAAGTTTCCCTTTAAAAGTCACAGCAATTTTTCTTTTGTACCTGGTTTTATTTATAAACCCTAATAAGCACCTATAGATTTCTATATCTGTTTTTAATCTTGTTATCAATAATATTATATAGCTGGATCTATTGTCTCAGACCTGTAACCTCAGCAGTTCTGGAAGCTAAAACAGAAGAACCGTAAAATCAGACAGTGAGCTCAAGACCAAACCAGACATCATGATGAGAACTTGTCTTAAAAATAAAAGAGCAATAAAAGGAGGACTGGAGATACAGCTACTAACATGCACACAACCCTGGATTCAATCTCCAGTTCTGAAAATAAAATAATAACCAAAGAAGGGAATATAGTTGGAATTACGCACCCTTCTAAGGGTGACTCTCTCTGCCATAAGCATAACTCTCTAGCAATCCATCTATATTGTTGTATGTGTTAATACTTCATTATCTTTTATTGTTGAGTAATGTTTCATGATAGAGGCACACTACATTTTACCTAGTCATCCATAGTTTGAAGGATCACTAGCTTGTTTCTAGTTCTTGGCTATTTAATTAGAACTAGATTATGGCTAGAGCTCAGTCATAAAATCATTGTCTAGCATTTTGAAAAAAAAATTAAAGTAAGAGAAACAAATCTGGTATAAGAATTACCAAAAAGCCCCAAATCTTTATATAAATAGGCAAAGAATTTTAATAATAGTTTTTTACAGAAGAGAAACAGTGGCCAGTAAATTCATGGAAAGTTTCAAGATCACCAGTCTTACAGAAATGCTAATGAAAACCTCAGTGAAATACTGCCTCACACATTCATTACATTGGCTACAATGAACACATGAGTGTGCGTGTGTACATGTACACACATACATGCACATGCACACCACACACAGAGGAGGTGGCAATTGTTGAGTGTACAGAGAAGTTAGGATTTTGTGTTTGTGGTGTTGGTAGAAATGCATAATGTCTGTGACTTTTGTTGTCAAGTCTCAGAACTTTTTATCTAGCCTTAGTATTTGAAGGTTTCCTTGCATCTTTTCCCAAAACTATTAAGTCTATGATCCTTTTGGGTTATTTTATTTTTTAAATATTTATTTTATTTTATGTGTATGCATATATGTGTATATATAGTATGTATCACGTGTGTGCCTGGTACCTAAGGGGGCCAGAAAAAGGCTTTGCATTCTCCAAAATTGGAGCTAGAGGCAGTGACAAGCTTCCATGGGAGTGTTGGGAACTAAGCCCAGATCTTCTGCCAGAACAGATAATGCTGATTCATCTCTCCAGCCCCATTTATTATTTATTTTTAATAATTGTGAATGAATCTCTTAGATTAAGGCACATTTGATTTTTGCTTGTGCTGAAATATTTAGTTACTCCATTGCCATTTATACTGACTGACAGTCCATCACATAGATTAGTGATATTACTGTGGACCTAATTTTGTGTACCCATACCTTGTAGTGTTCTGTTAGTCTAGCCTTTTAACTACCCTAGAGTCTCTGGGACCTGGGAGAATGGAGCTGATAGGTAAGGTGGATGAAAGTCTCAGGTATAGTCAGCTCTATTCAGAGCATCAGCTGCAGGCGGCAGACAGGCAACACACGAAAAAAACATGCTTTTCTCATAAAGGCATTTAAACAAATAACAATAGTCAGTTGTTAATAATCTGAATTATCTGAAGTAAAATCACTCTTATCCACTACAGCTGGGAGGGGCATGAAAATACATTCCAAGAACAATTTTGTGTTTTTGAAGAAACTGAGTTCACAAGACTCTTGTTTTCTTGGGGTTTTCTCACAAGCACTCAGATTTCCCCTCTCACAACTTGATTCTCCAACTGTATTCTGACCACCATCTGCAGCTATTAGAAATTTATTAATAGTGATATAGTATGTGTTGATGATGGCTACATAGAATCTATTTCTTCTTTTTCAAATTGTTTTAACCATTCTAATTCCTTTGCTATTCAAATAAACATGCATACATCAAACTTAAAATATTTCTCAACCATTTCCATTTTATTGTTTTTACTTTTTGTTCTTTTGGATGGTTTCCTATTGTTTTCCATTTCCTTTATTAAATTTTCATTGAAATCTACTCTTTTTTTTACAATATTTATTTATGTGTTATGGTATTGGATGTGAAATCCAATAAACTGCAACCCTAACCATGTGGTAAGTTATTTGTAGTCCATTTCTTAGTGTTTAAACATCAGATTCTTAATTCCAGGTAGTACTAATTCTATCGGCACCCATATATATATGCATGTGTTTCTATATGCAGCTACAAATGTTTATGGATGTTATTTAATTCAATTTATAGTGCTGCCCTCTAGCTTCTCTTTTTATAGATACTTGATTTGAATTTTATTAATGAGATGTTTCATGTTTTCTCCATACAAGGGTTTTGTATGAAGCTTAATATCTTCCCATTCCTTGATCCTTTGTGTGCTGTGACATTTTTCTAGAACCTGTGTCATGTCAATTTGTGGGTGTATTGTTTGGAAGGGATGATGGTGAGAGGAAGAAGGTGGCAGGATTAATGTCTTCTGTTTTCATGTGTGTGTGTCATGGAAGCTTTAATGTCTCCCCTTTTCTTCTTTCCTTCCTTTACTGCAGCTCTTAAGGACCGAAATTCATTTTTGATTTGTACTCTCTTCTCATGAAAATCACAATTTGAAAATTTGTTTTGAACTTTGCTCACTTCTAAGTTCCCTTCTTCTGGTCAGTGTTGTGAGTAACCAAACACTGGCTTGCACTTATATTTTGATGTTTAGTTTTGTACATTTGTACAAATCTTCCTTAGGATGATTTTGTCTATATACTAGATTTCTCCCTCTCCTAGCCTTCTAACTCCCCTCATCCTATATCCACAGGTTCTACATGCGAGGTTTTCTACTTATAAGTGATTTAATTTTAGTCTTTTTGTCTCATTGTAATAATGCTAATGGTATGAATCACATGTGACTCAATTTGTGCTTCTTGGTGACCTTGTGGTTTTGAAAAGCTTGTGTAGAAATTTAAATTCAAATGACTGTAATATTCTCAATACTTTAGAATAAAGTACTTTACACACCAGACATCATGTCATGTAATTTCTAATAAACATGTGTCTAATAAAATGGAGTTCTTGGGAGAAAATTGGCATTATAGGAAAAAAATCATACTCATACAATAACTTTCCTCTCATAACCAGAGTAATAAAATGTCTTGCAGTTGTTAGAGGTCTTGACAATGATCTTTCCTTCTTTTGCTTGCTTGTTTTTGAGATAGCATCTCACCATGTAGCTCGTGAACTTGCAAAAGTCCTGCTTCATTCTCCCAAGTGACAGCATTATAAGCTTTTACTACCATGGCTTACTATAATTACCTTCTTCCAATGGATTAAATATAGGGAAAGATGTAGAAACTGTTTCAACATTAGAGAGGACACCAAATTAACTATTGCCCATATAAAATAATACAATGCAATGTCTCAGTTTATAGAAAATGCTAGAGAAGATGAAATCATTTGGCCAAGGTCACCCTGGAAGTTATAGTAGGAATTAGTGAGGAAATAAGTCTTTCTTCTCTACCAAGTGCCTCTTCCATTAGGTGAGGCAACTCTGATTTAGCCTTTGGTAGATTACTACTCTCAGGTCCCTGTTCTTGTTAAAAGAAATGAAATCATCTGTCCAAGATCTTGTAAATGTGAGAAGATGGAAATGGAAGAGCAGAACTGAGGTAAAGCAGAAGCTCTCATCTACAGCAATCATCTGTACTCTGAACTTACAGTGACCATTTTCTGCATTCTTTTTTTTCTTCCCCCAAATATTTGATAAATTCTTAAAATATTTCAAATTACCAATATGAAGTGATCAGCAACAAAATCATACACAAACAAATAACATTATATGAATAAAGCAGGTTGTATTTATATATTTAGCAGTGGTATGTATGTCTGTGTCTCTCTGTGTGTGTCTTTGTAACAATAATTAAAGAAAAAGAATCCAGAAGCCATTAATTTTGTATAAATCAAGGTGAAGGAGGGAAGGAAAAATAGTGTAATTATAATAATCTCAAAAATAAAAATAGTTCAAAAAGCTAGAACATATTTCAAGTCAAACAATTGGGTTTTAGTACTCACAACAACGTTTATATCGAGTATAGTTTATTTAAAGAAGTGGCTGTGGCTAGGAGTGGTAGTGTAAGCCATTAATCCTAGCACTAGGGAGGTAGAGGCAAATGGATCCCTGTGAGTTCAAGACTAGCCTAATTTACATAGAGCCTTCTAGGACAGTTTGGGCTATACAGTGAGACCCTATCTCACAAAACAAAATAAAACAGCACATACACACATAAAAGTTAAACTAAACCAGAAAAATAGTAACTTTGGATGATAGTTTTGTTTTTGTGTGCTAGTAGACGTTCACACATTTTTCTTAAAAACAAACATTTATATCTAGACTCCATCTGTAGTGTCAAAGCAATTTAAGCTCTCGCTATGAGTGAGCTGCTCTGCTCTGCCCGCTTCAAGGTCTCCGGGCAGTGTCTTTATTGTGGTTTCCAGGCTATTGACAAGAGGCTTCCCTTCAGATTCTCTTCCAGTGCTATTGAAATATGTACCTCATGTATGCTTGGGTAGCCTCCTGTTAGATTTTCTTCATGAGCAATTCATAGACTGTTCCCTGATGTGATATTACTTTCTCATATACACTCAGGGAAAGCCTTTTCCACTCAACAGGGCTCAGAAGTCTTGACTGGAGCACTTCAAAAATAGGTCTAGTTTATACTTTTATAAAAACAAGTGATGTCTGGACAACTCCCAGCTTGGGACAGTACAGATATCTGAGCCTCTCAGAGGCAAGCATTGCTGAAGAAGACACAAATGTAGCATTCATTTCTCCACTCAGGAAGATCAGGATGTATTAACTTTGCTTTGCTGAAAGACAAGTTGCTGTCTTGTGGAAAGAGGCTGGCATGACCAGAAGAAAAGGCTTGTGGCAGATGGGAGTTATGATGTAGGAATTAGAACTCAGGGTGCTTTTGTGTCTTCTGCTTATAACCCTGCAAGGAGATTAAATTGGACTTCTTTTTGTTAATGGAAAATGCTGGTAGCTCTTATGTGTATTTGGAAAATAATAGAAATGATAATTAAGAATGGTCATGGGAAGAATTTTGACTTGGAATTTGCATTTAGATTTGTCCTAATTGTGACACCTATTAACATAGCTTTTGGTTGCTTGACAAGAACCTGGGTGCCTCATCTCTCTTCCCAAGCACCCTGGGTAAAGTTGCCTGCTTGCATTCGGGTGGGAAGAATCAAGCTCAGGGTAGGTCTGGCAGAAGGTGGAGTCTTCACTTTGTCCTGTGAAAGGCTCAGCACAGGTGATTTGTTCAACCAACTGCAGGGGGCACACCCTTAAGTGTGGCTAATATACCCAGTAAGCAGTAAGAGTGCACTGGAGAAACTTTTCCTTTTCAAGTGGATGTCAGCTGCACCTAGTTTCTTGGTAGGGGTGGGAGCCTGTGTCCACTTTCTCCTCTCAGTGCTTGGACCCTGTCTGGATTGAATATATGCAGGCCCTGCATGTGCCGCCACAGTCCCTGTGAGTTCACCTATGCATTAGTCCTCTTGTATCTGGAAGACGCTGTTTTCTTTCAGTCATCCATCCTCTGACTCTTGCAATCTTTCAGTTCCTATTCTGCATGGATACCTGATCCTTGAGGGGAATGGTTTAATGAAAACATTCCATTTAGGATCGAGTGCTCCAAAGTCTCTTACTCTCTACACATTGTTCACTTCTGTGTCTCTGCATCAGTTCCCATTGACTACAAGAAACTTCTTTGATGATGACTAAGTGAGAAATTGATCTATGGGAATAGCAGAATGTCACCAGGAATCATTTTGTGTGTGTGTGTGTGTGTGTTTCTTGCCATGATTGCAAACTCATAGTACTTGTTTTTTCCTTGGGCCTGTGACCTACAGTTTCAGGTTTGTAACTACCTTAGCAGTGACAGGCATGAATTCCATCTCATGGAATGGGCCTTAAATCCAATTGAAGAGTTGGTTGGTTACTCCTACAACTTTTATGACACTTTTGTGCCACCACCGTACCACCATATCTTGCAGGCAGGTCACTGTTGTATGTTCCAGGGTTTGTGACTGGTTAGATGATTACCTTTCTCCTCTGGTAGTATTCTGAGTACCTTTTCGCACCATGAACACTAATATACTACCAATTTTAGTGACCTTGAAAGGTCTGTGAAACGTTTTACATTTTGTTTCTTTTGAAATTAAAAGTTTCATTATTATTGCATGCATGTTTGTGTGTACCTGTGTGTAAAGGTATGATGTGCATGAGTGGGTGTGGATGTGCACAAGCAATTTGCAAGTGTACCACCATGCACATGTGGAGGTCAGAAGGACAACATGAGGGAGTTTGTTTTTCTGATATAGAATTTGGGGACTGAACTCAGTTCTAGGTAGCAAGTGCTTTTATGCGCTGAACAATCCTGCTGGCTTGAGTTTTACATTTTGTTGTAATACCCAATGATATAGTTTGGAGAAGATGAGAAGCAGAATTCTAACAAAGATGGCCTGTGTTATTTCCATATGATCCTGTGTAACTGAACTTTAGAAGCCTATCTATGAACAAGGTTTACATGGGGCAAGGTTTTTGAACTTACATTGCATTTGAATTAGGGAAGCATTTAGTAGCTCTTCTGCCATGTACTCAGTATGTACACAATATGTAACTCCCTGGCACAGCTTTCAGGGAATTAATGGTTTAGAACAAATTGTCCGGGGGTGGAGAGAGGGCTCATTGGTCAAAAGCTGATATTGCTCTTGCTGATTGAAGTTTAATCTCCAGTATTCATGTTAGATGTCATACAACTCCAGTTTCAGGGGAATCAAAGCCTCTGGCCTCTGTGGGCATTCACCCTCACATTCACATACTCACACATACACAATTAAAAACAAATACATGAACAAATAGATAGAATTTAACAAAGGCTCAGAACTTTGGTACCTTGAGCTTTAGCTTTTACCTTATTTTTCTAAGAAAAAAAAGCATAAAAAGCAAATTGTTATAAAATAGGGAATTTTCTTGCATTCTTATTTAGGCAAATTCGTTTGGGTGATGATGAAACATTTGAATTTGAGTTTTGATTTTGTTATTCATCCTTCCTTGTGGTCTTGGCCAGTTATTTTACTCTGTGATTTAGTATCCCTATCCCCACCACTGGGGACACTGACATTACCCCAAAGGGTTCTTAGAATAACCTGGAGTAATTCATCCTTTCAGTGCCTAGGACTTTAATGTTTGCTATTATTTTTTATCTCTTTTAACAGCCAGAGTGATTTTCTGTATGGGTATTAGCTAATTAAATTGTTCAAAGTTAATGGGTACCTTAATGATACAGTGAGTCTTACTTCGACTGCCTCAGCCTTTGTGACCTTCAGTACTTGCAGAAAAAAGGTTTTAATTTTTTTTTACAAAAACTAATTTAATTATTATTGATGTTGTTGTTCCTTTATCCTTTTGGTTTCAGTATTCGGGATTCCACACTGAAAGATCGGAATCTGACCATGACAGCCAGTGGGGTGGAAGTCCCCTGACTGATACTGCCTCCCCACAGCTCCTGGACCCAGAGAGGCCTGGTTCTCAGCACGAAGTGTCATGTGCCTACAGGCAGTTTCCAGATCGCAGCTCCCTCTGCTATGGCTTTGCACTGGATCATTCCAGGCTGGTGGAGGACAGGCACTTCCACACTCAAGCCTGTGAGGGAGGCCGCTGTGAGGCAGGCAGGTACTTCTTAGGAGCACCACCAACTGGCAGAGATCCCTGGTGGGGATCTCGAGCAGCCTTGCCACTTACCAAGGCCTCCCCAGAGAGCAGAGAAGCCTATGAGAACAGCATGCCGCATATCACCTCTGTCCACAGAATCCATGGTAAGAGCTTGAGGGGCACCAGATACACAGCAGGAGGCTGTACATCAGAAGGACTGACTTCCATGGTCTTCTACCTTTGATTTATAGAAACCCACACCAATGGAAGTTGAAGAACTAAGTTCACTCAGCTTAAGTGAATTAATTTTGGTAATGTTAGCTTATTTATGATAGATGAGAAAAAATTTCTCATTTTAAAAACCATAGAGAACAGAAATTAAGTATCAGCAATTTATAATTCTATCGAATTTGTAGTTGTACTTGAATTTTGCCTTGTCATTCTGAGTATTCTCACGGCAGCTTCTCTCTGCCAGGGCACGGTTGCTGTGCTGGGCAGGGCAGGCTTTGGTTAGTGGGTTATGGTCCTGTGCATACATGAGCAGCTTCTCTGGGAATCAAGTCCTGGTAGTTGTCTCCCATCATCATGGCAGTGAAAATATCACGTTGTAAAAGATTGGAGAAACTACCTGGATTTTCACCTTGGGATAGTTATACAACTTCACCAACCCTGAGACAGGGACACTAATGTTAAAGTTTTGATAATTGGTAATACTTTCTTCAAACTAAATTATTCCGTAAATTACAAAGTAAATTACTTTGGTAATTACTTTCTTCAAAGAAAATGAGTTAAGAAGAGTCTATCCTGATCATTACAAGTGTAGATCTAGGCAGGTCTTTGATAATCTCCCTGTTTTTATTAAAAGTCAGTGACATTGCAAAAGCCCTGTTAATTCTCTCCCTGCTCCTAGCATGAGAAGTGTGCTAGATCATGTCCTCATTTATAATGCTCCCTGGCAGATACTTCATTGAGCATTTTTAACTTCTTACCATTGTTGCTTTTTATTTTTCTGCTTTTCCTTTGAGTAAACAACCTCTTAAGAACCAAGGAACATTTTGGTAGTCTGGTAATGAAAACCCAGGGCAAAGCACAATTACTTGCCAGATAAAGGTGAGAAGCAAACCTATATGGCTTAGCCTATATGGAGTGGAGGAAAATGTTAGAAATATCTGGTAATGGAAATCCAGAGCAAAGGGCAATTTCTTGCCCGATAAAGGTGAGAAGCAAAACTCTGGCTTAACCTATATGGATTGGAAGAAAATGTTAGAAATAAAACAAGGGAAGAGGACAAGAAGCAATGGTGTGTGTGATACGGGGCTCTGCTGCAACATTAAGCAGTTTATAGCACTCATACATCCCTGTCTTCTTTTAGTTTTGCTTTTTATATTTGTTTCAGACTGAGAAGAATCCAGTTTCTGAAATGTATTTTGAATGCATTCCTCTTTGGCATTAGACCTGCCTTCTTGGTTCAGAACAAGTTGTTATAAAAATGATAATATTTATTTACTCAAGACTTTGTTTCAATAATAATTAGAGTTCTGTTTCAGAAATAACCAAAGATTTCATTGCTACTTCTGAAGCTAGCATGCTTACCCTACTGTTGAGAGCAAAGTATTTATACTTTTGGTTATGATAACTATCTTTACATCTGTATCATTTATCCATCCACACCCATATACAAACATTTTTATCAACTCCAAATTTTTAAAAAAAACTAGTAATAGAGCTTTATTATAGTCTCATTTAAGATAAACCAAGAATTATAAAAAAATTTCAGTGACTTATTTAAAATATAGTAGTTCAGCTTATACAACGGTCATCTTTAAATTCAACTGAAAACATTCTAATAACAAAAACCAAATTGTATTCACATTCCTCATATTACTTGTAGATGTGCAGGTCCAATAACTTATGTACACAGGGAAATATGAATGTGATTTACTGATTTACTAATTGATATTTACAACTAATGAATGAAATTTATTTTCTACTAAACATTTTATAAATGTTATCTGCAGTTGAAACCCTTTGATTACATACAAATCCAATATACATCTGAATTTCGGTACAAATGTCAGTATTCTGTCATACAAACCTGTTTCTATTTCCAGTCCCTAAAATGAAAGATTTAAGTTTTTTTTTTCAGGAAAGAAATGCACTTGTGTGTGTGTGTGTGTGAATTTTGACATCATCTACTTTTTACTTTTTGTGATGTAGGTCGAGGTCACTGGGACGAAGATAGTGTGGTCAGCTCTCCAGACCCTGGGTCAGCCAGTGAATCAGGTGACCGGTACCGCACTGAACAGTATCAAAATAGCCCGCATGAACCTAGCAAAATTGAAACTCTCATAAGAGCCACGCAGCAGATGATAAAAGAGGAAGAGAACAGATTACAGCTAAGGAAAGCGCCTCCAGACCAACTGGCTTCCATTAATGGAGCTGGGAAAAAACATTCTCTCTGTTTTGCAAACTATCAACAGGCTCCACCATCAGGTGAAGTCTGCCACAGCTCTGCTCTTGCCAGCAATTCACCATGTGACCATATCCAGCAGAGAGAGGGCAAGATGCTCAGCCCTCATGAAAATGACTACGACAACAGTCCCACTGCACTGTCTCGGATAAGTAGTCCCAGTTCTGACCGCATTACAAAGTCCAGTTTGATCTTGGCTAAAGACTATCTACATTCAGATATGTCTCCTCATCAGACAGCAGGAGACCATCCTGCCATCTCTCCAAACTGCTTTGGCTCCCACCGGCAGTATTTTGATAAGCATGCCTATACATTAACTGGATATGCCCTGGAACATTTATATGACAGTGAAACTATTAGAAACTATTCCTTGGGATGTAATGGCTCACACTTTGATGTAACTTCCCATCTGAGGATGCAGCCAGACCCAGCACAAGGACACAAGGGAACATCTGTTATAATAACCAATGGAAGCTGATGTTTTTCTAAGATATTTTGTTCTTCAAGGGTCTCTGAAACATATTTATCATTTAATGCCCCCCCTTAGCAGCATTTACTATGCCATAGATTGTTATAGAAGCTAAGTTAAAGTATCTGGCTATTTGGCAGGAGTTTCTGTGGGAATAAAAAGTACAAAATAAAAATAACCCCAACGTTCAGGGTTATACACAGATAACTGAGCTAAAATAAATACAGAAATTGCCTACATATTACAGTGGAACTATAGTAGATATATTTGAATTGAAAAATACTAATGCAAATTAAGCATAAACACCACTTGGAAGGGCTGATAAATTGTGTCACGACAATCTAGTAGAATTCATGCACATAAATCTTATGCTACTCACAAACTGCTATGTACGTTTCACATGTATAAATACACAAAATGGCTACCTACCACATGAAGCTTCTTAAAGGAATACCAGTTCCCAAAATAGCTCAAGAGAAGAGGGACGTGTCTTGTAAACCTGTTTCTTCATCTTCATGGTTTTGAGCTAGTCCACTCATTTGGTTCAGGCATGAATTAGAGAAATGGTGCTATCTACAGTACATGAATGCATTTTCACCTGGTACCCATTACACACAGTCAGGAAGCAGTGATTTTTTCCACCTTACTTTTGAGTTAGACATAAACCAGGATTGCTTTGAAACAGCAGTAAGGATCTTTCTATGTCATTGCATTGAAATGTCAGGAGACAAGAAGTGTAGCCTACTCAATTTTAAGTGGGTTAGAGAAGGAAAGGACAAAGCAGCATAGAATGATACTGAATCTCAAAACAACTTTTAAGACTGAGAACAGGTAAACAACATTTTGGGAACTTTGATATACAAATAAGAAATTTAAACCAGTTCACCCAGATAAAATGCTGATTAGTGCAAAAGTAACTAAGGAAGATATGTAAAGTACTACAGGATAACAGGATAAGTATTGAAAAACATCTCAAAGCACAGATACGAGAGTGTATCATGTGAAAAGTCTCATGAGAGGGTCTAAGTTAAAAGCTCGGGCAGATAGACAAGTGGTTCAAAAGGTGCATGAGGAACTCAAAGGGAAAATGTTGACTTTCTTTGCTATTTGTAAACAGTGAAAACAACATACTTGCTCAAATGTCCATGTGGCACAGTAAAAAGTCCAGTGAACTATATTGTAAGATCTCTGGGTTTCTATTCTGCTTTTGCCTGTCACTTAAATTTGGGACCATAGACACATCATGCACAGTCCCTGCATTTAGATTTCTGGTCTGAAAAGCACCTCTTGTCCATGGTTTATGATTCATTAGTGCAAAGTAAACTTGTAAACAGTTAAATTTCTGCTGTGAGTTTTCAAGACTTTGGAATTTTCCATATAGGTCTAGATACTTTGTTATTTAAGCAATGTGTGGACTCTTTCAGGCAGGAAGAGTTATAGTCAACTCTCTCTTATATGCAGCCAAATGAAGATGGTACAAATTTATGAGGGGGAAGAAAAAAATAGTTAAATCTACTAAATGCACTATTCTCTAGTATTCAAAGAAAATGACATAATTGGTTCGAAAAGTTTCATAGGTAGTATTTCTTAGGATTCCCATACCTGTTACTTTTGTGATATTTAAGGAGGGGAATGTACTGGAAGGACTTGATTATGAGAGCATTACATGGCATTAGACACTCAGGGATTAGTACTGTATTTTCATCACTCAACACAATCATTTGGTGACAGCCTGTATGACAATACATTTAGAGTTGAAACATTGGGTTGCTTACACATGAGAGAAGAGGATACATAAAATTTACTACTTGAGTATAACAAAACAATATTATCAATGAAAATGAAGACAGGTGCAAGTCAGTGAGAACATAGCTTATGCACTTAAATGTACCTTCAAAAATGTTCTTAGGACAATGAAAACTAATATTTGAACCCCATAAGAAAAAAATTCTGTAATTTTGAGAAAATTATTTCTGAGAAACACAGAGAATAGATGATTTGGCTAAAATTTCAACATGAGAAATGTTTTTGGAATGGCGATGGTTTTACAGAATTCTGTAGGTCAGGCAAAAATATTTGGTGAGTGGGTATTTTGGGAAGAAAATCTATACAAGTAGGTTATATTTCTGGGTAGGTATATGTTAGTTTATCAGAGGTACCTTTTGTAAGAAATAGAAAGAAGAACCTAGGCATATGAACTAATACTAAAGAGAGGATTGTCACTAAAGAAATTCCAACAGAGTTTTTAATGTGGAGGATAACTCATATAAAAATAAATTGTGAAATCCACAGACAGAGTCTCATAAGGAGAAACAATGCTTCCCAGAATGCCAGAACTAATATTTTTAAAAGAAGACATAATCTTCTAAATTATAATTTGATTAACAGTCTTGGTAGATTGACCCATTTAAAATACACTAGCCATTTATTTAATTAAACAAATGTCAATTTTGCAGTGATAATTTTATAATATTGCACATAATGCTTCAAAGACTCACAATATATATAGCTTACATTGTTTGGCAAAATGGCATGATTATTATAAATGACTCCAAATGAATTGACCTTTTACAGCTAGGTGACTTCTGACTGTTCACATAGATGTACAGAATGTATTTGTAGCCTCCATTATTTTGCTCTGTATAAGAACGTATTTGCTTATAAAGAATTATCTGCATCTTAAAAATATGGGACTAGAATAAATACATTTCCAATAACTTTATCAAAATTGAAATTAAAATTAAATTGGCTTTATTTTTAATCCTTGATTTTCCCATTTTTGCTAAGATATTGAAAGCCTGAGAGGCATGTTTCCTTCTATCACTTTGGGAATTCATAAAAAAAGTTTCATCTAATTATAGCACCACAACATTCACAGTTTATTAGTTTTTATGAAGCCTATTTTATCTGGAAATAGTAAAAATATCTCTGATGCTTATTTACTTTCTTTACCAAGATAAAATTTAAAATGGTGGATGACCAATGAAATATAAATTTACCCGATCTTCCTGTTAAAATTATTATTGTGAACATACAGTTGATATATTCTTTTTGGATGTATTTTTAAGGTCAGAGACAATGTAGATGAGACATTTATGTATGCTCTGTCCCCACAAATCTTTTGACATCACATGCAAAATCTAATGTGACAGTTTTTCTAAGCTGTACTTGCCTGTACAAGACACTATGTCAAAACTGATAGGACATTCAAAACCAGACAGCATGTAATAAACAATTTTTCAGTGTTTATACGGAAAGCTTCTTCTTATTTTCTGGTTATAGTTTATAGAGCTAGAGTATTCCCAGCGAGTATTGTTCTTCACGTCTGCACCCTGCTGCCTGCCACATGCTGCCTTTGGGAAGAGAATCCCACTTAAAATAACCTTGAATGGGATTTCCTTAAAAGGATATTATCTTCCATTTCTATTTCTTTTTTATGTGGATTTTAATTCTAATATGAGATTATTTGGAAAGTATGAATTGATATTTTCAAATAAAATGAAAGCCCCCCGATCTAGATTACGTAAGTGATAGAATAGCTGGAAAGACACTGAATACAGACTTGCTTTTTTTTTTTTTTTTAACTCTGTCTCTTGCTCTGTACCTCTCTGTTTCTCTCTCTTGGAACCAGCTAATCACCAAGCTATTTGTATGATCTATCAGTGCTAGCAGTAATTGAGAGTGACAGTGTGAGAGCTGAGGACTGGATTGGGAATCACTTATTTTGCCTGGAATAGCTTATACTGTGATATTGCCTTTCTTGTTAAAAAAAAAAAATGAATGTCTGGGTTTGGCTTCCTAATTTACTCAAATAGTAGATGTAGAAACACATCCAGTTTTCTGAATGACTTAACAGAGAATGTAAGTCCTCCAAATAAGTAATTGAGCATTCATGTAAGTGTTAATTTTTTGTAAGGATTTCACTGTAGGTAAAAATCTGTTGGCTAGCTCTTACTGTGAAGATATATGGTGAACAAGACACTCTAAATTTTAAGTGAAGGGCAGAACAGCTGTGGATACATGCAAGTGTATCATAAATAGGAAATGTTCTTGGGGGAAAGTTTTGTGTGGTACTTATTTCTTGTGCACAAAGGTTGTACGGGTAGTGCTTAAATTCAAAAGGTAAGATGACAATTCCGTATAGACATTCGTTCAGCATTCTTTCTCTCAGAATGTGTGTAGAAAATACACACATACACACACATACACTCACACGCACACACACACACACTATGACTTTTATATTACTTTGAGAATTTATAAATGTGCTATATCTAATGTGAATGTATGATGATTCACACAAGAAATTATAATTCATAATTTTAAGATAATCATTGTAGTTTATTTTACTGGGATTTGCTGTGTGAATTTTGCCTTCATAAACTAGGTAAGAGGACTTTGTCCTAATCTGATAATCACATTAAATTTCTACCTAATAATTATGATGTGTTTACATTTCAAAAGAAATGAAATTGGCATTGGTAAATTTTTCCAATAACTGTAATTTCTTTTCCAAGGAATAGATTTCAAAAATAGAAAAGAAACAAGAGGCACTTCAAGAAAGAAAAAATATTTTATGCTTGTTTTTTGACTGACATGCTATAAAAAGGATTATATTTGTGAGAGAAGATACTGGTTCGAAATACCCTCTTGCAATGTATAGTTTTTAGTGATATTGTAGTATAATCTTGTAATTTGAACTTTTACTTTGGAATGTAAAGTAGAAAATAATAGCAATGTCAATGATATCTTGCAAAGTGTTTCCATTTATAATTATTTATATTGTAAATAGCTTTCTGAAGTAAAATTGAAGTTAATGTCCATAAAATGTATTTATTATGTGAGGAATTTTTGGTTTAAATATAGTTACCAACATGCATTCTGAGTCTGAATTATTCATTGAAAGAAGAATCTTTATAGGACAAAACAGATTTGTCAGTCAGACTGGTACTCTATAGGCAGCCATTTTAGCTTTTGATTTGGCTAGGTTGTTCAACTCTATAAACACTCCATGCACAGAGATGCAAGAACCGAAGCTTGTGCACACAAAATGACTACTCCACAAGGGGTCTATTTTGTTAGACCCCATGTTTTAGACCTCACGTGCTTTCAAGAAAATATAAATCCTTCAAATAATCATAAAATGGAATATTCCCTGCCCCATCCTAGGGTCCATATTGGAACTAGCACCCACCTTTTGTCATTGTCACCAGGGAAAATTTCCATAGCAAGGTGAGCTCTTGAGTATTATATGGGAGTATCTCCCTTATATTGCCCAGCCCTCTGACCTCTCCCCAGAGGAAATGGCAGAGATGACTCTATATTTTCATTCCGAATAAAAATTATCTTTTAAAAGAGCCATCATGTGTCAGTCATAAACCAAACTCAGACCATTATAGAAGTCAGTGAGAAGATTACTTCCTACCAGAGAGGCAGGTAGATTCCAGTGCTCTCCATTTTAGTATTGAAGGGTTGAGATTCAGAGTCCTTAAGTGGTTCAGTTGCAAAGCTTGCACATGGTGGAGATGAAATTTGAACCTCCCACATTTGATCTAGAACAGTACCTTGATTTGCTCTGCTTTCCTTATATAATGATAGTTACAATACTACATATAGGAAAGGAAATCCTCATCTAAATGATAGCTGCATAAAACAAATCAGTCAGTTCAATGAAAGACAACTACAGCAGCCCCTGTGCATTGTCTTTGTGTTGGGGTTGTTGTTCTCCAGTTTCAGTGATGGAAGAATATCAGCCTTAAGAGAAGCAGGCCAACCCTATGGTCCACTTGAACACAATTCTGCCTTTCTGCTCTGGTATCTGGAGTTCAATATGCCTGTAGCTAAGTTGTTCACACAGGTTTCTTATGATATTTAAATAAAAAAAAAAAAACCTGTGGTACTAGGTAGAGCTTTGTGTGCACTCAGCAAGAGCTATATTAGCGAACCATGTTCCTCATCCCTAATAGTTGCCTTAGAGGCACTGTCAATTAAGTAGTAGTTAGGAATTGAGCATTCTCAGAATATGAACTCAAGCATAAGTATTACCTTTCATGATAGCCACTAAAGATTCTGGGTTTTTTTTTTTTTTTTTTTTTTTTTTTTGGTTTTTCGAGACAGGGTTTCTCTCTGTGGTTTTGGAGCCTGTCCTCTTGTAGACCAGGCTGGTCTCGAACTCACAGAGATCCGCCTGCCTCTGCCTCCCAAGTGCTGGGATTAAAGGCGTGCGCCACCACCGCCCGGCCAAGATTCTGTTTTGTTTCACGGAAAACTTTCATTTTTCTTGGAATAAAAATCCAACCAAAGAGAAATGGCTCAGTGATTAAATTGCTTTTCTTGCAGAGGATCTGAGTTCAGGTTCCAACCTCACTCCCGCTTGCAACTCCGTCTCCAGGGTATCTAATGCCCTCTTCCGGTCTTCACAGGCACCTACACACATGTACACAAATCCTAATACCGGCACACATGCATATGCATAGTTGAAAATAATTTTTAAAATCTTGAAAAATCCAACCAAAGCTCATTAATTCAAAAACTAGGATAGGTTCACAACAATGTATTGTTCCTAGGTCTCACTCCCTCTCTGTCTCTCATGCTGTGTGCACGCACACACACAAACTCATATGTGTCTTTGAGCACATCTTTTGTCCAGAAAACAGTGTTGGGTGTCATTCTTCAGGAGCCACCCACCTTGCCCTTGTCAAGGTCTCTTGGCCTTTAGCTTGTTCATAAGGCCTACTAGAGAGCTCTAGAGCTCCTCCTGTCTCTACCTTCCCATACAAATGAACACCAGCATTCCCGACTTTAATGTGGACATTGAGGATCAAACTCAGGTCCTCATGCTTATATGGCAAGCGTTTTCCAACTAAGTTATTTCCCAGGCATCCAATTACTTGGCTTTAAGGGTATTCTGTAGAAAGAGCTTAAGTGGCTGTTGCAGCTACCACATTGCATGTGTTCTTGGTAGAATTAGACACTGTCTACATGTTGCCTAGAAGGCTGACCGGCAAGCACAGACAGTTCCTGTAAGGTATCTTCGTGCAGCAGTGAGCATCTGCAGAGACCAGCTTGTGGTTGCTGCAGGAATCCTTGCAGCCAATGGTAGGTATTAAGAACTTGGGCACTCTTCCAGGCTTATCTAGTCTGCTATGATCAACTTCTTGTAATTCTTTTTTTGGACTTTTCCATAATTATGCTTTATAACTTAAGTTCTTATGTTCCCAATGGAATGTGTGTCAGGGTAGAAGATATGTAAAACAGCCTGATTTGAGAGTTTGTAAATGATCTCTGCTTCCTTAGCTTCTCTCAGGCCTGATTGCTGTATAGGGAATAATTGCTGGGAATCTGGCTTGGATGCCGTCTAATCAAACCTTACAGGGAATCTTAGTAGTATCTACAGAACAATAAGGATCTCTTGTTGATTTCTGGTGAGGACTATTTTGATAGCTTTGTTTGGTATATAGTCTTAACAAATAACCTAAAGGACTCTGATGGGTATAGTCTCCAAAGTTCACAAGGACATGGGTAATTTAGATCTAAGGTAGGAAGAAGTGGTTCAGAAGGTCACCAGGCTCACTGTTTCATGCGTTTCCACTTCTCTCATTTCCATTTTTGTCCTGTGTTGATCACATGCTCCATTAGTTAGGCTTGACAGGGCTTGTTTATGATGCCTTGCTAAAACCTGGTTTTTTAATTTAAAAGGTCAGAGGAACAAGTTTCACACACATTCACAATTTTCTCATATGTTAAAAACTGTCTATTGCTAAGATTTTTTTCGGGGTGGGCAGGAAAAAAGATTTATTCCAGTAGGCTTATTTATATACAGCTTGCAGACATCTGCTCGTCATACTTATTTCTTGTTTAAATGCCTACATTTGATATATAATTAACATTGATGGTTTTCTTACATGAAACTAAAATATATCAAAATTGTCTTTTTTACTTTATTTTGTATTATTTGTATGCATGTGCTCCTGCATGTGTGTATGGGTGCACATATGGGTTTACTTCTCTGTTCTCCATACATGTGTGCAGTTCAGAAGCTGACATTGAATGTCTTCCTTAATTGCTATCCAACTTATTGTACTTATTTTTTTTTTACTTCCCGACCACAGTTTTCTTTCCATCCTCTCCCAGCAGTCCCTCCCCTGACTTCTCTTCTGTTCCCCCAATCCCCTCCTCCTCTGAGGAGACCTGAACAACCATTAACAGATACAGAACTGGCAACAAACAAAAATACGGATATCACCAAAGTCCAACTTGGTGAACCAAAGAGTCTTATTGGGGTTACTTATAGGATTATGGGTGAGGGGTTATTTACAGGAGCAGAAATGATTCAAAGACAGATGTATCACCAAAGCCCACTCAAAACATGGGTGACACTTTACAAAAACTGGAAACCTATATCACATTGCACAGCCCTCAGGCAATTCGGCAGGCTGGAGTGTCCTTTCCCGGTGGCTCAGGGGTCTTAGCCTCTTTCCAGGCAGCTGGGCTTATCTGAGAGTGACTTTTGGGAGTCTTTGTTGCTCACATACACTATTGGGTAAGGGAGCCTAGTGAATCTGGTAAGTTTCAGTGACTTCCCAAAGCCATTTTGTTTTACCTCCCCTTAGAAGACCCTGTGTTTCACCTTTTGACAATCATTCTGTCCTAAAATATCCTGTTGTTTCACTTCCTTTTTCCTATCCTATGTCTTAAAAGTTCTTGCTAAGACAGAATTTTTTTAACCTTGGAGGAAACTGCCATACAACACCACAATTTCATTCATTATTCATTCATGTGTTGATGGACAACTATAAATAGGGCATTCAGATCAAGCATGAAATGTTCTCCTTATGGCATAAAGTCCTGATGCTCTCTTTGGACTCTTCCTAAGCGCGCGCGCGCGCGTGTGTGTGTGTGTGTGTGTGTGTGTGCATGCGCGTGTGTATAAGACAGAAGTTGACCTTGGGTTTTGTACCTCCTCAGGAGCACTCCACTTTGTTTTTTGAGACAGGGTTTCAAAAACCATGAATCTGGAGTTCATCAATTTGGCTAGACTGGCCTGGTGAGAAAGCCCCAGAGATGCTCCTGTTTGTTTTTCCTAGCACTGGGATTACAGGCAAGTATACAGTGGCTTTAGTGGAATCAACTCAGGTCTGTATGCTAATATGACAAGAACTTTCCTCACGTGAGTTGTTTCTCAGACCTCCTCAATGCCTTTCCTCTTCTTTGGCCATCTTAGTTACTCTCCAGATTTTAAGTGTGCTAGTGTTCTTTTTATACATATTTCATTCATGGTTACATACATAGTCACACACCTGGAACCCAGTTTCCAATCACTGAAGCCTGTTGGTGGGCTTCTCAACTCAACCTTAGACCAGCCCTTTTAAATTCAAGAGCAAGGTGAATTCTGCCCTTAGGATTCTCCATGCTTCATAGCTCTTATCTTCCTGAAATAATTTGGCATCTCAATATTTATAAAATTTAAAAATATCCAAATAGATTGGCTGTCAGCCTATATTTCTCTGCCTATTATTAGCAAAGTTTTTTTAGTATGACAAATTATATTGTCTACTATGTTTTTACACATTTTCTCAATTTTCTAAGCTACAATTTTTCTAAAATATTATTTATTGAATATCTGCTTAAATAAAAATTATGAACCTTGCTAATATTAGTAAGGCAAGTGTAGAACAACACTCAAATTACTTGGATTAAAATTGTTTTTAAAATATTGTGATGCCAAATTATTTTAGGAAGACAGAACTGTAAAGCAACATTACATCCATATTTTGTGTGTGCGTGAGAGAGAAGTGTGTTGGAGCACTTTTGACCTTATGATTTTAAGATTCAAATAATGACTAGCCCGTGTTAATGATTCTCACCTGCTGTTTGTACAATAAAAGATATGATGCATGTGACATTTTTGCAGTTCCTGACTTTTGATGAATTGGAACATCTATGTCCTACCTCTTATTCCTTCTCAAATCTGTTTTCTGCAATTTTCCTCACAAACCTCAGAAATTCTGATTTACATTCTGTATCACTCTATGTTGTATTACAAAATAGGACTTTAAAAACTAATTTAAAAACATTTTTCCCAAATCTTTCTATAATACCATGAGCTAAAACTGCAAATTCAACTCCTCTTTCTTCTCCCTTCTTCTATTTTTTCCTCTAATTACCTTCTATGCATGGCATTTCCAACACCCAAAGAATTTCTGTCACTATTTTGTTTAGACTGATATGGAAAAAATTTGGTGACTTATGCTGATAGTCTCAGCACATAGAGATGGAGGCATTGCTAGTCTGAGGGTGCTCTGGACTTGCCTCTAGGTGTCTGGACACGCTAAGGCTGTGTGGTATGGAGGTTTTTGCTAGTTGTGTAATGTGCCCAACCCATCTTTGCAAATCTATTCCCTGTTTGCAATGATTCAGGACCAGTCTTTGAAGGGAAAACCCTGCTGCCTGCAAGGCACGCAGCTCCTATAAAATGGTTAAAGTTAACTTCGGAAAAACTTCTGTTTCCTATTGAGTTGTCACACTATATGTTTCATATACTTTATATATCTACATATATACAATATATTTCATATTTCTGTTAAAATATTTGGTAAGCACCTATGAATTGTGAGATTCTTAAAGCATTAGGCTACAGATACAGGCTGGGTATGTGCTTGCCCAGCATGTGTAAGACTCTGGGTTTAATCTCCAACACTTCAAAAACAAACAAGACAAATTTTAAGAACAATTTAAAAAGAGGTATAATACACATATATTTACTGAAATTAAAAGAAATGTATACAAATTTTGGAGCCCATCTTATTGTACTTTAAAATTATTTAAATGTTTCTACATCTCTCCTTAATTTTCTTTATGTTACTTGGTAAGGTAGAAAGAAGTGCCATAATTTACTTATTTGTTTAGCCTTTTTGTTTAGATTGCTATTTTTCTACTTTTAATTTATTCTTTTTTATTTTTCACATGTGGGTGATAAATATCTTAGCAAATAGGTTGTTTTCCATTTGTGACAATTCTGTTTTGATAGGTTGCCTTGATTTTATTATTTTTTTACTTTCTATATTTTAAAATCTTTCTTTTAAAATTCATTGCTAATTTGAGAACTTCAGCGTATTTTGATGATGTTTCCTTACTTTTCCTTCTAACTCCTTTCAGGTCTACCTCCTCCTGCCACTTCATGTTTTCTTTCTTTCTTTCTTTCTTTCTTTCTTTCTTTCTTTCTTTCTTTCTTTCTTTCTTTCTTTCTTCCTTCCTTCCTTCCTTCCTTCCTTCCTTCCTTCCTTTCTTTCTTTTTTTTTTGGTTTTTCGAGGCAGGGTTTCTCTGTGGTTTTGGAGCCTGTCCTGCAACTAGCTCTTGTAGACCAGGCTGGTCTCGAACTCACAGAGATCCGCCTGCCTCTGCCTCCCAAGTGCTGGGATTAAAGGCATGCGCCACCACCGCCCGGCATGTTTTCTTTTTAAAAATTAATTTCTTCGTTCTTAGAAGCCTCATCAAAATTCTTCAAAACTGAATGGAGGCGACTTCTGAAGAAGTGACACTTGCAGAAGTTAGAGGAGCTGCTATTTTATATCATGGTTGCTTTTTAAAGGTCTTTTGTTTATAAATCTGATCAAATCTAGATCGCTAATATTTTTAAGCCCACGCCCCTTGGACACTGCAGCTCTTTTCAGTTTTTGCTTAAACACAATTCATTCTTTGCAGCAAATTAAGCTGAAGAAGCCTGGGAATAAAGTTTGGAAAAGGGTTAATAAAATTCTTTGCCTAGCCAAAAAAAATTAATTCTTGCTGGGCTGTGGTGGCACACACCTTTAATCCCAGCACTTGGGAAACAGAGGCAGGCTGATCTTGGTGAGTTTGAGGTCAACCTGGTCTAAAAAGTGAGTTTGAGACAGCCAGGGCTGTTACACAGAGAAACCCTGTCTTGAAAAACGAAAAGAAAAATATTTTTCTTTGAGAATTTCATAGAATGCATTTGAATCACATTCACTCCCCTTCACCAGCTTCTCCCAGGTTCACCCCAGCCATTATTTTAAAAAAAAAAAGTCAAGTTGAATTTGTGCTGGTCACCTATTCTTGGATGTGGGGCCATCTCATTGTATAGTGATTGTGTATATTACAAGGGGTTACATTTTCAAAGAAAACTCTCTCTCTCTCTCTCTCTCTCTCTCTCTCTCTCTCTCTCTCTCTCTCTCTCCCAGCTGTTGTCAGGTGACTGCAGTTCCTTAGCTAGAGGTGGGAATTTGTGACTGCCTCCTCACTTCAGGCTAAGATTTTGTCTGGCTTGAGCTTGATCAGATCTTGTACATGCTGCCACCACCACTGTGACTGTGTCTGAGCAACTACCCCATTGTATACAGAAAACATCATTTTGCTGTTGTCAGCCACACCCTTTGACTTTTACAGTCTTTCTGCCTGATATTCCCAGACGATTCCCCCAGGTTTTGGAGGGGGAATACTATAGATGTCCTATTTAGGGGTGAGCCCTCTGCAGTCTCTTATGCTCTGCATGTTGAACAGTTTTGGGTCTCTGTGTTAACTGCCATCTACTGCAAAAGGAGGCTTCTCTGACGAGGATTGTAGTCTAGAATATAATGACATAAAACAGAGAAAGGGAATAATGAAACAGTAAGAATTTAATGGGACGTAGGAAGGGAAGGCAGGGGAAAGGAAGAATATAGGGAAGGATAGACACTATATTGAAGGCCTTTTGAAAGGACATGTGGTGAGGCCATCAACTGGAGAGTGGCCACCATACAGGACTCATACCCACCCTTAAAGAAAGCTAACTCTTTCTCCCCCAGCAGCCATCAACTGCTCATAGCAGGGGTTAGGGTGAGGGGTGTCCATAATTAGAGGTGAGGCTTATAAACCCCCTCTATCTTCATGTAGGATGTTGACTGGGTTGATCTTGTGCAGATCTTGTAGCAAGCAATCACCATTTCTGGGAGCACATTAGTGCTGAGAGTGCTGTCATGTTCAAAGACACTAATTGGCTCTGACCACTGACTTTTATAATATTTCTACCTACTCTTCTAAGATCCTGGAACTTTGGGGAAGAGGTACCACCATTTCACTGCACAAACTTCTCTGGTGGAGACTGAGAACTGCACTGATTTATGGGCATAAAGAGAGGAATTTAGAGGGAAGTCTGAAGAAAACTCTTGTGATGAGTGATGTGGTTTCTTGTGTCAGTTCATATATGTATGGATATATGTATGTGTGTATATTTTAAAATTTGTATTGTGTTTGCTGGCTGGATGTGTATGCATCACATATTTACCTTGTGCTCTCAGAGGCCAGAATAAGGTGCTGGATCCCATGGAACTGGACTTATGGAAAGTTGTGGATGGCCATGTAGTTCTGGGTTCTGAACCCAGGTCCTTGACAAGAACAGCAAGAGTCATCAAGTCATGAGATGCTGAGTCATTTTTTCAGCTTCTGTATTATTAAATCTCCTCTAAAACATTTACTAGGATCACATAGATCTTTTCCTATCCTGGGTGCTTTTGTTTGTTTGCTTGTTTGTTTAATATGGAATTAACAACACACAGAAAGTGCTTTTTGCACAATGAGCTTATACCAATCATACCCATCAAAACATTATGATTTCTAATAGTTTTAACTCATTTATTGATTCTTCTCTGTAAACAGCAGTGCTCATGTCACAATTTTTGGACTTATTTTCTTAATATTTTTCAAATTATAAATTCTGTTAGATTACTGGTAGATGCTTAATTTTATGAAACGCCTTTTGGCATTTAGAATAGTTGTGTTTTCTTATCAATTTGAAACATTTTTTCCTAAGTTGTAACATCCTTTCTTTGTGGCTCCAAACTCTTTGTATTCATATATAAGTATGTATGTGTGTGTGTGTACAATATATATGTGTATTTATACTTTTGGCAATATAAAACTTAACTTTATATTTTCCATTATTTTGTTAGTTGACTTCATTTTCATATGGACAGGAACCTTATACCTATCATTCATCTACCAATGCCTCATATCACAGATAATGCCAGGAAACAGTAGATGCTAAATTTTTGCCTATATTTGTGCTCTGAATATCTGAATTTAAAACCCATTTTAGCCAGTTGTGGTGGCACACACCAGTAAGGTTTCTGAAGGAGGTGGAGGCAGGAGGATCAAAAGTTAGAGGCCATCCTGGGCTACATATTTAAGCTGGGGGTGGGTGCACATACCTTTAATCTCAACACTAGGAAGGGAGAAGTAGGTGAATCTCTGGGTTCAAAGTCAGCTTGGTCTACAGAGTGAGTTCCTGGACAATCAGGGCTACATGTAGAAATCTTGTCTTGAGAGGTAAAAAAATAAATAAAAATAAAAATAAAGAGTTCAGTTACTTAATGACAGTGTAAATGTTACTTTTTCAAAGGGTACACAGCAGAATCAGAGGAAAAATATATAAAGCATTTATTATAGGATTCATAGGACATAGAAAGCATTTATATTGGATATTTTCCTTTAAATACAAAAACAGTTTGAATTTTCTGTAGGTAGGAAATTATTGTTAGAAAAGCAATGCAAGAATTTTTATAAGTAAGACACTAGGTGACTTTGAACCTCTGTAAAAGTCTGTGAGTGTGCTTTTCATTATTGTTATCAAATGAAGTTTTGCAGCGTAGCTTACAATTATAACTTCAGAAAAAAGTATAGATACAATGACCAAGAAGGAAAAAAGCTATATTGAAATTATTATGTTTCTTTCTAAAGCCACATGGGCAAAACAGAAAGACACGTATGCGCGCACGCACACACACACATGCACTCACACACCATTTTTGCCTTTCTTCTTAAACATTATGTGCATTATGTATATGTCACAAAAAGATGATACGGACTTGTCATCACCAGGTCAGAAACAAGCTTGTAAGTGTTATTACCGTGGTCTAATTTGACATTGTATTTTTGTAAGAGAAAAAAATATTTCATATGTTAAACCTGAAACCTCCTTCTACTAAACTTAAATATGAGTATTTTCTCATATACAGGAGAATAAATTCTATTATTCATGTATGATTCACGCTCAATCAATGCCTCAGTAAAAGCCTCTGGTGTCATCTCACAAAATGGTTTCAAACAGGAATACAAAGCCCAGATGAAGCGAAGATGAGATAGTAGAATTGTGACAGGGCTATTTTTGAAATGATGCTCTTAGGAAAAGCTGCTGATTGAAATCAATACCTCAAGACCCGGAATTTGAAAAGACCATTTCTGAGACCTGAGAGGGTCACTGACTAGAAGTGTCAGTTGATGGTATTCAGACCATGCAATTGCTTTCACCAAGGTGCCCATGTGTTTACTTAAGTGACTTGCAGTAGCTGGTGGCTGAGCATACATTGAGAGAGTCTCTCTGGATTCAGGCTCCAGGGAGGAGGAGACTAGAGGGGACTTTTTCTGGGCTTTAAATCAGTCAGTCCAAGTGAGTTATATTGGAGGAAATGAATCGAACTGGATTTTTTTTATTTCTCTCTGATAAAATCTGCGAGGATTATAAATCTTTTAAATATTAAAGAATTAGAGTACCACAAACCTTGTAATATTAACTTCAAGCCAAATTCCATTTAATAAGTTATAATTGTTCAGAAAAGCATTCATTTGCACAGATCGGTGCTAATGTTTCCAATTTCCTCCAAGGCACATGGAGTAATTTTCTTTTTGTTAAGTGTGAGATTTTGTTTGCGGTGATGTCCTGGGGTGTGAGATAACACAATGGCTATTCGTGTAATTTCAGGTTGCTTTATATAGAAGTTGCCAGATCACTTAATTGTATCAAGTAAGATTAAGACTATTTTTGTGGGGATAAATGTAGTTTTTAATGATGCTATTAGTCTTTCAATTTTTTTTTACAATATCAGATTTAAAATTTTAAATTATGAAGAAATACAATTTGCCCTTTTTGGTGTGTGATAAATAATAGTCACACTCTAGAATATGCAATATATCATAATTATTAATGTGTTTAGGTTCACTTGAGTAAAATTGAATCTCTTACTCTGATATGATACCAGTACTGACATTTCTGTCAACTCCTACGACTGCCCAGATTTCTATTCAGGTCTCACTACAGTCTCTGATACAGGAACGACAATCCTATCTTTCACTCCACATGCTCCATAGGCTACAGGTCCAGCTATGTTCTTTAAAATTGTACACCGTCAAATTGCCTGTCAATTAAGTTTTGAAAGCTGAATGAAGGTTTTAAAATGCCAGAAGAACACTTTGGACAGCAAAGTGCCCCATTGGTTGCTCTAGTCATGAAAGTCCATGTTTAGAGGATGGACTTGGTTGCAGCCGTTATATTTCTAAGACACATTTCAGCTGTAAAGCTGTGGCCTTACTGGCTGAAAAAGAGGGAAGTAAGGGCTGAGGTTAGCTCTATTAGATCTTGCAAGTGGCTTTCCTGTTGCTTCTTCAGCAGAGCAGCTGACCTGGACTAGAACAGGATGCTTAGACATTTACTTTGTGAAGTTGACATAAAGATTCAAACAATAAAATCCTCCAATGTAACTTCACCTACCAGGTCTTTCTGATTTGTATGTGTACAAAAATGAGTTGATGGGTAGATAGGCTGGAAGCCTGACTGTGGAAACTGTCTTCCATTTCTGTTTTTGAGGATTTTAGTATCTGAGATATTAGGTTGCATACTTTAAATACATATGATCTCAAGATCTTCTCATTTCGTTTTGTCACACCAGCCCAGCAAAGTACTTAGAGCTCACTTAGAACTCTCGACATCAGTATCTCCAACCTTAATATAAGAAAAAGTGCACCTACTCTGACGAGCTGATGAAGGACTGTAAAATCAATGTCGTCAAGAAATGGATGCACACTACCTGAGAGATTATAAGCTCATCACTCAATGAACAGCATCTATTGCAATTATTATTTTAATCACTAGAAATATCATTTTCACTTTTCTTTTGTCTAAAATTCTGTAATGTCTGTTATAGTGTTGTCCTGAAAGAATGGAAATTTGTGGGTTTGTTAGTTTAGGAGGGTTGAGAGGACACTGTATTTTATTAAAAGCACTTTTTTTGTAAGAAGAAAAATGACATTGGAATGTATGTGATAGCTTTATTTTTATTGCAGTTCTTTAGTGGGATTCCAGTATTATTCGGCATGTTTTATGCTTACAAAATTATTTAGGGTATAATCAAGAATACCATAATACTGTCTTCATAAATGGGGACTGTTTTAAAAACTAGGCATAATTAGCAGGAAGATATTCATAGTGTAGGTCTGACATTATTATGACTGCAATATAAATTCCACGAGGTGAGAGGACACAGAGACAGAAGCCTACAGATTCATCATAGCATGATGGATTTGCAATATGATTGTACTTATCTTTTTATTTGCCACAGACAATGTAAATTAGCAACATCTGAAGAAGGATTCAAATAATTGAGCATCTGTGGCTCACTATAAAATATGCTTCTCTGGTGCCCAGAGAGGAAACAAAAATATATTGTTTTCCCAGAAGAAGCCTCATACCCAAACCCTCTGAAGGGAAACGGGGGAATGGCAGCAGGATACAAGATTGTTTCTTCCAGGCTTCAGGGCAAGAATCCTCAGGACACAGTGTTGTTTTAGCTAACATGTCGCCAGTGAATAGAATCTTTTAGAGGGAATAAAGTTTGAAGGAATAATATCATTAAACTATTTTCCAACTTTATGTGACTCAAGTCTCGTTGAAACCATGAATTTTCAGAAAAATTAATAAAGTCCAAATAGGTAGCTTTGGTCAGTGTCTTTTATGGTGCTGGGCATTCTGGATGGATAAGTTTACCACCATATATGAACTCCACAGTGTTCACAGTGTGGAGTTAGTGAGCCTGGCAATGGACATATTACTGTCCCGTTTGGACGCATGAAATACACTGAAGCTGGAATACCTTTGAATTACTAACATTTGGCTTATCTGAGTCATGATCAGACTTTTCATTGGGTGATAAAGATGTCAGATAGTTTGGGATAAGGCTGGGCATAGATAAAGTGGCAGGCTTCTGCCTGAATGCAGTGGGATTCTGTTTGCCACAGCAGCTATGGGCCCCGGAGCATATTCAAGGTGGGAAACTATCACAAGGACAGTATTAACACCAGAGCTGTTAGGGAGAGAACAGGAGGTGAGGTAACTTGGAAAGCTCACATGTTCTCTTGGAGTGTAGCCTGTTCTGCAACAGCAAGGAAAAAGCACCCAGGTTTTAGGCATGGTGACCAGGAAGCCCATGGAAAGTGTGACATCTGTGTGCATGTTTGAAGCCGCCCTCCACATTTCCTCAATCCCCAGGAAAGCTTAAGCAAAAGCTGCAGACTCTCTCAGGCCTGGGAGAGCAAGTCACTATTTGTCTAATCGGCAGTCTGAATGAAGCTTTCTGCCAGCTCTCTGATAGTTCCACTGGGGCAGAAGGGCCTTTTCTTCCTGTACTCATTTAGCAACTTTTGATCCAATTATAGGCACTAATTTGCAAGTGGCTGTAAGCAGACCTGAGGAAGCCACGACTTTCTCTTAGCTATTTCTCTCTCTCTCTCTCTCTCTCTCTCTCTCTCTGTAAGTTCAGAAAGTGGAAACATGACATCCCTCTGGCCTCCCAGGATACCATGAGAGCCTCAGCTTAATGCGGAACTGATTTCTTTCTTTGAGCAATAATAGCAAAGCAAGCACTTCAAAAAGACCAATCCATCTTCTCTCCATAAAACGTTAATACCCTTCAGCGGACTAAAAAAAGAACAAGTTTCTCACCCTTTGCATGGCAAACACCAACTGAGAAAAGTAAAACGAACCAAGAACATTTGAATATCCTCTTTTGCCATCCATCCGTTCTTCATTTACCCTGTACTGCAAGAAAGCACATCCTCTCTGAGTCTTGCCTGTGAGCTGAAGTTTGGATGACACTTAGGGCTCAGGGACAGCACAGAGTCTGCACTGGAGCAGCCATACAGCCTTTTCTGCCCCTGGATGCTCACTATGCTCTCCTTCCATGCCTCTGCCAACTGGAGACAGACCAGCCATTTGGGACTGGGGTGCTGTAATCAAGGTGCATGTGAGCATGAATTTCTGAAGCAATTGTTACACCACTCTCCTGTCAGCTAAGGCCATTTGTCTTCTTTTCTCCGTGGTCTTACCAACCTGCTCTTGCTCAGCTCAGGCTCGGTCAGTGAGCAGGGGTGTCAGAAGAGAACTCTGAACCCCTTTCCACTCCTTTTTCTTCCTTTCGTGGTCTGAGAGGATCAAGGACAAGCTATTTTGTTTTGTTTAGCATCTCAGCAGGGACAGCAATAGGTGTAGCATCCAGAATGTATTTGACTGTCCTTTGGAGAGTAACAAAAAGGCAGTTGCTTTGAAAACTCTGGACAGAAATGTTTGAAATAAATTAAAGATTTTCAAATGTTTGAAATAGATTTTAAGAAACAGAAATGATGGTGACATGCTAATATCATCATAGGCCATTAGTGGAGGAAGACACTTGGGTATTTTAGTCCAGCCCTCTCTGTAATCGAAGTGATGAATAATTATCAGATGCTCACTGTGTGGAGAACTCTGTGGTGGGGACTTCGCAGGCAGTGTTCTCAGACCCTATGGGCCCGTGAATTAAATTTCACTATTACTGGCAATGTGCAGACCAAACACACCAAATATTTGAGGCTAGATTCTTGCTTGAGTTATCACAATAGTCAATGCTGTGGTTGAGATTCCAGTGCTGATGACCTGATGACCTGAACTACCATTTTGCAGAAACCAAGGACAGAAGCTTCCTGTACAAACATACGAATCTCTATAAAACTACTATTCTAAATGTCTCCTATGTTTCAGTGTGGGAGAACTGCTAGAGTTTGTCAATGACATAAAGTAATGGTACATTTTGCCAAAGAAAAATAATTTGAATTGCTCACTTGTAAAATGAGACAGAGTGTTCTGTCTTGCCTGGCTTCCTGTTTTTAAAATTTGTCTTGCTTTGCATACTGGTGCACAGGTAACAGATATAATCCACCACTAAGGAGGCAGAGGCAGAGATAGTTGCAAATACCACGAGGCCATGCAAGGCCATGCCCTAGAAGACTAAGGGCTGGGGTATAGTTCAGTGGTAGAGTAATTGCTTAGCATACAAATAAAACAAAGACAAAACAAAACAAAACAAAATTCTAGGGTTCTATCCTTAGTGCTAGGAAGAGGAAGCCTAATTACATTTGTATGGAAATTTATAATTAAAATTATTCACAGAATACATGTGGGATAAAGCAGAGGAGTGGAAGAGAAAAACAATTTACAGAGTGTATGTGTCGGACATCTGAGTGATGGGAGGGAGATGCAATGGGCTCATTTTGGAGTGTTTTGAGGAGGTGTGTGGAGTAAGAAAGCATGAGACCTGTGCACTAGGCTTCAGAAGGTCTAGACAGGTACTCTACCCTTTGTCCTGTTCCTGGGGCCTTAGGAACTATTACAGCCTCACCAAGCATCTGTCCCTGAGGGAGAACTTGTTCACACTTTCCTTTTCTTTCCATAGCATAGCATGATGTCATTAGGACATCATACACAAAAAAATGAAGAAAAATGGCTGAGGGGAAGTACTCATGTACTTGTGCTGGGGAATTTCTGAGCCCTGTTTTGCTTTGAAAGGTTTGGTGGGGCTGGAGAGATGGCTTAGTGGTTAAGAGCATTGCCTGCTCTTCCAAAGTTCTTGAGTTCAAATCCCAGCAACCACATGGTGGCTCACAACCATCTATAATGAGGTCTGGTGACCTCTTCTGACCTGCAGACAGAATACTGTATACATAATAAATAAAAATAAATATTTAGAAAAAAGAAAGGTTTGGTGTTTTGAAATTGGACCTCTTCCCAGAGTCTGAACTAGTCTTTGTGGTAGCTTTGCAACAACAGAAAACTCTTTACTCCTAATCTCATTTAAAACATTCAGCTTTGAGGCCATATCCTTCATTTTACCGACTGCATGACCAGTTACTTTAAGATTGCTAATAAAAACACTAAATGTCTCAACTTTTACAAGGCAGTAACATTTTCAAATCCTCTTAGAGACCCAAGGCCTGATTTAATATGTTACAAAATGGCGACTTTTAAACTTCGTTTAGTAGGCAGAATTAAATATGTGGGCCTAATATCAAAATTCCCATCTACTAGTTACTCAAAGAAATACACATTCCGCTGTGAAAGGGACTTTGTAAATGCGATTACAAGTCGATTGATATTCACATAATGGAGAGTTTAGTGGTCTGGAGACACTCAGGACACCCCTTTAAAATCAGGGGTTCTCTCTAGCTGGATCCAGAAGGTGAAGGCAGAAATTCAAAGGACAAGTGAGGTTTTATGTTTCATAGCTAGTCTGAAGGTGGACAGAGCTGCATGCCAAGGAATGAGAGCAGATTTTAGGAAACTACACAGAAAGCCAGGAATCAAAATAGGAACTTTAATCTTAAAACCACAAGGAACTGAGTTGGACCAATAATAATACTGAATTCCAGAGTAAATCATGGATACAGTAGCTTCAGTCACCTTTTGGCTCAGTCATTTAAACAGCCTTGAGATAAGTAGCTACAAGCTATTATAACTTTCATAACTGAAACTATTTCAGATAATTTTGTAATTATTACATTGCTGACGATAATGTAAATGCACATCAGATGACGCTCTGCGGACTGGGACACCTCAGCCGAGAAAGAGCATCTCAGAGCTTTTTGTTTTTTGATTCATCCAGAGTACCTTTGTTATACTGGTTCTTATACAGATATCAGTCATTGTAGTAGAGTTAGGCTGTGTGAATCTGGGTTAGCGGCAGAAATGCCAGATGAGGTGTAGCAGTTTTGTACATTTTTTAAAAAAGATTTATTTGTTTATTATGTATACAACTTTCTGCCTCCATGTATACCCACACACCAGAGGAGGGCGCCAGATCTCATTACAGATGGTTTGGAGCCACCATGTGATTTCTGGGAATTGAACTCAGGACCTTTGGAAGAGCAGACAGTGCTCTTAACCACTGATCCATCTCTCCATCCCAGAGGTGTAGCAGTTTTATAAACAAAGCACACCCCTCTACATTGTTATTCCATAGAAATTTGTTTTTCACACTTTATGTTTGTTAATTCTCCTGACAATCATTATTTCCTAAATAAAAATTACTTACCAAAGTGCCATTGATCTTAAGGAATTTTAAATATGACTGTTATATGGCCCTTACATAAAAACTACCTTTAAAATGGAAAATAAGGAAGAATTTTAAAATTATTTTTATTTTTAAGAAAACCTAAGTTAGAAACAAAAGGTAAGAAAACCCTGGAACCTATACTTGTAGAAATAGTTGGCCAGGACATATGTTTTTCTTTGTAACACAAATGTGTCAAAAGACCAAATATCTGCAAAAATCAGCTGCAAAGTAAACCATATGAGTTAATCCATATCAAACATTCAGTCACGAGAAAAATTTGGAGAAGGCAGTTGAGGGCCTGCCCCGATACATTCTCTGCTGTGGTGATTAAATCCCAGATGTTGGGCCAGCTTCCTGTGCAGAGGTTCCTGGATGGAGGCACTCCTGGGATGTGTGTGCATGGGGAGGGGGTAGATCCAGTTCAGCCTCACCGTTCGAGTTTCACACAGTCTGCTTAGAATGCTAATGGGTTATTAGAGCTCCCTTCTTCCACAATGTTTAATACTCTATCAAATTCTGTTAGTTTCCTTTCTTGAGTTACTTTCACATTCTAACTTAGCAAATATATCCCCAATCCATGGGAAGAAAGTGCTGGCCAAGTTAAAAAGTAGCAAGATGACAAAGTGGTAAAGGGTATCTTAACCTGTCGGAGCAGAGGGAGGGAGAAAGAGGAAGTGGAATGTGGTGGGTGTCATCTATCTAGGTCTGGCACATGGAATTCCTAACACATAATGGACCTTTGTCTAATAATATGATAATGGTAATATTAGCTGTGGTTTACACTTCTGTCATAATATTTTAATTTATACAGAGAGCACACACTGGAAACAATAGAAGCTGGTTTTTCATATGACAGACTGTCAAAGGGAATTCTGTTAACTAGTGATTTCACACATCTTCAAGCAAATGATAAATGGTGCTAAATGATGTTGTGCCTGCCACAGAACGAGATCCTTAGGGGCCTCCCACACAAGTAAGTGAAAGGAAAATGTAGTCTACTTAATGCACATAATGCATGCATGTAAAGAAGGTTTGAAACAGTTTGTGCTAACTCATGTTTAAGAAAGATATTCATTCATATATTTGGAAACTTGTAATATATAGGATATATAATAACCAGAGTGTTTTACTGGCCAGGACTAATTTATCAATTTTATTTCTAATAAGAATATGGACAATTTTTACTCAGTGAACTCTGGATTTCTGTTGTAAGCTCCTTCTCATCTTCTCTTTAAGTCAAGCATTTTGGCAAAGCTAGTTGTGATGTTTAAGGAGGATGTCAAATCTTTTTTCTTGACTTCAGAGGGAAAAAGCATATTTTAAGGTTTCCCACTGTGCATTCTTCTCCCTCAAATTCCAGGCATCCTCTTCCCCTATAATAATCACATTCAGATTTCTCTTCTACCGTATGCTTCTGTTCAGCCCAACAGGATTTTTCTTGAGTTTGTTTCCAGTTCCAGTTTACCCTAATTTCTGAACTTGCTTCCCATCTGCTGACACTTTTATGTTCTTTGCAGTTCATACAGAGTGGGTTTTATAGTTAAGAGAAGAATCACCTCTATGGAAACTGTATTTGTGATTTGAGAGCATCTCGGGGCCCCACCCAAGTCATGGGGAAATGTGTCTTGAAATGACAACAATGACTTTGAAAGACACAGGGTAGCACACTAATACCATCTTGGAACTACAAGAACTCCCAACAGCTAGAGGAAACTGGTAATGGGTCAGTGCTGAGAGGGTATCAGAGCTGACCAGAATACATAACACTTCTCCAGCCATATAAACTTACTTTAGGAAATCTCTGGGTCCTACACTTACATCAGACCTGGAACTAAGCCACTATCACACAACTGAAGCATTTTATTTTTCAAGACAATTTTATATCACTTCCAGACTTTAAAACTTTTTCCATTTTACTGAACTCTTGGTTTACTTGTTGGCAGATCAAACGCTGTTCTTAAGTGCACTTATTTTAAAACTAACTGTTCCCTAACTTCAGTGAGCAAAACCTGGTTGGAAAGCTTTTTTCCTCTGACAAAAATTCTTTTAATTCATCCTCAATTTACACAAACCAAATAAGAATTTAATTCCTACGATCTGTGTATTGAGTGTATCTCTCAGACAGTGTAAAACACACGTGCTTGGCTGCCTTTAGGGGCCATAATTTTTTTGACTTGAATTGTTGAATTTTGTGTTTTGTAGCTTTTGGTGGATTATTGATTTAAGTTACAGTTTCTGTGTCTCTGTGTGTACGTGTGTGTGTGCGCGCGCACGTGTGCATGTGTGTGTGTATATGTAGGCCAGAGCAAGATGTTGGATGTCTTCCTCAATCATTCTCTGCTATTTTGCCTGGAGACAGGATCTCTCACTGGAAGGGTTCACCATTTCAACTAGGTTTACCTGGCCAGTCAGCCTTAAGAATCTGCCTGTCTCCATCCCCTAATGCCGTGGGGATAGATACATGCACCTGGATGCTAGGAATTCAAAGCTAGGCCTTCAGTGGTTAAAGAGCAAATAGGTACTCTTACTTGCTGGGCTGTATCTCCAGCTCTGTAAGTTTCACTTTCAAAGTTTAACACATTTACTTTATCTCACAAGGGAGGTAAGAAATACGGACGTCATTTGAATTTCTCAGCCATATGTGAGGATCTGGCATCAGGCAGCTCCAGTCTCTCTCTTTTCTGAATAAATTTTAGACAGACTAAGTACACTTTGGTTACTAGTGTGTTTCATTTGATTGAAACCTGGTTTTGCCATTTTTATCTGTGTCATACTTAAAAACATACTTTACTTCTCTAAGCCTCATTTGACATTATTTGTAACTTATATCCAGGTCTGCTGGGTCCAATTACAAGTAAAAACTTAAATTGATAATTATAATTATGTTAAAAAGTATCTGAATGATACTTTAAGTGAGGGATTGTAACTGTTACCTTTGGGTGACAACATAGAATTCCAAAGACCACTGCAAATCTGTTACCAATAAATTTGTACTTAGAACTTTCCAGGTTATTGAGGAGGGCACTTAGTGCTCTGAACTTTCTGGTTAAAACTGCTTCCAAAGTGTCCCATAGGTTTGGGTAGGCTGTGCATTCATTTTTATTGAATTCTAGGAAGTCTTTAATTTCTTTCTTTCTTTCCTCTTTGACCCATTAGTGATTCAGTTGAACATTGTTCAATTTCCATGAGTTTGTGCGGTTTCTGCAACTAGTGTTTTTGGTGTTTTCCAACTTTTTTTTTGTATCTGTTGAGATTTATTACCAAGTATGTGCTCGATTTTAGAGAAGGCTTCATGAGGTGCTGAGACAAAGGTATATTCTTTTGTGTTTGGGTGGAATGGTCTATAGATGTCTATTAAACCCATTTGGGTCATCGCATCTGTTACTTTATTTCCCTGCTAAGTTTTTGTCTGACAGTACTGTCTAGTGGTGAGGGTGGAGTATTGAAGTCTCCCGCTATTAGTGTGTGGGCTTTGATGTGTGATTTAAGCTTTAGCAATATTTCTTTTACATATGTGAATCTTCTTATATTTGGGCCATAAATGTTGAGAATTGAGACTTCATGAAATTGAAATTTCATCTTCATAAAGAAGGATGAAATGTCCTTCATTACTCTTTTGATTAATTAATTTTAGTTTGAAGTCCATCTTATTAGATACTAGGATAGTTACATCAGCTTGTTTCTTAGGCCCATTTGTTTTTTTTTTTTCTTATTTATTTATTTTTATTCTTTTTTAATTAAAATTTCCACCTGCTCCCCATTTCCCATTTCCCTCCCCTCCTCCCAAATATTGCCCTCCCCCCACTTCCCTCCCCCTATCCCCACTCCTCTTCTCCTCCCCCCACTCCATTCCCCCTCCCTCTCGTTACTGAAGAGCAGTCCAAATTCCCTGCCCTGCGGGAAGACCAAGGTCCTTCTATCTACGTCCAGAAAGGTGAGCATCCAAACAGGCTAAGCTCCCACAAAGCCAGTTCATGTATTAGGATCGAAACCTAGTGCCATTATCCTTGGCTTCTCATCAGTCTTCATTGACCGCCATGCTCAGAGAGTCCGGAATCAACCCATGCTTATTCAGTCCCAGACCAGCTGGCCTTGGTGGGCTCCCAATAAATCAGTTCCACTGTCACAGTGGGTGGGTGCATCCCTCGTGGTCCTGATTTTTTGCTCATGTTCTCCCTCCTTCTGCTCCTCATTTGGACCTTAAGAGCTCAGACCGTTGCTCCAAATTGAGACTCTGTCTCTACCTCGATCCATCGCCAGATGAAGGTTCTAAGGTGATATGCAAGATATTCATCAGTATAGGATAGGGTCATTTCAGGTTCCCTCTCCTTAGTTGCCCAAGGTACCAGCTGGGGACATATTCCTGGACACCTGCGAACCCCTCAAGAGTCAAGTCTCTTGCCAACCCTAAGATGGCTCCCTTAGATAGGATATATACTTCGCTGCTCCCGTATCCATCCTTCCTATATCCCAACCATCCCAATCCTCCGAGCTCCTCCCATCCTCCCCTTCTCATATTTCTCATCCCATTTCCCCTTTGCCCCATGCCACCTCACCCGCAAGTTCCCAGTTTTTGCCCTGGAATCTTGTCTACTTCCCCCTCTCCATGCGGATGACTATATGATTTTCTTTGGGTTCACTTTCTTATTTAGCTTCTATAGGATCACACATTATATGCTTAATGTCTTTTATTTTATGGCTAGAAACCGATTATGAGTGAGTACATCCCATGTTCCTCTTTTTGAGTCTGGGATACCTCACTCAGGATAGTGTTTTCTATTTCCATCCATTTGCACGCAAAATTCGAGAAGTCATTGTTTTTTACTGCTGAGTAGTACTCTAATATGTATATATTCCACACTTTCTTCATCCATTCCTCCATTGAAGGGCATCTAGGTTGTTTCCAGGTTTTGGCTATTACAAACAATGCTGCTATGAACACAAAGGATAAGGAAGCAGAGATGGAAATCAGAGAAGCATCACCCTTCACGATAGCCACAAATAACATAAAATATCTTGGGGTAACCCTAACCAAGGAAGTAAAGGATCTATTTGACAAGAACTTTAAGTCAATGAAGAAAGAAATTGAGGAGGATACCAGAAAATGGAAGGATCTCCCTTGCTCTTGGATAGGGAGGATCAACATAGTAAAAATGGCAATTCTACCAAGGGCAATTTATAGATTCAATGCAATCCCCATTAAAATCCCATCAAAATTCTTCACAGATCTTGAGAGGACAATAATCAACTTTATATGGAGAAACAAAAAACCCAGGATAGCCAAAACAATCTTATATAATAAAGGATCGTCTGGAGGCATTACCATCCCTGACCTCAAACTCTATTACAGAGCCTCAGTATTGAAAACAGTTTGGTATTGGCATAAAAACAGAGAAGTCGACCAATGGAACCGAGTAGAAGACCCTGATTTTAACCCACAAACTTATGAACACCTAATTTTTGATAAAGGAGCTAAAAGTATTCAATGGAAAAAAGAGAGCATCTTCAACAAATGGTGCTGGCAGAACTGGTTGTCAACGTGTAGAAGAATGAAAATAGATCCATATCTATCACCATGCACAAAACTCAAGTCCAAATGGATTAAAGACCTCAATATTAGTCTGAACACACTGAACCTGATAGAAGAAAAAGTTGGAAGTACTCTACAACATATGGGTACAGGAGATCACTTCCTACGTTTATCCCCAGCAGCACAGACATTAAGGGCAACATTGAATAAATGGGACCTCCTGAAACTGAGTAGCTTCTGTAAAGCAAAGGACACTGTCACTAAGACAAAAAGGCAACCCAATGACTGGGAGAAGATCTTCACCAACCCTGCAACAGACAAAGGTCTGATCACCAAAATATATAAAGAACTCAAGAAACTAAACTTTAAAATGCTAATGAACCCAATAAAAAATGGGGCACTGATCTGAACAGAGAATTCTCAACAGAAGAAATTCAAATGGCCAAAAGACACCTAAGGTCATGCTCAACCTCCTTAGCGATAAGGGAAATGCAAATTAAAACAACTTTGAGATACCATCTTACACCTGTCAGAATGGCTAAAATCAAGAACACCAATGATAGCCTTTGCTGGAGAGGTTGTGGAGAAAGAGGCACACTCATTCATTGCTGGTGGGAATGCAAACTTGTGCAACCACTTTGGAAATCAGTGTGGCGATTTCTCAGGAAATTTGGGATCAACCTACCCCAAGATCCAGTAATACCACTATTGGGAATATACCCAAGAGATGCCACATCAAATGACAAAAGTATCTGTTCTTAGGCCCATTTGATTGAAAAATATTTCCCAATGCTTTACTCTGAGCCAATGTCTGTCTTTGAAGTTGAGGTATGTTTCTTGTATCCAGCAGAAGGACGGCTCTTGTTTTTGTATCTGTTATGTTAGCCTGTTTTTTTTTATAGGTGAATTGAGTCTATTGATATTAAGAGATATTAATGACCAGACCAGTGATTATTAGTTCCTTTTTTTTTTTTGGTTTTGGTGGTGGTATTGTGTCGTGTGTGCTTCCCTTCTTTGATTTTGCTAGTGTGGGATTACCTATTTCTGTGTTTTTGTATGTGTGGCTAACTTCCTTGGGTTGAACTTTTCCTTCTAGTACTTTCTGCAGGGATGGGTTTGTGGCTAGGTATTGTTTAAATCTGATTTTTTTCATGGAAAATCTTGTTTTCTCCTTCTATGGTGATTTAAAGCTGGGTATAGTAGTCTAGGTCGGCATCTGTGGTCTCTTAGTGTCTGCAGAACATCTATCCAGGACCTCTTGGCTTTCATAGTTTCCATTGAGAAGTCGGGTATAATTCTGATAGGTCTGCCTTTATATGTTACTTGGACTTTTTCCTTTACAGAATAAAGAAACATTCTTTCTTTATTCTGCATGTTTAGTGTTTTGATTATTATTTGTCAGGGGTACTTTTTTTTGATCCAATCTATTTGGTGTTCTGTAAGTTTCTTGTACTTTCATAAGCATGTCCTTCTTCAGTTTGGGAAAGTTTTCTTCTACAATTTTGTTGAATATATTTTCTGTGCCTTTGAACTTGATTTTTTTCTCCTTCTTCTATGCCTATTATTTTTAGGTTTTATCTTTTCATGGTGTCTCAGATTTCCTGGATATTTTGTGTTAAGAATTTATTGGTTTAACATTTTCTTTGGCCTATAAGTCTATTTTCTCTATTGCATCTTCAAGGCCTGAGATTCTCTCTTTCATCTCTTGTATTCTCTTGGTTACGCTTGTATCTATAGTTCCTGATCATTTTTCCAGATTTTCTTTTTCCAGAATTCCCTCAGTTTTTGTTTTCTTTATTGCCTCTGTTTCCATTTTCAAGTCTTAAATTATTTCCTTCACCTGTTTGATTGTTTTTTCTTGGTTTTCTTTGATTTTTTAAAGGGAATTTTTGATTTTTTCTAATTTTTTGTTTGTATTTTTCTCCACTTCTTCAAGGTAATTTTTCATTTTCTCTTTTAGGGCCTCTATTATCTTCATAAAGTTAATTTTAAGGTTGTTTTCTCATGTGGTGTTGGAGGGAGTGAGAGCTGCTTATTGGTTTTTAGATGCCTGGCTAGCTTAGACCCAAACTAATAACACAGAAACTGTATTAATTAAATCATTGCTTGGCCCATTAGCTCTAGATTCTTACTGACTAACTCTTATATTAATTTAACCCTTCTCTATTAATCCATGTATTGCCAACAAAGTTTCGGCAGGTCTGTCTCTGGCGGCAGCTCCATGGCATCTCCTTGACTCTGCCCTTCTGTTTCCCAGCATTCAGCCTAGCTTTCCCTGCCTACCTAAGTTCTGTCTTGCTATAGGTTCAAAGCAGTTTCTTTATTCATTAATGGTAATCACAACACACAGAGGGGACTCCCATATCAATGTGGGATTTCTCTCTGTAAACTGTGATTACGATTATTGAATAAACAACTGGCTTAGCCTATAGCAAGGTAGAATTTAGGCAGGGAAAACCAAACTAAATGCTGGGAGAAAGAAGAGTGGAGTCAGGGAGAAGCCATGTAGCACCACCAGAGACAGAAGCAGGAACTTTACCCAGTAAGTCACTGTCACGTGGCAATACACAGATTAATGGAGATGGGTTAAATTTATATGTAAGAGTTAGCCAATAAGAAGCTAGAACTAGTGGTCCAAGCAGTGATTTAAATAATATATTTTCTGTGTGACTATTTCAGGACTGAGTAGCTGCAAGCCAACAAGAGGCCTCCTGCAACAGTTTTCTTATGCTTCACCTGTGTTGGGATGTTCAGGTCTTGCTGACATAGAACCCCTTGTTTCTGGTGGTGCCATATTGATCTTTATATTATCAAATGTATTCTTACACTGTCATCTACTCATCTCTCCCTTCAAGTGCAGGTGGGGTCTGTGGCTTTGGTGGTTGCTGACGTGATTCTGGGGGCTTCTCTCTAGGTGTAATCAGGGCCAAGGCTTTGGTGGTCACCGATGGGTGAGGGATGGTTGTGGTTGTGGTGAGGTTGCTCTGGGGTCTCTGGGGCTTTGGTGGGTGGGGATGGAACATGGTATGTGACTCCATCGTCTAGGGACTAAACAGTTGGGCTCTCCAGCTGTGAACCCAGACAATTACCTGTCCAGGTACAGTAAGGGCCAAATCTCTGATGGCCACAGATGTGGTGGGTTATGGTTGCCGGTGTGGGGAGGCTGCTCCCAGGTCTCTGGGATTTTGTTGAGTGGGGGAGGGGTGTGGAATACATCTGCAGAGGGCTAGGGTCTAGAGAGGTGCCATCCTGTCAGGACCATAGACACTTACCACTCCAGGTACAATCAGGACCATGGCTCCTTTCGTCACAGATGCAGTGGAGAATGGATGGGGCAGAAATTTCCAATATTAGTGTTAGCAAAAGCATTGGCCAATCTCCCTATACTATGCATGCCTGTCATGTTTTCTGAAGAAGAAAAATTTCTGAATCACAGCCATTATACCTGCATCAGACAACTGTGAAATGCCTTCCCCTCTCTCCCTTTCTCTCTCTCTAGTCAAGGTGTTTTTGAACAACTGACTTAAGCCAAAACAGCCATTTTCTTTTCCCAAAGGATCTGACATTGAGTTGTGAGGCTGGAACTGTATTTTGTAACCAGGCAAAAACCTGGGAGCCATTAGGCCTTCATATTATATGGCAGATAAAAAAAAGTAGAGAAACCTTGTCTGCAAAGGAAGAAATGAATGGAACAAGTAGCAGATAGAAACCAAGTTGCAATTTTGAGAGTTTTAAAGTGAGTAGACCTCCAGGGTCCTTGGCATGGCATTTCTAGCACATTCTTTTCCTTCAGTTTTGTGAAATAGTCTCCATCTATACAATTACTACTCTTTGTGTTCAATATGCCTAGTACCAAATACCTGTACTTCTGGTTCTCATCAGTCATCATCAGAGTTCAGGACACAAACTATCCACCTGAGCCCCCTTTATCTTTGTGCTGTTGTTTGGTTTCTAGGCAGTCAAATGTGGTCTCCTTGTGGTTTAAATAGTTACTTGTTTTAGCACTCAAAGATAGAATATTTATATTTTAGTTATACAAATCTAGAATTTGCTTAACTTTATAATTTTGTTGCAAGATTAAGAAATTATAAGTAGTTAAATTCGTTTATCCTTGATGTAGCTTTTGTGAAGGCTGTTTCGGGTTTCTCTGTTCTCAGAGAGTTTATCTTTTGGGCAAGAGCTGAGCCACAGGAACAGGAATAAATCAAGTAGTGAGGATGGTAATAAATGAAAGGCCAAAGAGAGAAAGTTCCCAGCTGATGTAGAGAGGTTCCAAGAGAACTTCCCAATCTCAGAGTGGGGTTTCAAGGGTGATATATACTTACAGGTAGAGAAATAGACTGTCTCTATATGGTATCAAAGTTAGAAACTGGGAGGTTCTCGATAGCATATAAGTCTGGATGACATCCTAGCCATTTAGAAGTCACTGTGTGTAATATCTATCATACATAGGAATGGAGAAGTTCAATGTCAGGAAGTAGTTATAGAATTTAAATTGGTCCATATGGCAGAATTTTTGTTGATACATTTTTTTTGGGTGAATGGACAGTGTCATTTCATGAAGAGATCCTCTTTCTTTCTCTCTCTACGTATTGTTAGAAACTGCCTGTTTCCTGTCTTAGTGCTTGTTCGTATATTTGAAACATGTTACACTAACTCATTCTTGAGAAATAGTATGCTTAATGTTTTTGATATAAATTGAAATTTAACCTCAGAGATAAATAATTTCTACATTGGTCTATGATAGCATTTCATCCCTTTTTGGGTTTCTATTGCTGTGAAGAGATACTATGACCATAACAACTCTTATAAAAAAATAATTAGGGTGGCTTACATTTTCAGAGGTTTAGTCCACAACGTCATCATGGTGCAACATGGTCACATGCAGGCACACATGGTGCTGGAGAAAGATCTGAGAGTCCTACATCTTGTATGGGCAACAGGAAGTGATCTGAGTGACTGGGCAGTATCTTGAACATTTATGTGACCTTAAAGCCTGACTCCACAGTGCCATACTTCCTCCAAAAAGACCACGCTTCCTAATAGTGACACTCCCTTTGGGGGGGCATTTTCTTTCAAGCCACCACAAAGCTCTATGCTAGATCTGGGGAGGAGCTATCCATATTCTTGTCTCACAGCAAAGATACACACTGAGCCACAAGGGAAATCTTGAATACATTTACCGGCTCCTTAGAGTGGTTTATTTCTCTTTGGTCTTTGCTATTAATTATTTTGGTTAAAATGAATTATTGAAAAGTTAGAGTTACATGTTTTTCATTATTTTAATAATATTAGCTAGATATCTACATATTACTAAAGATAAACTCATCTAAAACATTTAGATGAATGTAATAAAGGTATTACTGAATTGTCTCTAAGTTAACATGAAAATCACAAAGTGTGCTCTACTCCTGTGCAAATTTCTTATACATTTAATAAAACATCATTTACACTTCTGCTTACAAGAAGGTAACAGACCATCATTGCCATAATTCAACACAATACTAATAGAATGTGCTGCAGAGGAGGTCATTTTAAAAGCTTGGTATTCTTTCATCATTAATAGGGTTGAGGCTGTCAGTATGAAAACAATCTGGGCAGAGTTAAGATGCTTTAGATTATGTGAGTGCTCGTACTCATAATGCATATAACATATGCATTGCATTTTAATTTATGGGCTTAAGGGAACAGTGATTAAGTAGGATGGAGAAGAGCTTTTTAAACACCTTCTGGAGAGTGATTTCTATTCTTTGCTGTCACATCTCCAATTATTCTTTCTCTTCAAATCCTTATTCCCTTTCTTTGAGTTTTCCTGGTACAGGTGGCTGCCATTTGTAGAGCTATCAATTTTTCTGCTCCCTTTTAAAGCAGCTATTATTTATGCTAGTTCCTGCTTATTCTTCTTTTGATTCATTTGGACAAGAACGGCTACAAAATATTTTAAAAAGCTTGAGGAAAAGGTTAACTTTAGAGATCACATGTTATCTGCATAGCCTCCAAATAAAATGCCTGTTTATCCAACTCAGCTCTCAAGAATTGACTTTAAAACATGTTTAATTCGAGCAACTTCTTCAGACGCCCGAAATGCAAAGATCTTTACCCTCACAGAGTATAAGTCAGTCAGGCTACCCTGTATAGTGGCCAGAAACGTAAGCTCTGTCATAGAAAAGCCTTTCACATTCAAATGACAATGTGAAATTCACATTATTTAGAATTGTTGTTTTGCTTCTATTCATTGCTGGACTTATTTCACTCTTCCCAATCACTTGGTTAAAGTCTGTATGTTAGAATTAATGGTAGGTTTCACAGTCTGTTAAACCATAAATTACCACTCCTTGTCTTGGTTCTGAAAGAGATTACTTACCCATTCACAATTTTTCCATGGGATGTTCTCCAGATGTGTGCCATCTGAGCCTCCTAACTTCTTTTTCCAGTGGACGAAGGTTACCCCTTGTTGAGGAAACAAAGACTTGGAGAATATATACATCAACGTTCAAACCTGCAGGTCCTTAGGCAATGTTAAGATGCCGTCACACTTAGAGTCCATTGTGTTCACTAACAATGCCCCCACTGTGGTGAGCAAGTGTATGGCTGCTCTAACCCTCCTTTATGTATAATTTTATGCTAATCCTTGAATTGTTCAAGGAGCCTTTAACAATCCGCTGTCTTTTTCTGTCTTTTGAGGCATCAAATAATGTTACAATTTGGAAATCCCATAGATGTGGGCAATTGTGTCTTCACACATTCCTGGGTTATTGGGTTTCTAATATGTTATATGTGAAGGATATGGTCCTTTCCAGTCCATTCTGGAATGCTGTAGGGATTCTCATTTTCAAAGTGGTCCAAAGTAGATGACCATTAAGACAATGTTACCTCTAATCCAATTTCCCATAATCTCAAGCTATGCAAAGGCAAATGTTTGAACCGGTGGCTGAATTCACTCCTTTGAATACCAAATCAAGACCCTTAATGTATTATCTTAACTATTTTAGCAGGAGACTGATTGTTTGCAAAATATCTTTGGGTTGCCATTAGTTTGGGTTTAATCCTTTAGAAATATTCAGTGCTCAGGTCTATTCAGGAGCTCAGAAACCCGGCTCATCTCAGCAGCTCAGCTCAGCCTGCGCGATTGCTTGTGTACTTAGACTCCGTTTATTTTGTTCAGGTTCACGATCAGGCGAGACAGCACTGTCAATTCAAAAAGACATTCTTTTTTCAAACTATTGATCTCAATTGCTCTTGCAAATCCTTTAGTATTGGCTCTCAGGATTACTATAATGCTATAATCATTCTGTTAAGGATTCAGATTTGTGGTGAGCTAAAAGATGGGAACATCAAAGGATTGAAATGCCCTTGAAGCAATCAATTTTTGTTCATCAAATACAAATGCTGAGAAGCTGCTTTTGGCTAATAATTTATAACTGAATTAATGACACATGGCTTTTTTTTTCTTGGATCGTTTTCCTCCTCTTAAATGATCTGATTTTATATTCTGGGAAGTGAATTTAAATTGCAGAGTGTTTTAAACAAGAATGCTTTGGAGAGTGAAAAGCTTGTTTCACTTGCTTTCAAGCTATAAAGGCAATAGAAACCTTCTCTTTCTTTGGACTCTAAAGGAAGTTAAATCCTACCATCATATCTCTTCTGCTTTCCCTGGTAACTAAACATGTGATTGCAGTTTGTAAGTGGGTAGCATACATGCAGAATTTTCCTCCAGCAAAAATTTCTGTTAAAATAATGAATGCCCTGGTGTGGCTCAATTGCTTTCATGTGAAATGGTCCAACAAATAAAAGTTTTCTAATAATACAATAATAAAAAAATATTAAACCCAGGCATATATTTTTCTGCTGCTAAAATTATGACTTAGGAATTTCTGCTAACATAGCTATTAAAAGTACTGAATATTTTAAATACACAGTCTTTGGAATTATTTTCATTTGCATTTTTTCTTGGGCTCTTCCATTTCTCTGAGAATGTCAATATTTATACTCTGGCCTATGAGAAAAATCTTCTATTTAGAACACTGGATATCTATATATTTCCATGTGTCTAGGCTGCTTCAGAGCTAATCATTAAGACTATATATAAAATCTCTCTAAGACCTTTATCATAAAGGGATGTTGAATTTTGTCAAATGCTTTTTCAGCATCTAATGAAATGATCATATGGTTTTTTTCTTTCAGTTTATTTATATGATGGATTACATTGATAGATTTTCGTATGTTGAACCAGCCCTGCATCTCTGGGATGAAGCCTACTTGATCATAATGGATAATTTTTCTAATGTGTTCTTGGATTCGGTTTGCCAGTATTTTATTGAGGATTTTCGCATTGATGTTCATGAGTGAGATATGGCCTGTAGTTCTCTTTCTTGGTTGTCTGGTACCTTGGGCAACTGAGGAGAGGGAACCTGAAATGACCCTATCCTATACTGATGAGTATCTTGCATATCACCTTAGAACCTTCATCTGGCGATGGATCGAGATAGAGACAGAGACCCAATTTGGAGCAACGGTCTGAGCTCTTAAGGTCCAAATGAGGAACAGAAGGAGGGAGAATATGAGCAAGGAAGTCAGGACCATGAGGGGTGCACCCACCCACTGTGACAGTGGAACTGATCTATTGGGAGCCCATCAAGGCCAGCTGGACTGGGACTGAATAAGCTTGGGTTGAAACTGGACTCTCTGAACATGGCGGACAATGAAGGCTGATGAGAAGCCAAGGACGTTGGCACTAGGTTTCGATCCTAATACATGAACGAGCTTTGTGGGAGCTTAGCCTGTTTGGATGCTCACCTTCCTGGACCTAGATAGAAGTGGGAGGACCTTGATCTTCCGGCAGGGCAGGGAATTTGGACTGCTCTTCAGTATTGAGAGGGAGGGGGAATGGAGTGGGGGGAGGAGAAGAGGAGTGGGGATAGGGGGAGGGGAGTGGGGGAAGGGGGCAATATGTGGGAGGAGGGAGAGAGAAATGGGAAACGGGGAGCAGGTGGAAATTTTAATTAAAAAAGAATAAAAATAAATAAATAAAGAAGAAAATAAAAACAAAAAACAGAGCATCAAAAATCAAAAAAAAAGACTATATATAAAAGCATGCTAGATGATACATAAGTATCATTCAAAAGCAGAGGGCAGTAAAGGATTGTATGAGTCTGACCTTTATTTTTGTGATTTTTTTAAAACAGAGAAACCGAATTAAAATCATATTTTATTAAATGATAAGAAAATAAACATTGATAACATGACCCAAACTTTGTAGTAAATTAGTTAAAAACTAAGATTTTATAAAGCATCCTAGTAGTATTTAGTTATAGATAAAATCAACTCCCTCAATAATATGTCAATATCTGTTGAAATTTGCTTAATTTTGTCAACAGTTTTGTTGAATGATCAAACTTTGGTTTTGTTAGTATGATCTGAGTCACTATTTAATGACAGCAAGACTATATTCAAAACACCCTTAACGAAGACTTTCTAGTTTGCAACGTTTTGTCTTTGTGTTTCTGTTGCCAAGGGCTGGTTTTGGCATATAGCAAATTCTCAGAAAAATAGTAGTGGGGATATTAAAAATAGATCTCACTATGCATCAAAACATGACAAGATTTTGGTCAAAGTACTATTTGAGATTTTCTGGCAGCACGAATTTGAGAAGAAAACTATCCTTGGACTGAGTTGGGGTCAGTCAGGAGTGGAGATGATGGAGATGCAGTTCCACCTCTGCTGTGGCCGAAAATGAAGTTCAGGCTGTGGATGTTCCCAGAAACTGCGAGGAGGGGATTCAAAATTGTGGTTTTGGATCTTAAAGTGATTTTACTTGAAAAGACTTCTTTTAAGTTTTCAAAGTTTCTGGTTAGTATTTCTAAATCTTATTCCCCCACTTTCAATATCTGTAACAATCAATTTTATGTCATTTTAAAGATTGGTCTGGTTTTAAATTTACATTTTTTGAAACAGAATCCATGTCTAGATAGGGACGATTTAACACTGTTATGCATTCTTTAAATATTTGCATCTCACTTTTAAAGTTTCACTTTGTTTTATGATTACTTCTGTTGTGCTTCCTTTTTTATTTAATTTTTTATTAAGTCAGGCTTTTGGGAAAGCGTTAGGGTTCCAGTTTCTTTGCCTGCTGAGTTTCTCAGCGTTATTTGCCTTAATCTTTGTAAACTTGGATTTATCTAAGACCCTGGCAGAATGTTGATTACCCTTTGTGTCATGTGATATTTATCTAGATTCAGCAGTTAATACTGTTAGTATAGTAAATAGGTACAAGGCCACTTGCTTTATAAATACTCCTGACACTTTTCTGCAGGTGTTGAGGATAACAGAAAGCATCCTGTCTCAGGATAACTCAGTTATCCTTTAAATGGAAACTGTCGGCAGCTAATGCACTCATAAACTTATAACATGCATGTGTGTGTTTGTGTGATTCTAATTATAACATGTATAGATTACACAACAGAAACTGGTTCCAGTACAAAGAGTGGTATTTTCCTTATTGTAAAGTAAGACACATTGCTTCCTGATTAATTTTTCATTTACTCAATCATACATGCTCCCCACTGGAACAGATGAAAAGCATATATATAAGACACAAGAAGCAATTAAATCTTTATTATCTTTTAATTTATATTAATTTTTCACAATCTAGTGGCAGAAACATAATGAGAGGGATCTTACACAATGGTTTCACAGAAAGTAGCTGACTCACTTCCAGAAACAATTTCAGAGGGTGAACATCACTGTGGAAGAAATGCACAACCTGAACCAAGCCTTACCCTCCAGGTCCTTGCATGCCACACACACCCTATAGTTCAGTGTGCTTGGTTGGTATGGAATGTATGTCTGTATATGTGTTGATTTTATTGGTTAATGAATAAAAAAAAAAACTGCCTTGGCCTGTGATAGGGTAGAGTAGAGCTAGGTGGGAAAAACTAAACTGAATGCTGGGGGAAAGTAGGTGGAGCCAAGAAAAGCCATGTAGCCCCACCGGAGAGAGACATCAGACGAATTCTTGCTGGTAAGCCACAGCCACGTGGTGATACAGAGATTAATAGAAATGGGTTAAATTAAGATGTAAGAGTTAGCCAATAAGAAGCTAGAGCTAATAGGCCAAGCAGTTTAGTTAATACAGTCTCTGTGTGGTTATTTCAGGTCTGGGCAGCTAGAAATGAACAAGCAGCTTCCTTACAACACTTGGTAGTGTGGTTGATTGGTATGGTTTAAGTAAAATCTAAAGTGACCCAAATAGAACTAAGAAATCTGCTATCTATATCGATGTATATGGTTTAGCACAACAATCTTGTAGTAAGTGTTCCCTTAATGGCAAACATTTACTCAGTTTGTTCTGAGAACATATTTAAGCAGAGTGAAGAAGAGAAGGAAAATGGGAAGTACCTTTTTTTTTTCTAGTTTGAGATATTTTTTTTCCATTTCTAGTAGTTGCTACCAGAATTCTGTTCAGGAAGATAAAACCTTGTCTCCCTAAATTGTCAGATTTGATTTCTATAGTACCCATTTTTGTGAAAGGGGAAATGAATCCAGAGAAATAACAACAAATTTCACCTCATAAAATCAGTTTATTTTATCTTTTAAGTTGCAAGAAACAAAACCATGTTCTGGTACATCAGTGGTGCAGTTTTACTAGGATTCCAGAGGAAGGTAAGGGACTTTGGAAAAATTGAAGAATCAGTCCGTATTGAGGATTGAACATTCTCCAGGTTAACACTTGCTTATTTCTGTAGTTCCCTGTACTTTTCTACTTCCTCTTTCTGCTTTGTAGATCGATCCTCATATGGCTTTTAATTAGCTGGTGAATTAATGTCCAGGGTAATTATGTCTATGTTTTTCAAAAGTTGCACAAACATTTTGAAAAGCTTATATCCTGTAGGTGTCTAAATAGGTTGATGAGTCCCACCATCTAAAGTCTTATTAATATGCCTCTCATCTTCATAGTTGAGAAAAACAATGAATTTTTTCATTAAATTGAAAGGCAATTGCAGTCGTAATATTTTTGGAGTCTCTTGGATATCCATGCTCAAAAACCAAAAAGAGGGCCTCTCATGCCTGATGTTGGTGTTTTCATTAGATAGTATTTGGCTGTTGTAGGGAGCATTGTCAACCCAAATAAAAATTTTTTATTTAAATTATATATGTATATCCATATATCTACTTATGAGTATTATAGGTATTTTTAGGGAAAGAGTTAATAGTATGATTTTCTATTTATTTTTGAGAAATCCTTATCATTTTACCTTTTTCTGTTCTGTGTTATCTCTTTCCTCATCACTAACTAGAGTCCCCTCTTTTCCCATCTCCCCCACCAGTTCACTTATGCCCTGCTATCCTCTCTACCCTCACAATTTCTTTTTATTTTGATTTCTAACTACATTCTAAGTGTTTGTCTTTGTACCCAAAGATAAGTTTCCTCCTTATTAGGAAAGCTTTTTGCAACAGAGACCATTACAGAAAGCTACAATCTGTCAAAATGCAGAGTTGTGCAGTCCAGTCCTAACTGATGTATCTACAACACATAAAACAAAACTAAGGCTCAGGGATCATTGCAGAAGAAAAGGCCAGTGGAACAGGAAGTTTGCTGTGAAACTGTGTCTCCCAGGAATATCAGAAGCTATACACATAAAATCTTACCAGTGTTACCTCCCAAGCATGAGCAAGAAAAAAAAAGACATGTCAGCAGGGACAGGGGAAAACTCAGGAGGTCTCAACCACTAACAAAGATCTATTGACAACCAAGGAATGCAGAGAACAGAAGAAAGTTTTGACAGGGAACAACATTCCAACTGTTTATTTAATACCAAATGGTTAGCTCCAAACATATCTATGGGTAACATTATATGAATTGAACATAACTGTATTTATGTTTTGGGGAATATATGTATGTAATAATTAATTAAAAAGGGCATGAATTTGAAAAAGAGCTAGAAGGTGTATATAGGGGTGTTTAGATGGAGGAAGGAAAAAATTATATAATTATAATCTCAAAAATAAAACAAATAATGAATAAAAATTTATTGGTGTATATTCATGGTGTACAACAGTAGGCTACATCAGGGCATGCTTATAGAAGTATAAATGTACTTTGAGATATTACCCTTTACATCCTCTTCCTCTCCCCTTTCTAATTCTCCCACTTCCCACAGACAATTTGTTTCTACTTTCATGGCATACATACAAACATGATTTCATTAGTCTATTTAAAATTTAGGAACTAAAAATAAGAGAAAACATGTATTTTTCTTTCTGAGATTGACTCAATTCACTTAATGTGATGATCTCAAATTGTGTCTATTTTTCTGTAAATGACATAATATTATTTTTTCTTATATTTGAATATAATTCCAATGTGTCTGTATACCATAACTTTGTCCTAGTTGGTTTACTGTTGCTGTGATAAAACACTCTGGCCACAAACAACTTAGGGGGAAATAAAGGGTTTATTTTGATTAACCAGGTACATCACTGAGGGAAGTCAGAGCATTTTCTTGGAAAACATAAAATGTTTTCTATAAAACAAGTTTATGTGACTTTAAAAACAAGTTTCATTTTATTATGTAAATCAGCAGTATGTGGGATTCTGAGATTTTGGGAAAATCTGAATGCAGGCTCTGAGCCACAGGACACAGTGCTGATTCCCATAGATTGTACTTCTGGAAGGTAATGTGCCCAGCTCACTGGTGGCAAGTTTCCTAGGTTCACCTCTGTTTCCGTGCTGTCCTTATTTTCTGGCTTCTCCAGCACTCTTCTGCTGGGGTTGGAGATGACATAGTTTTATAACTTTTCCTTTACACCTTTTCTATACCTATTTCCTTTTCCTTGGCTTGTTGTGCACTGAAGATGAGAGAAGGGTCTTGGGTTCTTAATATAAGGTGGAGTTGCACTCATCTGCAGGGCACTAATTTTATAATTCAGCCTGTGCCTTGATCTCAAATGAAGACTTAAACTAGAAAAAATAAGGGTACCAGGACTCTTGAATGCAGAAGGGATTTTTTCAGAATACTTCATATTAAGCACAGGAATACTACTGTTCTGGTCAGTTCTATAGTACGTTGGGTAATGTTTCCCTTTTCCCAAAGATGTCTGTGTTTCATTTTCTAGACTCTTAATGTCAAAAGATAACCCCTTCCCAAATGTGAGATGGGAAGATTATCTTGGGTTATCTAAGTAGGTCCAATATAGTCATAAGGGTTTTTGTAAGAAGGAGGCAGGGCAAAGTCAGAAGGACAGTTACTTTGTTTTTTCTCTCATATATAAAACTTAGATTAAAATTATACATATGCATATATACTTATATATGTCTTTGTTTGGATAATAAATCTAGAAAGAGGTTCCTGAGAAGAGAGGAAGAATAATTTTATTTGTTAAAAATGTTTTTTCATAATATTTTTATAATCTTTTGTTTTTCATAATATTTTTATTGATTATTTGGGAATTTAATATCATCCATTCTGATCACACTCACTTCCCAGTCCTCTCAGGTCATCCCTCACCCTTTTGACCTACCTCTGCATCAAAGAAGAATAAAAGGAAAACAATAAAACAAAAAAAAAAACCAAAAAAACACAAGCCAATTTTTGTTGTCTATATATTCACTGGAGCATGGTCAAATTCCCAATACACAGCCCCTTAAAGAAAACTGAACCTAAGCCCTCAACTGTGGAGAGCTATACTCCAGGATTTTTTTGTTTATTTGTTTGTTTTTTGAGACAAGGATTCTCTGTACTTTTTGGAGCCTGTTCTGGAACTAGCTCTTGTAGACCAGGCAGGTCACTTGCCTCTGCATCCCGAGTGTTGGGATTAAAGGCATGTGCCACCACGCCCAGCTCCAGTATTTTTATCATAACTTTTCAGAGTTCTTTCTTTTGGTTTCCTGGGTCCGCTGTTACTTTTTGGGAGATGAAGGAATGGGACAGGCGTGGAAGTAGGAGGTATTACTGCAGCCTTCTATGTCTCTCTTTCTTGACTACGAGACTGCAGTTGTCATTGTCACTGCAAAAATAATTCCCTTGGCATTTACTGTTAGTGGGAGCATGGATCAAGGACATTCTCATAGTTTCCAGCATCAGCATGAGCCATGGACCTCAGCACGGGCTTTGGTGGTAGTATAAATCACACATACCAACATGATCCTGGCACAGCATTGGCCACAGACCATCACAGGCCTAGGTGGCAGCACAGACCAAGGATATGAAAATGGCCTCTGGGGCAACACAGGTCAAGTGCACCAATGTGGTCCCTGGCAGCACCCTGACCCATAGACATCAAAATCAGCAAGGCTTCATGCAGCAGCATATACCATGGACATCCACATGAACCTCAGGTTTCAACATGGCCTAGGGCAATGGATCACAGACACCAAAGTGGCCTCCAGGGTAAGCATAGAGTTCCTTCAAGAAGATCCAATTCAGAAAATAAACTGTTCTTCATCTCTGACATCTTGTCATTGCTCAGATCTATGGGGATCATGTGGGTGGGCAGTGTGTTTTGGGGCTGAGTCTGCAAAGCTTCAGGATGAAGCACACCACCCTGTTGGCTCTGCTTAGGATGGACGTTTCCACTCATACATTGCAGCCTTCTTCATAGTGGCATTGGAAACTGCCGTGTGTCACAAAGTATATATATTTGTCCAAACAGTTTTACACCCAAATATTCAATGCAGCAAGTCATTGGTCTTGTTCAAAGTTTCTGATTTCTTTTTATTTTACTTACTTATTTATTTATTAAAGATTTCTGCCTTCTCCCCGCCACCACCTCCCATTTCCCTCCCCTCCCCCATCACGTCCCCCTCCCTCATCATCCCTAAGAGTAATCCGGGTTCCCTGCCCTGTGGGAAGTCCAAGGACCACCCAGCTCCATCCAGGTCTAGTAAGGTGAGCATCCAAACTGCCTAGGCTCCCACAAAGCCAGTACGTGCAGTAGGATCAAAAACCCATTGCCAATGTTCTTGAGTTCTCAGTAGTCCTCATTGTCCATTATGTTCAGCAAGCCCGGTTTTATCCCATGCTTTTTCAGCCCCAGGCCTGCTGGCCTTGGTGAGTTCCTGATAGAACATCCCCATTGTCTCAGTGTGTGTGTGCACCCCTCGCGGTCCTGAGTTCCTTGCTCGTGCTCTGTCTCCTGCTCTTGATTTGGACCTTGAGATTTCAGTCCGGTGCTCCAATGTGGGTCTTTGTCTCTGTCTCCTTTCATGCTGGAGAGGTTGTGGAGAAAGGGGTACACTCATCCATTGCTGGTGGGAATGCAAACTTGTGCAACCACTTTGGAAAACAGTATGGTGGTTTCTCAGGAATTTCGGGATCCACCTACCCCTGGACCCAGCAATACCACTCTTGGGAATATACCCAAGAAATGCCCTATCATACAACAAAAGTATATGCTCAACTATGTTCATAGCAGCATTGTTTGTAATAGCCAGAACCTGGAAACAACCTAGATGCCCTTCAATGGAAGAATGGATGAAGAAAGTATGGAATATATACATATTAGAGTATTACTCAGCAGTAAAAAACAATGACTTCCTGAATTTTGCATGCAAATGGACGGAAATAGAAAACACTATCCTGAGTGAGGTGAGCCAGACCCAAAAAGAGGAACATGGGATGTACTCACTCATATTTGGTTTCTAGCCATGAATAGGGGACGTTGAGCTTATTATGCGTGATCCTAGAGAAGCTAATTAAGAAGGTGAACCCAAAGAAAAAGATTTAGGCGATGAAAGTTTCTGATTTCTGATAAACCATAAATACTGGACAACCCTGGGAATATCCTGCTGTTGGCCAGAGGCAGGGCATTCTTGCAGCTAGGCAGGGTCTTCGGGTTAGGTTCCATGTTTCAGTCACCGCCTTGTCCTTGATGTTGGCCTCCCTGAGGTTTGCCAGGCTCTAACTTTGTGCTTGTAGCCTGCAGGTCATGCCACTGTCCCCCTCCCACCATCCAGCTGGGGGCTGGCTGGCAAGCCTAGGACTGGCACTATTCAATGATAACATCTGGTTCTACAGCAACTGTTATGATACGATATGGCGCAAGATGGGACCGTGGTGGATAAGGGCCACTGTGGCAGGTGGAAGTTCATGGTGGGTGAGGGACAGACATGCCATGCAGGCAGCGCTTAAGTGGGGAGTTTTTTTTTTTTTTTGCAGGGGAGGAAAAAGAAAGGGAGTGGGAAAAAGGAAGGGAGAAAGGGGAAGAGAAGAGAAAGAACGAGAGAGGGAAAAGAGAAGAAAAGGCAAGAAAAGTCCTGCCTGTCCCTTCAGAGGAGCAGTGGAGCTTGACTCTTAAAGGGACCTTTGCACCTGCATACAAACTAGGACCCTGAGCTCGCCGAGATATTTCCTTGGTGTAGCCTGCCAGATGATAGGGTAGATGAGTATAATAACTGAATCCTAACATTCTCATCTTTTTCTTATTATAAAAAGTGGGGAGATTAAAGGGGATTACAGGTGGGACAAGAATAGGGCCGGGTTCTCAAGACTGCTTCATGCTGACTTGTGGGCATTGAAATCTTGGGGTACCTGAGAAAGCTGGGATGCTGGCTATGTCCTGGGGTAGCTGTTTGTTTCCCTGCTGTCCAGGCTCTGTGGAATTGTCCATTGTCTCTTGGACCTGGCAAAATACTGGCAGAGCAGAGGACAGGTTAAGTTTAGGAAAAAAAAAAAAACTTTTTTTTTTCTTTAGGTTCTGGTGATTAAGGGGAAGGGTGTCAGTATTGGGAAAAGATGGGGCGACTTGTGCTCCTAGGGCCTGGTAATTGAGAAAGGGGACATCTGACCTGTTAGAAGTGAATCCTCCAAGTCGGCTGCCTGGAACTTACAAGAGTTGTGAGAACGTAAGCTTTAGACACATTAGCTTTCCCACTATTTAAAATCTGTACTGAAATTCGTTTTGTAGAAACGGTACTATACCCATGTCAGAAATGAGGGTGACAAATGCTTCTGCACAATGAAAAGCACCTTTAAGTCTATAGTTAGAAAATGACCAAAGAGCGTTTGAAATCTTGATCTTGCACTTATGAGAGTGGCAGTACTGTGCCAGAACTGGAGTAAGTTCCTGTGTGCTGGCTCTGTGCGTCTGTGAGCCGGAGCGGCTTGGCTGACAGTACGTGATAGTTACACAGAGCAAGTTTTCCTGTCATTTGTTGGTTCTTTGTATTGTGTGCGTGTTCTAGTTTTCTTCAAGCAATACTTCCAGATCTTGTAGTGGATACATCTGGGGTTGGGTTTACTCTGTTGGGATTGTCCCCTCCTCCTCATAACAAATATAATGTGTGAATATAATAATATTGGCATGGCAGGCAGATTTCTAAGCACCTAAGATCTCTGTTCCTTGGCACACATATATTATTCCCTTCCTTTGAGTGCAGAAAGGGCCTGTGAATATGATGTGATATTGTGATTTAAACTTGAAATATCCCTTACAGGCTAATGTGTCTGAATGAACATCTGGTCCCCAGCTGGTAGGGCTGTTTTGGGAGCTTATGCAAGTTTTAGGAGGTGGGACCTGGGCAGTAGAAGTTGGTCACTCAGAGAAGGTTGTTGAGGGAATATTATCTCTATTTCCTTCTTGTCATATCTTTCTGACTCCTGATCTGCCAAGATGTGGCAAGTCTCTGACACATGCTCCCCTGCTGTGAGCTCTGCCATGTCTTTCCCACCACAATGGTCTGAAAACCACAAGCCAAACTACACCTTTCTTTCCGTAAGTTGCTCTGGTCACATATTTGTCACAGTGTTGTGAGAAAAGTAATGAATACAGCTATTATTTCTGTAGTCACATTCTATTGAGACAAAAAGTGGTTTTGCAGCTGTAATTAAGGATCAAAATCTGCTGATGGAGTTATCACAAAGCAGGTGATCTTGTGTAAGCCCCCCAGGATTCAAGTCTGTTAACAGGTTGGATGTGAAATCCCAAGCTTTCTTCCCAGCTCATGTGATCGAACACTTGTTCCCACCTGCTGGCACTGTTTTGGGAGAACTTTGGGGACCTTTGCTTTGCTAGCATAAGCAGGGTTGACCGTGGTGAGGCTCTTCTGCCTCTCGTTCCAGCTCTCTGTTTCCCACCTTAGCAAGATGTAACAAGCTTTGTTGCAAGAGTCTTATCCATTGACAGAACCAATCTAGCCACCACACCTTGTCAGCAGGATCTGATGCTACTGAAATGATTCGTCCCTCCATTACTCTGTGGCTGACAGAAATTTGGTCATAGTGACATAAAAGTCACTAATACAAAAGTGAAAGTCCCTGTAAGAAACACTAGAGAATTGGATTCTTCCTGAAGAAGCAGATAGGCTGCTAACCTCAAGGAAGTCAGAACCATGTTTCAAGAGGGCTTGCAAAAGAGAGATGTACCCCAGGGGCAGCTTCTAGGAGTTGAGAACAACTCTAGTGACAGCTCATGGGAAATGTTTGGACTTCTAACTCATGGGCCTGGGAACATTTTCTCTCAGCTTTAAACTTGTTCTATCAAAGAAAACACACGTAATTGCTAAGTAAATGACATAAAGGAGAGTGGAAGACACAACAATTCTACGTATACCTAAGAGGAAATCATGGCTTATATTCTTACTCAAGGAGTGCAACCATATCCTAAATCCACCAACAAATCCATCGGTTTCTCTCCTGGTTGTGTGAGCATCATAGAGGCCACACAATTGTTTAGGATTTTTTTCTTATAGCAAAGGCCATGTAAGATATCTCTGTTACTTCTTCTAAGAAAAAAAAATGATAAGGTAGATCAGAAGTAAACTTCCTGTGATATTCCTGCCTCTATATATCTGACAACTTTTCCAAGTATTTCTTTTCTTTTCTTTTTTTTTTTTTTTTTTTTTTTTTTTTTTTTTTTTTTTTTTTTTTTTTTTTTTTTTTGGTTTTTTCGAGACAGGGAGACAGGGTTTCTCTGTGGTTTTGGAGCCTGTCCTGGAACGAGCTCTTGTAGACCAGGCTGGTCTCGAACTCACAGAGATCTGCCTGCCTCTGCCTCCCAAGTGCTGGGATTAAAGGCGTGCGCCACCACTGCCCGGCTTCCAAGTATTTCTTTAATTCTAATTACAAATGAAAAACATCTTTCAGGTGTGTGTTACATAAACAGAATTTCATAAAATAAAATTTCATTAATCTTCATAGTTGTTTTAAATCATCAAATAATTTTGTTAGTGAACCAACACATGGAGATTTCCATAGAAATTTTATATTATTGGGTATCACTGAGTTGATTTATTTTCGGAATTTTCTTCTTCTGTAAATAACACTTATTGTTGACATCGAAGTTCACATTTTTCTATTTACACAATGACTTCAGAATGTGTCTCTGATAATGGTACTACTGATGAAGAGGGCCTAACCCAGCTGCTTCCGTTTTCACAATATCCAATCCTCCTGCTGTATGCAGTTATTTGCTTCTTAATTTCAACATCGTCTTGAAAGTTTTAGAAGTTTATTTATAAATGTCTATCTATATTATTTTCCAAAAGCTAACTTTATTAAGGTATAGTTATTTCAACAAAATATATTGTCGGCCCAGCTAGTTCACTCCTTGTAGTTATGAGTATGAGGTGGAGTCAGTTCTTCTGCTTTCACACTCTCGTGGTCAGCTCTTCCATACCTGGACCGCCAACCAGGACCAGCTTTGCTTTGTTGCCCAGGCGAGATTGGTAGGAGTCATTCTCCTAAATACTGCATCTAGTAAGGAACAGCTCTCCTGCTCTTATGACCTCAGAACCATCTCTCCCATTTGCCACAGGTGGTGAGGGGTGGTGGAGGGAAGGCACCTCTCCCCTGCCCACATCACTATGTGGTAGATGAGGAGGGGGCCCATCTCCCATGCTCATGTTCTCGGGGCAGTCCACCTATACCCCTGTCAATAGGGTTAGCTCCGCTGTGCTGCCCAGGTGAAGTGCAGGACCTACTTTCCTGAGTGCTGTAGCTGGTAAAAGAGTAGGGTCAGCTCTCTTGCCCACCAAAGGTGGCAAGGACAAGGGGAGAGGGCATCTTTCCCTCACCCTTCCCACCCCTAGGTGGGGCAAAGCTGGAGAGGTCGCCCTGGTGGTGAGGACAAGGAAGAGCTGGTGGGCTGAGGAACGCTGCATCTACACAGACTCAGAACCAGGGTTATAAGTTGACCCATCCCAACTTTCAACCCTTCTATGATCTGCAGGAGCATATGAAGGGGCCAGTTCTGCAGATCCAAAGCTAAAAGATCTCTATGACACAGGGCAGCAACAGGATATCTAAGAGGAGCCTAGTGAGGGCTCAGTATCAATATTGTAGCAGAAGTCAGAGGCCTCTTTGCAGACCAATGACTCTTTGCAGTGAACACTTGACAGTAAAGCTATATGGTCAAAGGGGTTTACTGCATGACTCACTGTTGTACTATAGCTTCCATGACGATATTTTTCCTTTGATTTTCTTCTTTTCCCCCTTAAATTTTATTTTATTTTGGGGAAGGTTGCCAGTGTAGAGGGCAGATATGAAGCTAAGGGGAAATGAATGGCATCAAAATGCATAATGTGAAAAAGACAAAGAGTAAATAAAAAGAGCTAAAAAAGAAAATACTCAGTAAATACCACCTTATACTGAAGTAGGAAATATGTCCTATACATTTTTAATATAAAGTTTTGTATGGAAATACCAATAAAAAAGACACACTATGGGCAATTCAGGAAAGCTTGACAATTTTATTAGCAACCACTCAATTTCTCACAAACAAGTTTTAAAGTCTTTTAATTAGTGTCCTTACCCAATGAAAACAGTGATCTACTTTATGTTTTAGCAAAATGTCCTATAACTGGAACTATAAAATTTATATTTTTTTTGTGTCTATCTCATTTTGTTTGGCAAAATACTTCTGATGTTTTTCTCTATATTGTATGCATTAGTAAGCTTGCTTTTTATGAGCAAGAATGGGTACAACACAACTTATTCATTGTTTTTTTCTGATTTCGAACATGTGGGGATTCTGACTCTTGGGTGTCGTTAATAAAGCTTATCTAAGCATTTCTATTTTTGTGTGGGTGTATGTTTTTATTTCTTTTGGGTATTTACTTGAAAAGTGGATGGACAGATCATATAAAAAACATGCATCTAAAGCCGGGCGGTGGTGGCGCATGCCTTTAATCCCAGCACTTGGGAGGCAGAGGCAGGCAGATCTCTGTGAGTTCGAGACCAGCCTGGTCTACAAGAGCTAGTTCCAGGACAGGCTCCAAAACTACAGAGAAACCCTGTCTCGAAAAACCAAAAAAAAAAAAAACAAAACAACAAAAAAAACAAAAAAACAAAAAAACAAAACCATGCATCTAACTTCGTAGAAAAGGGCCAAGCTATTAACTAAAATATCTCAACTCATTCATAGCATACAGGCATAGGTCAGAGTTCATTCTAGCCATCCCCCAACTTTGTTAACATTTGGCATAATCCATACTTTATTTTGAACTATTCTAGTAGGTGAAAAGTAATATCTCACTATGATTTTGATATAAATTTTAAAATGTTTTGATATATGAGTTATGCATTCTAATATTTCCACACATGTACACAATCTATTTTTATTATACTCATCTAGCTTTCTCTTGCTCTCCTTCCACTCTTGTTGCTACTCTTCCTTTCTCTTCCCTTGTTTGTTTTTGTGGCTCAGTAAGTTTCATTATGGTTCCATATAAAAGTGGTTTGTGTGTGGTGTGGGGTGTGTGTGTGTATGTGTATGTATGTATGTTTATATGGACACCAATGGTTATACATCTATTAACTATCACTATATCATAATGGAGCTCCATGAGCCTTTCCACCTTAGCTACCATTAACTGTCTGTATATCCTCAGGAAGAAGGAGGTCATCTGAGTCCTCTCCACCTCTCCATGACAAGGTGTTGATGAGTCCAGACTTGTGCAGAGCTTGTGCAGATAATCATGACTGCTGTCTTTCCTTCAGCTCTTAACATTCTTTCAAGCTCTCTTCCCTCAAGCTCCCTGTGCTTTGAGGAGCAAGGATATAACCAACCCTGCTGTGGAATAATCTTTTTGTACACTGTAAAGATATGTCACTTAATTAGTTCAATAAAAAGTTGAATGGTCAATAGCTAGGCAGGGTTTTCAGGGCAGAGGATACTGGGAAGAAGAAGTTGGAGTAATCAGCCATACACAGAAGAAACAGGGTGGGCAAAATGGAGATAAGGTAATGAGCATGTGGAAGAATGTAGATTAAAAAATATGGGTTAAGTTATAACAGCTAGTTAGAAACAAATCTAAGCTAAAGCTGGACTTTTATAACAAATAATAAATCTCCACATTGTATTTTGTGAGCAGTCCAAAGAAAAATCCATTTACAAATGATGTCCAATGTTTGACCACGTATATCCACTAACCACTAAGGCCTTAAAAAAAGTTTGGAAGATGGGATCTAGCATGGTTTCCTGGTGACCTTTGTCTCTCAGGTAGGTTTGGTGTACACAAACTGTGGGCTGGAGGTAGCCACCAGCACCATGCAACAGTGACATGTGCTAAGTTGAGCTGCACCAGTGATTGACATAGTAGTTTAAGAATAGTTTCATGGGATCAGAGAATGCTGAAAGTGTTTAATAAAGACAGATCTAGACAGGAAAAAAAATCCTCTACACACATTACAGTATGTTTAAAAATGTGAGTAGGCTTAGGAAAGAAAATAAAATTGGTATGGACAGTTAGAGAAAAAAGTAAATAGTTTATAGATAATAAAAAAATAAGCCACACAAAGATGGAAAATACACAGGAGTCTGGATCCTACATATTATATCGACTTTAAATTTTTTAATTAATGATGAGCAAACTATAGCTGCTGAGGAACATTGGACTTTAAAAAACTACTAAATTAAACCAACATATATATGTTTTAAAATGTATTAACTTCAAAATGGAAGTAAAAAATAAACTGCGTTATGTTGGAGAAGGGGTTGTGCTTTTTTTCCACAGAAAATAAAAAGCTGTGGGTTTGTTCAAGGTTAAAGAAGATCAAGTTTGTTAAGGGGAGTCCCTCTGAAAATTCTTGCTGCCGACATAAAGAAATAAACTGAGAAAAACTACAAGAACCTTCTTCCATCTCAACCATTCCATTCCTCCAAGCTCTCCCCAATCCTCCCCTTCTTCCTTCTCTCTCCCCATCTCCCCTTCCCCCCAACCCACCCTCACCCCCTGCTCCCAACTTTTGCTTGCCGACCTTGTCTACTTCCAATATCCAGGAGGATAACTATATGTTTTTCTTTGGGTTCACCTTCTTGTTTAGCTTCTCTAGGATCACAAACTATAGGTTCAATGTCCTTTGTTTATGGCTAGAATCCAGTTATGAGTAAGTACATACCATATTCCTCCTTTTGGGTCTGGGTTATATCATTCAGTAAAGTGTTTTCTATTTCCATCCACTTGTATGCAAAATTCAAGATGTCATTGTTTAGAGTAGAACTCTAAAATGTATATATGCCACACCTTCTTTATCCATTTTTCTATTGAGGGGCACCAAGTTGTTTCCAGTGCTGCTAAGAACATAGTTGAACAAATGCTTTTGTAGTATAATTGGGCATCTCTTGGGTATATTCCCCAGAGTGGAATTGCTGGTAGGTTGACTCTCAGTTTCCTGAGAAACCGCCACACTGATTTCCAAAGTGGTTGTACAAGTTTGCATTCCCACCAATAATGGATGAGTGTTCCCTTTACTCCACAACCTCTCCAGCACAGGCTATCATTGGTGTTTTTCATTTTAGCCATTCTGAAGGGTGTAAGATGGTATCTCAAAGTTGTTTTGATTTGCATTTCCCTGATGGCTAAGGAGGGATCTGTTTCTAATTTTCATGAGTGTCTTTTGGCCCTTTGAACTTCTTCTGTTGAGAATTTTCTATGGGAGCAGGGAAGAAGATATCTTAACTAAGGGAGCCATTTTAAGGTCAGCAAGAGTCTTGGCTCTAGAGGGGTTCCCAGGTGTCCAAGGAAATTTCCCCAGCTAGGTCCATGGGCAGCAGAGGAGAGGGTGGCCTTCTCCCATAGCCACACTGATGAATATCTTGCATATTACCATAGAACCTTCATTTGGTAATGGATGGAGATAGAGACAGAGACCCACATTGGAGCACTGGACTGAGCTCCCAAAGCCCAGATGAAGAGCAGAAGGAGGGAGAACATGAGCAAGGAAGTCAGGACTGTGAGGGGTGTGGTGCAACTCCAAATGAAAGTAATAAACATTATTACGTCCTCCATTTTCCTTATCTTTTTACCTGTGGAGATGGTGGGACTGATCTAATGGGAGCTCACCAAGGCCTGCTGGACTGGGTCTGAATGAGCATGTGATCAAACCGGACTCTCTGAATGTGGCTGACAATAAAGACAGAATGAAAAGCCAATGATAATGACACTGGATTTTGATTCTACTGCATGTACTGGCTTTTTGGGAGACTAGACTGTTTGGATGCACACCTTCCTAGACCTGGATGGGGGGGGGGGTTGAACTTCCTACAAGTCAGGGCACCCTGACTTCTCTTATGTCTGGAGAGCGAGGGGGAGGGGGAATGAGGGGAGTGGGAGGGAAATGGGAGGATGGAAGGAAGTGGAAATTTTAAATAAATAAATAAGAAAAGAAAACTACAAGAGAGGTGATGTATATTTTACCTACTCAATAAAGCAAAAAAAATCATCTTTGACTGGCTTGTGTACAGCAAACAGTCCATACTTGTGTTGATGCAGATATATGTTACCTTTGAATGTTTATATGTTTTCAGAGCAAGGAGACCATATACCAATGAAAACAGGTGGCCCAGGTGATCATCCATCTTCTCAAAATGTTTCTGTTGCAGTTTATTCTGAGTTCTGCATACAGCACCAAGACTGCTGGCTGAGATCGTTCAGCCTCACAGACTATTCTAACCAGGACTTGACCATTATACTAATTGTCTAAGGGTTTCCCAAAGATGCTAGAGAACACAGGCAACAGGAAACAGTCTAGAGAACACAATGCCTATATTACCAAGAGGTGGGGTGGATGGTTTTGGGGTATTCAGTGCGTTATAGATGTTTGTCATTGTTTAGAGGGGTTGATTACAACTTGTTATTAGTCATGGCTAGGGAGAAGTTAAACAAGGGTGGTTAGATACAAGGATCTCTTTCTCAAGAGGAAAGGGGGACATAATATAGAAATAATGGGGTAAAAGGGTAGATCGTTGAGTCTACTTTTGAACAACTACCAGTCTCAAATATTTTATATTGCCATGGATTTTTGTATATCATTACAAATTTAAGGTTTTTTTTTGTCATACTGTATATATGTTTCTATTCTGGCTTAAGATACTGTACTCATGCAGTTCATTTAAAAAGGCAATGTTGGGTGGTCCTTGGAACTCCCACAGGGCAGGGAAACCTGCTTGCTCTTTGGGCTGAGGAGGGAGGAAGACTTGATTGGGGGGGAATGGGAGGTGGTGGCGGGGAAGAGGCAGAAATCTTTAATAATTAAATAAATTAATTAAAAAAGGCAATGTTAAATTTTTATTCCTTGATAACTATTTAGGATAATAAAGAAATGCTGGTTAATAGTTAGCCATCTATAACAATCAATCTTATAGTCATGTTAGGTGTGTTTTCAAAGTCATACAAAGATATGTTTTAGATAGATAGGTAATCTTCAAACACTTCAAAGACTACAGAATATGGCATTTAAAATGTTTTAATAGCATAAGGTTGTCCATGACAGTGTGACATGTCTGCTCTGGCAGCACCAATTTACTTCTCCTCAACACCCTTCTCTCTCCCCTTCTACTCCTTGCATCCATGGTCCCAAATTTTTGTCTAATTTTCATGAGGGTCTATATATGTTTTTCTTTGTGTTCACCTTATTACTTAGTTTCTCTAGGATCTTGAACTATAGGCTCGATGTCCTTTGTTTATGGCTAGTCTCCACTTATGAGTGAGTATAAATGATGTTTTAAGCTCTAAAAAGATATTTTTAGGATGGAAATACAAGTTGTGACAAAAATAGTTTAGGTATGAAACTGTGGACTAAGATAGGATAATAATATAGTACTTTTTTTCAATTTACCAAATACAGATGGACTAGACACTGTGAATGTAATTCTTACCTGATAATTGTTCTTATTATATATTGCATTACTATGTTACAGTTAAAACCTTTCCTTTTTATTTAGACAAAAAGGGGAAATGTTGTTGAATAACCTTTTTGTATACTATGAAAATATGACACTCTGGTTTAATAAACAGCTGAATGGCAAATAGCTAGGCAGGATTTTCAAGCTAGAAGAAGAAGGCAGAATAACCAGTTGGACATGGAAGAAACATGATGGGAGAAATGGAGATGAAGTAACAAGCACATTGAAGAACATAGATTTAAAAAATACAGGCTAATTTAAGTTATAAGACCTAGTCAGAAACAAGCTTAAGCTAAGGCTGATCTTTCATAATTAATAATAGGTCTCCAGGTTATTTTTTGTAAGCTGGTGTCCCAAAGAATAATCCATTTACATATCCCATTGCAGCTGGGTATTCAATAGTCAGTTATTTTCAATACTTATTAATATACTTACATAGTAAGTCTTGGCAGTTACCATGGTCCAATGCAAAATTGATCTCCTCTGAACAAAGCTGACAGCAGCAGTAATTCATGGGCATAAATATAATGATATAGAAGGAAATTTGATTGGTGCGTCATATCCACTTAGCACAACTGTAGCTTCTGATATGATCCCTATGTATAATTTTGAGGTAAAAAAATCAGACTATGAAACTTGAGACACTGTACTTTGCAGAAGAAGGAAAAGATATTAGACTTTATCATATAAGAAGATATTAAAATACCTATATACTTTGATTAGTCAGAAATGAAAAGATCACAGACATGCATGCTCACATGCCTCAGAGGCATAGGAGAGCTGCACAGGAAGGCCTTCCTTTAGTCTGTAAAAGCAGGAAAACATTCCTGAGAACACTCCTCCTCTTGCTGTGTTGATAGAGGCTGCATAAATAAACATGAAAGCCACTTCTAGATTGACTTTTACTCAGTAAACCTAGAAACAAAGAGAATAGAGTTGAATATTTACTAACTTTGTACAGTGATTTCCCTTCATCTATCCTGAAGGACTTGTGCTAATATCTAGATTACAACCGTAGGAGCAGAAAGGACAAAGCCAGTTTCTGACTACCTGCACAGGAGCTAAGAGAAGGGGCTGATATTAACTTTTTAGTTATCAATTGTCATGCCTCAAATCCTTGAACTCCCGTATGTTTCATAGATGCTCAGGAGGTGATCCCTAGACTTAAAGCTTTACAAAGATAATCATAATATGGAAATTTTATGCAAAAACTTGATAAAATGTGTGAAATAAGTATCAACTTAATTTTAATAAGATGATCTTTAAAAGATATAGACAGGGTGATGAATGTTACAATATTCAGTTTAGGAACTCTTACACTCACCAGTAATACAGTCATTATCTGAAATAGCCCCTACGTTTATATGTGTGAGCATATATGGTATCCTAGTGGACTATTGGAAACATAACTGGAGAAAGATTTCAAACAATGTGATTTTGAATAATTTGTTGTTTCAGATAAGGTTGAAATTCAACCAGTAACCAGTGTGTAAGGGATTGCTGTCATGAATTACTTGATGTAGGAGGCTACTTGTTTGTTAGCAGGTGCTCATCCCCAAAATAATCACTCAGAAACTATATTATTTAAATCACTGCTTGGCCCATTAGCTCTAGCTTTTTATTAGTGAAGTCTTACATCTTAATTTATCCCATTTCCATTCTATGTATTGCCATGAGGCTGTGGCTTACTCGGTAAAGTTCCAGCAGGGCTACATGGATTCTCCCTGGTTCTACCTTCTTCCTCCCAGCATTCAATTTAGTTTTCCTGGTCTAACTCTGTTCTACCCTATCACAGGCCTCCAAACAACTTTTTTATTAAGCAATGGTATCCACAGTGTATAGAGAAAAATCCCACATCAATCATTGACTGCTGATGTGTATTTTTCTTATTGATTTCTGGTTATATTTTTAACTAAAAGGAATCTGAGTTAAATAACTTGGTCAGTCTCTCTGGAGATTATAGTCAAAGCACATAGATTTCATATTTCTCCATTCTTTGTTCCTATTGGGACCATATTTTCAAAATTTATTCAAATGAATAGTATCAAATGATCATTCTGAAGTTTTTTTTGAGACATGTTCTTCTTCACATAATCTAAACACTTATAGATCCTATTTTATTTGTTTCCTTAAAAATTTATAGTTTTTGTTAATTTAAGTGTTGTAAGCTGATTTAAAGATATGCAAAATGTAAGGTTACTGCATCTACACATCAAAGATGCTTCATATCTTTTGCTTAAATGAAAACACTATTTCCACTTCAATGTGTCTTAGAGATCCTGCCAGGCCCATATGTATTAAGTCTTTCTTTTCAACAGCTGACTAGTGTTCTTTACCGTAGATGGACCTTATTCGATTTAACCCAGATCCCTATTGATGTACCATGGCACCATTACTTAGCTTAAAGAAATGGTACTTTATTGCTATTTCTTTTTCAAATTTAAGGAATTTCTGCTGAAAAGCTAACACCATACATATGATCTCTATTTTCAATATGCTTTTCTTTTTCATTTGTAGTGTTTGAAATGTCTCAAGGCTCCATAATAGAATTCTGGGTCTAAATCCCCCTGGAGTCTTCTCTGAAGTATTCATCACTTAGAGGCATATGCTTTGACTTATACATTTGGTGTCAATAGTAACCTTACAATTATCTTAGACTTTACATATTTTTAAAATGTATATCAGTGCATGGCATGCATATAACACTACCCACAAAAGCCTCTTAGAAAGGAGCTTATGTGAGTATGCATGAAGAGGTGCACGTGTGTATGAATGTTTATCTATGTACATGGGATGTAGTTCTGTATGTTTCTCTTTGAATATTTTACAAGATTTTTCTTGTATTATGGTACAAGTTACACTCTAAATGAGAAAATAAATGGCTAGAGCACTTCTACTTTCTTCTACACAAGGTTATAACATGGTAGTAGTGGATATCTGAATTTGTAGCAACTCCTTAAAGAAGTAAAAAATGTAAACATTTATTATTTTACCCTTCACTACCCATTGTGTCTCACACAGTCACAGAGTGAGGCAGGGGTGGCACATTTTTGTTTTGTTAGAAGGCTATGAATTCTGTGCCTTAAAAGGAAAATGTGGCACAAATGATACCAGTTAGCACATTAGAGACATAGTATAAATTTTCTACCTTGGTTATTTGCTATCATCAACAAAGATAACCACATCAGGGTCACTAGCTGAAAGTGCTTTGTGAGACAGGAGAGTGTGAGAAAATGTGGCACCCAGCTCCACACCACATGGAAGCTCTCTGACAAGGCAGTGTGTCCAACTTTTGCTAGATGAACATTCCCTCCGAAACATCCTGCAAAGCCACTTCACATGAAACGCAAAGAGGGATCACCCACAGTGTGCTCCTGGATCCCGGCCAGACTGTGTGCCCTGTGGCAAAGCTGTCTGCAACACCAGCTCTTTGAGGAGGACATGTGTGGAGGATGGAAGGCGGCACACACTATGCACCAAGCTGAAATGAGATCGCTGCGAACAGGGTGGGCAGAAGAAACACCGTGATTTAGTATCAAATGATGGCTGTGCTAGTGGACTGCTGGGAAATCAGACACCTTGGCCACATTCCTTTCAAGCCAAGAGTTCTGAAGGGGAAGAGAAAACTGAACAAAGAAAAAAATGTTTGAAGTTTTAGTTTGTTAGAAGGATACTAATGGACAGGTGTTGCTGCTGGCAACAATCTGCTTGTCAATGGCTGTGTCTTCAGGAGAGTCTTCACCACCAACACTATCAGTGTTAGGCACAAAGTGATTTTACACAGTCAGTAGTGAATATGTCTGTAAATGATCCATTTGTGTGAAAAACAGTCATTCTGTAGTCACAATGTTTACCTTGGGTGAGACTGGTAATTATGTCACATTTTGAAACTCAGGGAAATTATTCTACATTAATAATTTCCAATGTAAAATAAAAACACCAGTCATCTGGATATTATCAAAATGCTATGTAAAGGCAATGATGCCATTTACTGCATAGAATCAATTTAGCACAGCAATAAAACCACACAATATACAAGTATAAGGTTTGAAAAGCCTGCTATTCTTTTCATCGAACTTTTCATTTAGATTTTGCTGCTGTTGTTGTGCAGTAAATTTGGTTGCCACACAGCTATAGCTAAAGTGCTTTTTATTTGATGTAATCCTACTGCATCATTAAAATCTCAGTATTTTTTATGTTTTGCAAATGTTTGTGGATGCCATCATAAGCAGCACAAAGCACAGTGTAGTAACAAATGCCTATTTTATGGTCACTGTCAGACTATACATGGTTTAATGCCTGAATATTATCAGTAACCTAGACTTAAATTATCACAGCCACAAGTCCATGAAACACAAGACACATACATAATCTCCTTTAGTCCACACACTGAAATGTTAGAATTAAAAATTCAGGCTATCAGTTCAAGCAGAAAACGTTTTTTGGAGGACTTGAAAAAGGAAGGAGAAAAAGCATAGGAATGAAGGTAGGAGCTGAGTTTGTTGAAAATTCTAGACATGAAAGAATCAATGTTTGTCTGCAAAGAGGCAGCAGGTGAGGTGGGAAATGAGAAAGTGGGAAAAACTACTTTGTTGCTGGTCATGGTGTCTTAACATTTTTAAAGTTAAGAGAGACATTTAGATTTAATATACAATAATTGCCTTAATTGTTAGATATTTTTTCTCTCAACTCAATTATCCTCAAAAGAAGCCAGAGGTGCTGATGTTTCACTGTGACAAAGCACCCACAGCAAACATAGATTCATTATCAGTAAGGAACAGATTGTCTCTAAGTTATTTGGGGACATAGCCAACTAAGTGAAGTGCAACAGGGAACAGCTCTGCACTCTGATCCAATGGGAAGAACTGTGTCTGTAACTGAGCAGAGCTAGTGAGGCAGGGTGCTGTGACAGATAGAAGTTTAACTTACTGCTAAATATTTTTTTCTTCTATTGTAAACGACAAATAACCTCTCCCTGCCCACATATGCTTCGGCTTTCTTTTTGTAGAAGCTTTTTTATTGGGGAAATAATTATTTTTATTGATTAAAAATGACAATATTAATCATAAGAGGGTGTCAGGACAAAAGTGTATGTCAGTTTGGTAGAATAATTGGCTCACTGTACTGTACTTCTTCACTGAGGTTGTTGACAGAAATCTATTGCATTCTATGTTACTCTGAAAGGGACAGTGAGGAAGGGAGAAGATGAACATATTCCAGAGGAAGTGTTTTCCTTTTCTAATGCACATGTGTGCAAACATTTTGTTTGGAGATCAAGTCCAATTACTAATCATGAAAGAAATTTCAAAATTACATACAATCTACTCTATAATACTGAGCTTTTACTTCTTATTATATCTATTTATTATAAATTTCAGGGGCCTCTTTTATTCTGTCCTCTGACAGAGGTCTGTCCTATCATCAGGCGATGGTTTTAAATTAGTTTTCCCACCAAGAGCTTCTGAAAATAAGTGCCAATTCAGAAATTTACTTTTGAGTCTATTATGAGGCATTATCCTTGTATTGGATTTGTGATAATTGTTATAAGTTGCCTTGACCAATAACTACCAATTAATAAAAAATTGCATAATTATTTGGAGAGTATTTTTTCCTCATATGGAAGAAATTGTGTTGTGGAGAATTAATGTGGGTATCTTAAAATTTGTACTTATTCCTAATAACATACTTTTGGTAAAAATATTTCAGATTAAAATAGGACAAAATGAAAGAATAATTCTTATTTGTGTAAGCAAACAGAATTGAGATCTTTCTAAAGATTTAAAACTGATGCCAGAACTATGAATTATTTAAATGAAAGATACTGAAGTTCAATAAAGTAGGCTGCAGATAAAAATTTCAATTTGAAGAAATTTCAAACAAAATAAAATCGATTTTTTTTATTCTAAGGAGACAATTTAATTTCATTACAAAGATTCAGTAGAATTTTGGCAGAATGAACTTGAACACAGTTTGTAAATGGATTCCTTATGTGGCAGTGTAATGCTGTGATTTCCCAGGAGACAACGTTCTATTTCTGAAATTTCTATTAAAAATTTCTTTTAAACCTAATTGAGACTCTAAGGAGAATAAAGGAAGCAATTTCTAATTGCAGTTATTTTCAAAATAATCCATATGATACTTTTTAGAGTTTTTTTTTTAAAAAAACTTTTATTGATTTTTGTGGATTTCATATTATACTTTCCTATCCCATGTATCTCCCCCAAATCAAAATCAAATTTAAAAAAAAAAAACCCAGAAACCAAACCAAAGAAATCAAACCAAACCAAACAAACAAGCAAAACGCAAAAAGAAAACAAACAATAAAAAAAGAAGAATCTTGTCGTGGAAGCTGTAGTGTGTTCTGTTGCGTCATACAGTTTACCCGTTAGTCCATTCATCTTTACTTGAAAGTGTCCATTGCCTTGAGTTATTGATCTAGTTCCAGGCCTCTGACTTCTGCTACACTACTGATAATGGGCTCTCACTGGGGATCTTTTTGGATATCCTGTTGCTCTATGTCATGGAGATCCTGCTGTTTTGGATTTGTAGGTTCGTCCTCTTCACATGTTTCAACAGTTCATAGATACAGTGGATGTTGGGGTTGGCCAACTCATAGTTCTGGTTCCGGGACTGGGTGGTCAGCTGGTCACTCCCCAGGGGAGCTCTCACTACCTCAGCTTGCTCATCCAATGCAGCCTGCAGCAAGAAGCTGGGCCAGCTCTCCAGCTCTCAGTTCCTCAGATCCAGGTCCCCTTCATTCACATAACCAGGGCCAGCTCTACTGTTTTGCCTCGTCAAGGTACAGAGTTTTATTTATGTGATAATTTGTATTTATGATATTAAAGTAGATGTGACTCTATGACTACTAATTTAAAAAGAAATTCTTTTCCTATTTTCTGTGTTTTGTTATGTTCAGTGCTATCAGTAAAGATTTTATAGATGAAAATATCAAAAATTTAAAACTATTTTACTTACTGTTACTGGTTTTTTGAGACAGGGATTCTCTGTAGCTTTGGAGCCTGTCCTAGAACTAGCTCATGTAGACCAAGATGGCCTCGAACTCACAGAGATCCACCTTTCTTTGCCTCCGGAGTGCTGGGATTAAAGGCATGTACCATCACCAGCCGGCTTAAAGCTATTTTAGATAGGTACACTTAGATTGTAGAGAGAGGAAGAAGTGTTTTCTGTTTAAGTTTTTGCCTGTATGAAAAGTTAGATTTTTTTGTGTATTATTCTGCTTTGCTTTCCATAGTCAGTGATGAAAATAAAACTGTTACGTAGCATTTCTGTAGTCTTCTTACTTTGTGTTAATTTTTTAAATGTTAATAACAAACTTTATATTAAAATAATATAAGCATGTAGAATATGAATTGAAGAGTTATGTAACTTTACCTTTTGGGCCAGTTAAAAGAGTAGTTTATGCAGGTCCAAATATTCTGATTTTCTTTTGAGAACATTTTTACAATTATTCATTCATTTATTTTGTGTGTAGTGAGGAGAGGCATAGTAGACACAGCCATGGTGTGAGTGTGGAGGTCAGGGACAACTTGGCAGAAGTTGGCTCTCTTTTCACCATGTGGTTTCATTCTCATCTTGACTTCATGTCTGTGCAGAATTTGTCTCCAATAGTTTGACATTTGTTGGACTTGCTTTATGGTTTTGCACCTGCCTATTTTGTTAATTTTTTTTGGTGTATTTGCCAACCAATGAGTTTTATTTGATTAATCATGTTCAAATCTATAGAGAAAGTGTCTTTTCTTGTTTCTTCTCTGAGTAACTGCAAAATATCTCATGGTGATAAATTAATTTTTTCTTTTAATGTGAATTTCTGTGTCATACATTATGGATTGCTATATCTTTCTGCTAAATCAACTCTTTTGTTATTGTGAGGTACCTGTCTCTATTTTCAACAATTCCTGTCTTCTTAAAATTTACTTTAGTTCAATTAGCTGTTGGGTATCACATCTCTTTTGCCTTTTTGAAAATATTGATGTCCTAGTAAGTAAGGTATGTTTCTTCTGAAAATTATATATATTTTGCATCATATGTGATATACATGACATATCATGCTCATATAGATATATACACATAATACCATTCAGTCATATCATAAATATAATGATAGCTTCAATATAATGGCATGAAGTTTCAAGATACATATGCTTTACAATCTAATGTATGTTATTTGATGAGGTTAAATCCTATATGCTATGTAAATGGTATAATATGTTAAATTAGAGAGTATTACATTTTATTTCTCTTTGTTCTCTCTCTTTTTATCTATCTGTCTTTGTGTGTGTTGCTGATGACTGGCTTTAAGGTGTGTCTGACACAAAGGAAACACTTTGCCACTGAGCTACATCCCCAAACCTTAATTGTTATCTATTATTATTTTCTTGAGTCAGGGTCTCATGTAATTCAGGCTAGCCTTGAACCCCTGGTCCTTCTGGCTCCACTAGCTAAGGGTGAAATTACAGTTGATTTTTATCACATTCAGCTCAACTTTCATCCCTTTCCTCCCCCCAAATTATATTTGATATGTAGTATTAATGTTTACGAATATTTTTCTAGGTGCATGGAATGTAATTTCTAGCATACTTTGACTTAAACCTACTATTTTAGAAGCATTTTTTTGTCAAATGTTTTTTAGAAGCATTTTTTTGGTCACATGTTCCTTTACTTTTTTATTTTGCATATATTTAGGTAACAGATCTCTTCAATTACTCTGCTTTTTCTGTATTGTAGCTGGTGACACATTGCTTAATGATTACGGTAGCTTATAATATGCACTTGTATCTTACAAGAGCCTACTGGCATTAGATTCTAACCAGGCTTCAAAGTTTTATACAGGGGAAACAACTTAAATGACTTAGTTCCCTTAGTCTGTTTTTCTTTTGCTATTGCCATTAATTCACCTCTGCATTTGTGTGCACTGTTTCTTGGCCTGAAACTCACAGATATCAGCTTGTCTCTGCCTCCTCAGTGTTAGGATTAAGTTGTATATACCAAACACAACAAAATGTAAAAGCTAAGGATGATATTATCATCGTACATATAGGGATTCTCTTTCTTCTGGCAAGTTGATGAAATAATTACTCATTTAATCACATTGATTTGATACATTTTGATTTGGCTGAGTCCCAACTGTTTAAAATTGGCCATTAATCCTATAGTATCATTCTTTTTCAAAAAAGAACAAGACCATTCTTTTTGGACAGCCCTGAATGCCAACATTAGTCTTTCAAACACTGTAAGAATAATATACTTTCAAATACTACATAAACCTCTGATCTCTGTTTTGCTTTTTAGTTATTAGATGTTTTGTTCTTCCTTCCTTCCTTCCTTTCTCCCTCCCTCCCTTCTTCCCTTCATCCCTCCCTCCTCCGACTCTCTCTGTCTCTCTCCATTGTTTTTTTCTTAATTTTGCCTTGTGATTTGACAAGATGTCTTAAGGAGGAAAGCTGCTATATATAAATATCATAACTTTTAAGTTGGGCTATATTGATCACTGCTAGTTACTTTAGAGTGATTTTTTGACCATTTTTTTCTTAGTGTAGAATTGTATCAGCTAGAGATTTAGTATCATACACTGGATATGTTGGCTTGAGGCACCAACCTAAGTGAAAATGTTCATTAGGGTGATATATGGTAGAAAACTCAAGACTGACATTTATGTTATAGCCAGGAATTAAAAGTCACCATAACATAAAAATTCTCAGAGAGTATTGTAGTAAATGGGTCTCCCAAAGAATATGTAGGGTCTACAAAAGCATCTGAGGAGATAATACATAAAATATGATATTTGAATAGTGTAAGGAGAGTGTCCATATTTGTTAAAGGAAGTCTAGGGAATTATACCATCATTAATAATAAGAAAGAAGTTTCAGAATGTTTTCAGTGCCTGCTATCTTTGAAAAGCCAAGTTAAAAATATTTACTGTATCACATGGAAAATCTATATTTGACCTTGGAAGGAGATACTTTAGAAATATCCTACAATAATAAGTAAGAGCAAGTGAAAATACTGAATGCACTCATATTTGAGAAACTTAGTTTGATGTGGGAGGGTCTTCTGTTTTGTGTTGATTTCATTGATTAATAAATAAACTGCCTTGGGCATTTGATAAGCCACCCCTTAGGTGGGTGGAGTAGACAGAACAGAATGCTGGGAGGAAGAGGGAAGTAAGGCAATCACCATGCCTCTCCTCTCTGGGTCAGATGCCATGGAGCCAGCCACCAGGTCAGACATGCTGAATCTTTCCCGGCTACACAGATTATTAGAAATGGGTTAATCAAGATGTGAGAGTTAGCCAGAAAGAGGCTAGATATAATGAGCCAGGCAGTGTTTAAATGAATACAGTTAGTGTGTTGTTATTTTGGGTGTAAAACTAGCCATACGGGAGCCAGGTGGAACGAAAAGCAGGCCCGCTCCCCATCACTACAAATGGCGCCCAACATGGGGCTCGAACCCACAACTCTGAGATTAAGAGTCTCATGCTCTACTGACTGAACTAGCCACATTGGGCGCCAGATGAAGGCATAAATCACAAACAATCCCACACCAGTTTGGAATTATGATTAATAGAATGGTTATTTATTTAAGGGGGAAAAACTTACAGATCACTGTCCCAGACAATAGCCCTCTGCACAATCAGGAAGGGAGCCTAGTCACCGGAAGCGGAGCCAGGGAGCGAGTGGAGAGCAGTGGAAGCTTTTTTAAAGAGAGAGACCACACCCCAATGGGCTGGTATCTCAGCAGCTATTGGCTGAAGGAGCAGAAGGAGCTCCCGCAACATTAGATTTTTAAAGAAAGAGTAAAGGAAAAGTCTTAAAGAATTTTTAAAAATGGTTGTAAAAGAAGTACCATCAGAGAGTAAGAGGAAGTACCTAAGAGAGGATGGGTTGGGGGTGGTTGCTGCTCAGGGTACAGCACTTATCTACCAGGCGAAGTACTAAGATAAATCACTTGCAGAAGCTGCCTGTGGTAAAGCTGAGAAAGGGAATATCAATGCATAGAAATGTTCAAGGAATTATGAGAGAAAAAAGAATGAACTGAAAAAGATAATCCTTCTAGAAATCCCAGAAAGATGTGAATGACAAGGGGTGAAGATTTGTAGGTGTGTAAATGGGGCAGGAAGTTGGGGATGTTTTGTCACCTTGGAAAGAGGGATGAGTAATGTTTGGAAGAGGCTGACCATGGCTATTAGAAAATCTTGGTTAGCTTAGGAATATTTAAAACCCAAATCATGTTTCCCAGTTACCATTCTAGCATGGAGGTGAAAGGACTTCATGATTCCCCAATTTCTAATTGAGGAGGTATGTACAGTTAGTGGCTCCTAGGAAAGGAAGAGTTACATTTTTTTAAAGAGTGTGGCCCCTCATAGGTCAGTCACTCTCCAGTGAATGGCCCCATACCCAGAAGGGACAGCTCAAATTGGAGCTGACGAGTTGTGGTTTTTTATATTTATTTATTTATTTATTTGTTTGTTTATTTATTTTAATTTATGTGTGTGACTGTTCAGCCTGTACACACACACACACACACACACACACACACACACACACACACTGTGTATGCATGGTGTCTGCAGAGGTCAGAAAAGGTGATATGGTGCACTGGAACTGTAGTTTATGATATATGTGAATCACTACATGGGTTCTTGGAACCAACTTGGGTTCTCTGCAAGAGCAACAAGTACTCTTAACAACTGACATCAAAAGAAGACCTGAAGTAGGTGGATAGGGAGGTGGGAGTGCCTCTGGGAGGAGTTAAAGGGAAAAGTTTGGAATGAATATCATCAAAATGCCTTGTATAAAACTCTAAAAGAATTAATAAAACTTTAAAAAAAATAATAGAATTACCAAGTCTAATTTCCATTTTTATTATACTTCAAGTTTACAGAAAACATGAATTAATGTAAAACACACTTTCTAGAAGCCTAAATATGTAAGTCAAGAGAGAAATTGTAATATGTTCCAATATTTGCATTAGACCTCTGAAGGAAAAAAATTGTTATTAAATTATTACTTTCTTCCTCCTGCCATCATCCATCTTTTCTTTGTTTTCCATTTCTAAAGATGGTGTACATTAATGCTATAAATTTTAAAACTTTATAAATTTATAAATGCTATAAAATTTAAAACTTTTGCTATAATGTATTTACTCATAAACACTATATGATGTTGATGCTCTTCAACTTAATAATATTACAACTTTAATCACAATCTTTTGTTATATTATCATGTTAATTTATTTAAATCACCAGCTTTAGCTAATATCATTGTTTGAATACAGGTAAGAAGTCCTGAATGGTGATTGGCTTACTTCTACTTTTTTGCTGTTATAAGCAGGGCTTTACTGAACTCTTCTGTACATGGATCTGTCCACAAGAATTCTTCTATGGTATTGGTACAATTTCTACCATGTAGGATGTGTATGTTATCAACATTTTTTTGAAATTGCTAAGTTGATTGCTATGAAATTGTGAATTTATAATGGAGCTATAGCATATTTGCATGGTGTGTGTGTGTATGTGTGTGTGTGTGTGTGTGAGAGAGAGAGAGAGAGAGAGAGAGGGAGAGAGAGAGAGAGAGAGAGAGAGAGAAAGAGAGAGAGTCATATAATGTTTGGAAGGGCAAAACTAGATGTTTGGGGTGATCCATGGTTAAGTTTTTATTGGTAGAATGTCTAAGAACATGTACTGGTAAGTTTAATGAGATAGCAAAGGAAAGCAATATGGGTTGAGTTAATGGAAATGAAGGATCAAGGGACTAGATCTTTCATTGTAGTCAAAAGCAGATAAAGAAAGTATGAAAGAATGTGAAATGGTGCTGTTAAATATTTTAGGGTACATCAGTTGCACTTAGCATTTTGTACAAGCCTGTAAATCAGAAATAAAGTAAAGAGGAATTGAATAGTTTAGAAGAGTAAAAGAACAGGGAGGATAAATATTAAATACATCATGGACAATAACAATTAAATTTGTTCAGGACAATAGTGTGACTCCACCCTAAATTACTGCACACGTTTTAAGTGTCCTTTTCTGCCTGGTAGCAGATGGGATGCAGACCCTGAAAGCTTAGTACAACAGCATGTGATCTTTGTGTAAAGAAGTTGAGAGTCATCTTTATTTTGGCAGTCTTTATTTTGGCAGAAAGAAGCCTTTGAAATAAGGAATGCTTGGAATGAAGACAAAGGTGTTAAAGATGTGGTGGCTATCACATATGTTCAGTCTGAGGACTGGTCAGGGCTGGGTTGGAGCAGATGGTAAGGAGGAAGGGTCTACAAATAACAATTCATGTCACATTTTGTCTTATAATTTGATGCTTTAGGATCAGCAGGAGCTCATTGCTCAGTTGGGATCTCCATGACACATTTCTGTGCTTGTGAAGGACTCCCTCCCAAAATCTGCTGATGCTGCTCTATGGAGAAGATATGTGAGGTACTTGGGAAGATAAATAAGCAACTTCAGGGCTGTAGGACTTTCCGACTTGCCTCTTTCTACTGCAAATCCACACACATAGACCTGTAGTGATAATGAAGTTCTAAGGCACGCAGTGCCTGATTTGAAATTTGAATTTACGAAGAAATTTGGTAAACTGAGCAGTCCAACTATATTATTTTGATTATAAACAACACAGGAAATGTGGGTGTCTTAGACAGTGTTCTATGGCTGTGAAGAAACACCATGGCCAAGGCAACTCTTACAAAAGAAAGCATTTAAGCAGAAGTGCTAACATTTTTAGAGGGTTAGTTTATTATCATTATGGGAGAATGGCTGCATACAGAAAGACATGTTGCTGGAGAAGTAGCTGAGAGTTCTTTATCTTGATCTGCAGGAAGAGTGCTGCTAGCCACTGGAGCTGACTTGGGCTCATGAAACCCCCAAGTTCCACTACCAGTGACTTACTTCCTCAAACAAGGTCACACCCACTCCAACAAGGCCACTGCCTTCTATTCCTTTACAAGCAGTGCCATTTCCTGATGACTAAGCATTCAAATGTATAAGCCTATGGGCCCTTTCTTATTCAAATCATCATAGCATGGTCTTCCTTTCTGGAAACAGCTTCTCACTCCAGACAGAAGCTATGGAATCAAATGGCACCTCAGTCTATCTTGAAAAATATTTTCTTCTTCCTTCACTTTTCTTCTTAGTGAAACTCAACTGTGTTGAGGTTTTAATCGATTTGGAGTTGAGTTTTGTGCAAGATGGTAAGTATGTATCTATTTGACTTTTTCTACATGCCATTATTCAGTTGGACTTGCACAACTTGTTGAAGATGCCATCTTTTTCTCACGGTGTGTTTCTGACTTCTTTATAAAATATCAGGTGTTCATAGGTGTGTGGATTTATGCCTAGATCTTCAGATTGATTCTGTTGACTAACTTACATGCTGTTGCGCCAATACTAAGCTGTTTATATTACTATAGCCCTATAGAACAACTATATTGGGGATGGTCAGATCTTCCACAGTTCTTTTATTATTTAGAATTGTTTTGACCATCCTGCTTTTTGCTGTTGTTGTTTCCATATGAAGCTGAAAATTGGTTTTTCAAGAACTATGACGAATTGTGTTGAAGCTTTGTTGGGGATTGCGCTGAATCTGTAGATTACTTTTCATAGGTTGTTCATTTTTTACTATATTAATCCAATTTATTCACGAGCATGGGAGATCTTCCCATCTTCTTATATATTCAGTTTCTTTCTTCAGTGTCTTAGAGATATTTATCATACAAGGTATATCTTACCTGTTTGATTAGAGTTACCTCATAAAAGTTTATATTATTATTATATTATTTATATTATATTATTTGAGACCTGTAAAAGGTGTTGTTTCTCTGATTTCTTTTTGCAGTCTGTTTGTCATTTCTATATACGTGGGCTACGAATTTTTGTGAGTTAATTTTGTATCCACCTCCTTTCTGAAAGTGTTTATCAGTTGGAGTTTCTCAGTGGAATTTTTAGGATTATTATTATATTATCTGCAAATAAAGATCCGTTGACTTTTTCTTTTCCACTTTGTATCCCCTTTATCTCCTTCACTAATCTTTTTGCTTTATGACATCAAGTACTATGTTGACTAGATACGAAGAGAGCAGAAAACTTTGTCTTGTTCCTCATTTTAGTGGAATTACATTGAGTTTCTCTCCATTTAAGTTGATGTTGACCATTGGCTTTCCATAAACTGCCTTTATTATTTTTAGGTATGTCCCTTGTACACCTATTCTCTCCAGGACACCTACCATGAAGGTGTGTTGGAGTATGTCAAAGGCTTTTTCTGCATCTAACTAGACGATCATATGATAATTCATTGATTTATGTATGTTGAACAGTCTATGCATCTCTGAGATGAAGCATACTTGATCGTGGAGGATCATCTTTTTGATGTGTTCTTGGATTTGGTTTACAAATATATTATTGAGAACTTTTACATCTGTGTTCATAAAGAAAACTGGGTTGTAATTCACTTTCTTGGTTGGGTCTGTATTTATTGGGTACAAGTAATTGTATCCTTGTAAAATGAATTAGCCCATATTCCTGTTTCTACTTTGTACAATAATTTGAGGAACACTGACGTTAACTCTTCTTTGAAAGTCTGGTAAAATTCTGTACTAAAACCATCAAGCCCTAGAATTTTGGGGGGATTTGTGGGAGGGAGATTTTAATTACAGTTTCCAGTTCACTAGGAGTTTTAGGACTATTTAAATTGCTTATTTGATCTTGATTTCACATTGATAAGTGTCATATATGAGAAAATTATCTATTTCTTTTAGATTGTTCAGCTTGATTGAGGCTACGTTTTTCAAGAATGTACTTTTTATTCTCTGAATATTCTTAATGTCTATTACTATGTTTCTTTTTTTAAATATTTATTTATTTATTATTTATACAGTTAGCCAGAAGAAGGTACCAGACCTCATTACAGATGGTTGTGGGCCACCTTGTGGTTTCTGGAAATTGAACTCAAGACCTTTGGAAGAGTGGGCAATGCTCTTAACCGCTGAGCCATCTCTCCAGCCCCCTATTACTAGGTTTCTTTTCATTTTTAATTTAATTTGAATTATTATTGATTTTTCTCAAGGAATTAACTTCCTGTGGATTCTTTATATTGTTTTTTGTTTGTTTATATTTTATTTATTTTAGTCCCAAGTTTAATTATTCCTTGGCATCTACTTCTCTTGGGTGCGATTTCTTCTTTTTGTTATAGAGCTTTTAGGTGTGTAGCTGTTTATTCATTTTCATTCAATTCTAGAAAGTTTTTTGATGGAGGAAGGTCATTTGTCAATAAACAAACTGCCTTGGCCCATTTGATAGGCCATCCCTTAGGTGGGTGGAGTAGACAGAATAGAATGCTGGGAGGAAGAGGAAGTGAGCTCAGATGCAGGGCAGCTCCTCTCAGAGACAGACGCCATGCTCCCCTCTCCCGGGCAGAAGCGATGAAGCAAGCCGCCAGGTCAGACATGCTGAATCTTTCCTGGTAAGACTGATGCTACACAGATTATTAGAGATGGGTTGATTGGGATATGAGAATTAGCCAGTAAGGGCTAGAGTTAATGGGCCAAGCAGTGTTTAAATGAATAGAGTTTGTGTGTTGTTATTTTGGGGCATAAGCTAGCCATGCGACCGGGAGCTGGGGTGTCATGAACACAGCCAGCAGCTCCCCACTACAGTTTTTAAATATATTTCTTAATTTCTGCCTTTACTAATTTTTCATTCATTCAGTTTCCAAGAGTTTGTAAGCTTTCTTTCATTGTTGATAAGCAGCTTTAATCCACGGTTGTCAATTAGGATGCAGGGTGTTATGACAATTTTGTTGCATGTGTTGAGATTTCCTTTTGTGTCTCATGTGGTCAATTTTGGAGCATGTTCCATTAGGTGCTAAGAAGATGGAATATTCTTCTTTGATACTTGATTGAAATGTTCCATAAATATCTATTAGGTGTGTTTGGTTTATAACATCGTTAGCTCCAGCATTTCTCTTTTTAGTTTTTGTCTGGATAACCTTCTATTGGCAGGAGTGAAGTCTTGAAATCTCCCACTATCTGTGTGTGAGGGACAATATGCAATTTACACTGTAGTAGGTTTTTACTTATTTATTTAAAATGGGTGCCCTTGTGTTTGGGGCATAGGTTTTAAAAACTAAAGTGTTGCCTTGGTGATTTTTTTTTCCTAATGAGTATGTAGTGTCCTTTTCTATCTCTTCTGATTAGTTTTTGTTTGAAGGATATTTTTTCAGGTATTAAAACGGCTACACCAACTTGCTTCTTATATCTGTTTGCTTGGAATATCTTTTCCTATCATTTTACCCTATCTATCCTTGTTGTGAAGGTGTGTTTCTTGGATGTGGAAGAAGGATGGATCCTGTTTTCACAACCATTCTACAATTTTGCTAGTCTGTGTCTTTTTACTGGGAAATTGAGGCCATTGATGTAGAAAAATATCAGTGAGCAGTGTTTGCTGATTCTGGTTATGTTTTGTTGTTGTTGTTGCTAGTGTGTGTGTGTGTGTGTTTCCTTTTTTGATTTGTCAGGGATTATTTATAACTTGTGTTTTTGTGGAAATGGTTAACCTTTTTAGGTTGGGGTTTTTATTCTGGTTCTTTCCTTAGAGCTGGATTTATAGACAAACATTGCCTAATTTTTTTTAATCATAGCATTCCATTTTCTCTATTCTTATTTTTTCCATCTATTGTGAAGGGAACGTTTTCTGGATACATTAGTCTGGACTGGCATCTGTGGTAACTTAGAGTTT